>NC_091688.1:81768437-82100000 GCF_041296265.1 Equus caballus
ATGATGCCTTGAATTTTGATGAAATACATATTTCTATGTACTGAATTGAGGCCAACTCTTGTGAATTGAAGGGCACTGTGAATGCAATTCCTTTTGTAATAAACATCATTATTTCATCAAGCAGAAGTCAAACTCAAACCTCAACTTTGCAGTAACTGCTGACTGCTCTCGGTGTGCGGGTGTGTGCATGGCACGCCTGTGTTAAGCGCCACCCCAATGAGCATGTGATCATTTCAGGGTACAATTCCCTTAAAGTGGGTCTAGGGCAGGGGTGGGGAAACTCAACCACCACCTTTCACTATATTTGTATACTCAGGAAGATGTCTTTAGGTTACAATTTGTCAAAGAAATATAGTTTAGAGTCTCTTTTTTAACTTTGTCTTCTTACTACCCCACTGGACATACAGTTATTGCCTTGTAATTTGAAGTAAAGAGCAGGTAAAAATAAAAACAAAATCACCTCTTATCCTAAAGCATTAGGCTTGTCCAAGGATAATTTTCACACTTTCCCCTTTAAGGACAACATGTAGCTACTGAAATTGTTTGCCTTCAGTTTTTTAACCCTCTTGCTGCTAGAGTGAGGGGGGCCAGGATTTAATTAGTGCGCCATTGAGTTCATTCAGTAAGAAATGTGGAGAAGTCGCAACAGCTGAACAATATTCTTTGTCAACGTGGTGGGGAAAAAGAGGCTGTCTGTGGAGCATTCTTTTCATACTTTGCGGCTCTAAAAGTAGCCAGTTAATTAGATTCCATGGTTACTGCTACAGCAATATCTGCTTATTTGAAGTGCAGTGATAATCATCAATTGTACACTCTTGACTACACTATTAATGGCTTTAATACCCACATTGTGTTTACATTTTGCGTTGTAACGAACGCTTAGCTATTGCGGTTTTTAACATGTAATAATTCAGTGAATTCTGTCTCCACGTAATGCCCTTGCCGTTTCATTCTGCGGTATTAAGCGTTGTTTTCCTACTGAGGTCTTGAAATGTGGGGCATTATGTATGAGTTATGCTAATTTGTTAGGGCAATGAATACATTAATTTCATTAGTAAATGGCCTCAAAGCAATAATTACCAGTGTAGGTGTGTCAGAAGCGATCATGTTCAGTTTTGCCAGTTAATTATTAAGATTTTGTTCTAAGGGGCCCGGATTTGACATCCAGCTTCAATTTCGCCGTAAATAAAACTCTGAAGTATGTAGGGACGAAGAAATGGAGCCAAGAACTTATTTTGCACTTACGTACTTCCACTTTTTGTCCAATTGTGGCTGCCAATATCATGCCAAAATAGTGTCGGTGATATAAAGTTTTAGTATACCCCCAAAAAGCACATTTTATTAAAAATAGCAGTTATATTTTCTTGATACTCTTCTTGGCTTCTGTAACTGGATTTTAAATTATCCACAAAACAGTGTATAACTTGCGAAGATGAATTCCACTTAGAATTGTTGTCTGCAGTTTCTCCTTAAAGCCAAAATCATTTTATTTTTTTTAAACAAATGGAATTTTCCTCTAATGGATTAATTGGCTCTCTGAGCCTGCTAGATTATTATACTACTTGAACCATTTGTACTAAGCAGTAATAGTAGAACCCATATTCCAGTATTAATTTCCACAAAAATTTGACATTCTTTTTATAATCATACACCTGTTGGAACCATTTAATGCATCTCCATTTGCTAAAATGATGTGTGGAGGTCGTTTAAAACTGAGCAATCACTCAGGCTGTTTATGGAATCTTGGAATACTACACCGTTCGCAGTGTCCTGGTGTTCTGCTTTAATGGGGAAATAATACTCTTCAGAATTTTCGGAGGAAAGGAATACAGTGGCGTTTGAGAAGCAGATGGCACAAATGTGTAAAGAAAGGACATGTGAGCCTCAACAGAGGGAGGGACAAAGCAGATGCAGGATAAGAGGACAGAAGCGGAAGCCATTACAGAAGAAAATGCAGGGAAGGAGCTGAAAGAAAGGTTACTGCTATCAGGGTTTAATCAGGCAAAAAAAGCTTGAGTTATTTCTGCAAGTGATTGTTGTCGAATCAAATACCAACAATAATCCTAAACGTCATAATGGCAATGATGAGGATGGAGCTGGCCAGCTAAGAATTTGATGCCCTTCTAGACTGTTCCTGTCTCGTAAGGAAATGGCCAGTGCCTCTGTTGCCCTTCCAGTTTTCTGTACTGTGACTCTGTCACTGCAGCCTCTGGCTTCCACGTGCCTTTAGCTTTAGCTGTACAACAAATTTTTTATTTTTCATTGTTTCTAGATTTCAACCAGATTCTTGAAATCTGAACCCAGGTTATATGCAATAAACCATCCTACCCTCAGGATTTAGAAAAGACAGATATTGTTTTAATCCAAAGCAAGGTTTCATTTATCTGGATGGACAACCAACATTGAATACTATTAGTTTTCACAGGTCACAGCAGTTTGGACAAAGATCATAAAGTCTGTCAATCTGGTGATGGTGGCCCTCAATGTTAAGGATTGCTTGAAAAAAATTTTTTCCTTCCCCCTTAAATTAATACAGGAGCCCAAACTTTAGAAGTGATTCTGATTTAGACAAGCAGAGTCTAGAAAGTATTTAAAGATATTTGATTAATATGAATTTATCTTGAGTAGGATCATTGGCAGTGATCTTGACTTGTTTAGCTATTGCCTACATTTGAAATGTGTTTACAGACATGAATTTCTGTTTTTGTGAAATGCGCAGAGGAAGAGTTGGAGGCCAAGAAGCCCTCTTCTGATTGAAGACATTAAGATGTAAGGCTTTACTTGCTCATTTAAAGGCAGAGGTTAGAGGCATTAAATCTGAGTTATAGAGTAGAGATTAAGAACTGGGGCCTCTGTATTACACAGCTCCAGAGTTGCCCCATTCACATAATATTCTGAATGAAAGCCAACACCAGGAATTGTGCAGGGAACAGCCCGTGTAGCCATATGTCGCAATCTTGTTAAGAACTCAGGTTCGGAAGAGAGAAAGATCTGGGTGGTCTAAGCCCTGCCATTCACTCCCTGTATTACCATAGACAAGACACATAATGTCCCTGAGCCACGGTATTCTCATCTGTAAAATGGCAATAATAAAATATTACCTTCTTCATAGAGGTCTCATGAAGGTTGATGAACTAATGCATGTCTGCAAGCCTGTCACATGGCAAGAACCCAATTAATATTAGTTATTATTATTACTATTAGTAATGGTGTCATTTTTAGTAGGTGGTAATGCCAGAACACATAAAAAGTGAAGGTTTGAACGTGAAGGCACTCTCTCTCTGCCCCAGCTCTGAGGGAGTGTTCAGACACTGGAGACTTTGCTGGTATTCACTGGGCTGCAGACTGTCAGCCTTACGGGCCTTTTTCACTTAATGCCCTGCTACAGTCACTTGGAGTATTACCCAGTTCCCTAAATGTCCTTTAGTTGTTTGCCAACATTCTTTTTCATTTTCTCTCTTTTTTTTTCTTTTCCTCCTATTTTCCTCCCAGTGTCTCCACCATCCTCCACCACTCTCTCTGCTCTCTCAGTTACAGTCACATTTGCCAGATCAATCACAGCCCTGTCATGCTCCTGTTTGTCCCCATGTCCTGAGTACTTAGACCTGACCGGCACTGAAAACCTTGCCCAAAGAAGATAGAGCCAACTGATTTTAAGGAGAAGTACTCAAAAAGGAATTCAACTCTAAATATTAGTCCCTGGAACCTCTTTCTTCTAGCCTGTCACAAGGTACTTACAACTGTTACTACAAATTTTGAGTGCTCCTATGCACCATCAAGCGTGCTAAGGCTTTACATAATTTTATTATTTAATAATCACTAACTTATAGGTATAAATATTATTACTCCTTTAGGAAGGATAAAACTGAGACTTGGAGAGAGTTTGAGTTACTTGCCCAAGTTCATATAGCTGGTGAGTATTGAAATATTTATTTAAGCCCAGGTATAGCTCCAAAACCTGTTCTCTTAACCACTACCTTCCACTTCTTTTCCACTGCATTTTATAGATTCTTACTGTTTGAGTCAAATGCGTCATTCAAACATAAGTGTTGGAGCATCACGTAGAAGGAAAAATAAGGAGAACTCTACCACTGTGCGTAACCTGCTTTTTGCCTTACTTCTCAGAATGTTGACCCTGGTCCTTCTTTCTTCTTTTTGCATGGAGGCGTATTTATTAATGTGAAAAGACCACCAACCTGGGAGCTAATGATACAAAAATGCTAGAATTATCCTCGTGGTGGGGAGTATGCCTACCTGTTACACATTTGTTGTCATCTGGGGTTTAGCTTCTGATCCAAGCAGGCTCTGTTTTTCAGCACTGAGGGAGTAGGACGACGCTCCCTGCTATACCAAAATATCTGTTCGGTTAATATTGTTGCACTTAAGACCACAGCAAATGCCTGCCGGCAGCCACCTCCTTTCAGCGAGCTCAGTGGTTGCCGAGATGTGGGCTCTAGGCTCCTGGGAAACAGCAGAGTTAAAGCCGGAGGTGAGTGAAGCTAAGACCAAGGCTTACCTCAAACGGTGTTACATTTCATGCAGATATATGTACTGTTTTTTGAAGGTCTGAATATGGATGTGACTGATAATCCAGATTTTAAAACACATATATAGAGGATCATGACACTTTGTAACAAAATTAAACAGGTTTTCTCATTAAAAAAGATAACACCAGTGAATACCATATTCTGGCCTCAAGGATCTTGCTTTATAAACTTAAGCAGGACAGAAATACAAGTACTGAAAGGTATCCCGTCTCTCTTTAATAAAAGAAGGTGTGCATTGATTTCTCAAAGCCCTGAAACAAATGGTAGACTCTTGCAGCTTTATGTAGGAAGAACAGCTTCAGGTCTGCAGGAAAAAGAAAAAAAAAGAAAGCAGAGTAGGTGGTTCTACCATCTATCCTGTCATTTCTGCTGGTGTCCCTGCCCTTCTCTTTAGACTACCTTGAATTTAGTATGAGAAAAGATAAGACACCTGCAGCATTAAACCAAGTCAGCTGAAAACGAAAGGGCAGCTGAAGTCTTTGCCTCCATGCTTACCCACACGTGCGCCATTAGCAGCAGCTGGCTGTCTATGGCTCTTCAGAGTGTAGCTGGAAAGAGCCGGAGGGAGGTGGTGAGGTCCAGTGAGGGCCTCTTGCCCGTTGGGCCGTGGAAACATAGCTTGGTTTCATAAGAAATACCCCTAATGCCCAGCTCAGAGAAACCATACTATCTCAGATTAATCTACCTCCCAGTGTCCTCTTTCCCTGGCGCCTCCCTGGTCACTCCCTTGTTCCATCATATTTGAAAACAGTCCGAACCCCTGAAGCATTAGACATGGCTCGGCATCCAGGGCCTGCCTTAGCGCATATCATCTCCCGGATACCAGGAGGAGACCCGTCTATCCCGTCAGGATTGCCACACTCTCTGTGCAGAGATCTCCAAGCTGTCATGTTGAAGTCGGCTCGCAGATCTCTGCTAGGTGGGAAATCTCCCTGTTGGAAACACAACACTGTTGTCTCTCTGGCTTACTATATACCAAAGCGAAGCAATGTTTTGCTGGTGGAGCCAGAATATGAATCTAGAACTTGCTAAACATTTTGTCTCTCTGCTTAGTCACCTGGATTTAGGTGAAATCTAAACTTTTGAATTTTAAATTAATATTTATGGCACAATTTAATACACGTTTAGTAATGTAAAGAATCTGATTGAAAGATGTGGTTTGCACATAAGCCCCACCAGAAACTCATTTACTAACAGAATCCACCCCTAAGTAAAATAAACAGCTTGGCTTTCTACTGACATTTTATAACCACCTTAAGAGAAAGGTGGAGAGGGGAATTGGGTTTCCATGTGGATTTAATTCAAGAACTTCCCGAGAAAGTGCTCGAAGGCAATACGGTAGTGAGCCAACTTTCTTCTGTTAAGTCACAAAAAAATAGATTGTACCAAATAGAGGGGATCAACCACAGCTGCAAAGAGGAAATTTAGAATTATCATCATAGCAGTATCAGAAGGTCCTTTATGTTTATAGCTTCATAAAAGTTCACAGTTCGAGTATTTGCTGCCAACTAATAAAAAAGTAATGAAAAATTTTGCCGATTTTTTTTGTGTAGACAGCAGTTACCTAATCCCCAAATCCTGATGAATTCATATATTCAAAATATTTAAAAGGCAAAATACATCCAAGAATTTATTTGTGATCCCTTTAAAGGCACAGGTCTTAACCTCATTAACAGATAAGAAACAACTATATTGTTTGGCTGTACATCAATATGCGTTTGAAAATAAATCTGATCCCTTTATAGCCCAAATATTCAAAAAACCATAATTAAGCAATGACACTCCAGGGTGGATATTATTAGGTAAAAATGAAGGCCTTGTCCCTTCAATGCCCCTTGATGTGTGTTATTACCCAGAAACCCCTGGCTTCTGTGTTTTTTTGTAATTATAAAGGAGATCTCTTTTACATTTACTTTTTTAACAAATTCTAACAGGAGTGCTTTTGTATTTATCGTACTAAACACATCCATCCATTTGGGGAAAAATAGTTCCTATTGGAAGGGCGAAAGGAAGTAAACCAAAAGAACTTGAAAATATTTTTTCTGCTATTTTTGGTGCTGAGTTTTCCCCCTAGAGTATTTTTAATACGAAAGTGCAGACACCTTCTGTGTGTTTCATAAGTTTCTCCGTGTCTCCCTTCCTGTTCACATCACTCTCAGCCCTGCGCCATCAGCTGGCCTGGCCTGTCTAGTAAGCTTTAGCCTGAAACAGATTGCCCCTAACCTTTACTTTTCATCAGAGAGCACAAAGCAGGAGGCGGTGGGCAGGACGGGGATTAAAATTGGAGGTGTTTCAAGCGTCTGTACTACATTATGCCACTATATGAAAAAGTCATATACTTTAAAATGAAAGGTGAAGTACGGTGCTTGTGATCCAGCATTAAAATTCATAGCTGTGGAGAACTCATAAAAATCTGTATATAAATGTTGCTGTTATTATTTATGAATAATAATTATATGATAATGCTTCCTCTTTGGTTAATTATTTGTGTGGAACCCTAAGTACATTTAGCTATTATTATTACTTGTAAAATCTGTACATTTATTGAGTGTCATGTGCCAGTCACTGTCATACCGTTCTTTACCTGCATTTTCTCAATCTTCACAAAAACTTTATATAAATATCTATACATGAGTTATACTTGGTAACTTATGCTAAGTCACAGGGCTAGTGAGTAATGAGGAGAGATTCCTGCCCAGGTCAGTCAGATCAAGAGCCCAATATCTTAACTAGTTCACTCCATAAATCATTGCCATCCCTAGACCCATGTTAAATAAGTAAATAAAGAGTAGCCTTTTACAGCTAAAGAAATCAAGACTGAAAGAAAACAATTAACTTATAAATGTCACATAGTTATCCAGCAGTGACCAGGGAAAGGAAAGCAGACATTTCTGAATATGGCTCCGTGCCTTGACCGCAAAACCACGTAGTCTGAACTCTTTTGATGATCCCTTCTCTGGGAGTGGTTATTAACATTGGAAAGCTTGAATGACCATGATGGAAGTCTAGATTAGCACCAATTGCATTTTTTTATTAACAAAAATATAAGCTTACCCATGAGAGCTGCTGCCTGGGAGGTATAAAAGAAATATCCAGAGGATCAAAATAAAACAAACTCAATTTAAAAGCCCTCCTTTTGCCATAAATTTGGTATGCTAGAGGTCAAATCAGACCCCCATGTGCAAACGAAGTGCATCTCTTGCTTAACGCAGATGTTTTACTCTTCTCTGACAACCACTTTTTTTGGTAAAAGGATTCTATTACATATAAAATGGAAAAGATACCAGCTTGGGTTTTTGCAAATTTTCAGAGCTTTTGTACATTCTTTTTCCAGTGAGCATGTGAACCAAGTAGAAACAGAACCAACCACACACGCACACACACACACACGCACATACACACACAGTCCCAAACAGACAAAATATAAAGAGCTCTCCAGAGCACACCTCCCGGTCCCCACCCTGCCCTTTGCATCCTGTCCTGCTGAGAGGGATTTCAGGAGGGCCAACCACCTAACTGCCCCTCGACTGGCGCATTGTTCTGATTTTGCGGGCGTATCATTTTTCACCCGACCACAGTTGCCAAGCACCGGCAAGAGGCCCTGGTAAAAAACTCACACCTCGCCGTCTGCCGCCGCCTTGCGTGTCCCTCAGCCCCAGCCATTCGATCATCTCGCGTGGAACTGCCTGGAGCTGTTTGTTGAACTGCTTCATGTTACTCTTTGACTGAGAGAGAGACAAATGTTCCATATTATCTTTAATTTCCATAAAATTGTTTTAATCTTTGCTTTATAATAAATGTATAACGGTGCCCTCGGGGATCTCTGTTTTGTATTATAGGTGTCTCCATTGGAGTTATGTGCAAGATAGAGCTGCTCAGCGTTTGCCTTTCACCCAAAGGACTCAAAAGATACTTTGAAACGAAAGATTCCTCCTAGAATCATCCATAAGCAGAAAATGGAAAATTTCCTTTCCCCCAGTATGTCTCCATCCAAGGTCCCCATCCTGGAGACATGATTATTAGCCAAATCACATCAGGAACGTAATCAGCGGGAGCTGAAAGATATTTGCCCTCTTTCTGACTGTCCCAGCTTTTGGTGTAATATTTATATATGTGTGTGTATATATATATACACATCATTATAAATAGATAATATGTAAACATCATCATAAAATATCATTAATTAGCTAAAATAAAAGCCTTTGCCAACGTGTCAGTTTTAAACCTTTTAGCTCCAATGGATCTTTAGTAGACCAGCTTGACGAAAAGGAGAAGAGGAGGAGTTAGGAATGGGGACGGTCCCATGAATAGATTTTTTGACATTTTGTTTATTATCATTTTATCTAGGCTAGTGGTAAATGGATGGACTTGTCAGCAGAAATCTCTTGGTGAAGTAAATAAAGAATCTTAATAGGCAAGGAGAATAGAACTAACGGCAAATCGCTCACAAAGAGATCTAATTTATTGGTTTCTTTTTCAGTGAAGATTCCGTTCTGGATTCTGGCTTTGCCAGAAGAAACAGCTGAATGATGGCATGAATCCATATGCAGATAAAGTGCTCTCTCCAGTAGGGACGGAGATTCTCTCTGCATGGCCTCACCCCAGCTTCTTCTGAAAGTTAGCTGCCTTATTACCGCTGTGGTATCTCCATGTAAAGCTAAAACCTGGAAGGTTGCCTCTATTTTAATTTTCTGGTCACTATTAATAAGCCCATGCTGCATTCATGAAGGAAAAATATTGAATGTGGCCACACCAGTTATAATATTATGGCTATTTGGGTGTAAGCATAATAAAGATACCAACAAGGGCTCCTCAGTTATTAATATTTTTTCGGGTTAAAAGGCAGCAATAAGTCATAAAGAGCATTTCCAAGCAGTAGTACTTTTATAGAAAATTGCTTGCTATTTAAACAGAATATTTGCTCTTCGTCTCAGGAAAATATGTGGATGCTTCTGAACAAGGAGCTGTTTTACCTCCTCTCTGCCTCCTATAATTAGCTCCATCTTACTTGAAAAAAAAAAAATTTTTGATTTGCTTGCCTGGATCACAGCAAAACGTGGGACTCAAGTTTGCTTTGGCCAAATGGGAGTGCCTTCATTAGTAGCCCATGTTTTTCCACAGAGTGTAAGGCTCTGAATTTAAATATTTGTCCTTCTGAATCCATTCTTCTGAGACGGCTGGAGACCTCTGTGAAGCTCTCTTCTGAGTGTGGATGAAACAAGGTAAACAGGAAGTTTTGATCCAACAGATGGGGCTAGGAATTTCTCCCCACCACTTGTCAGTATAGAGTCTCCTTCATTTATGCGCTTAGGAAAATAGCTCTCCCATGAACCCTGAGCCCAGAGGTCTGCTCGGGATAGACCATTTATCTCAAGAAGTTGGCTTATTTACATCTTTGGGCAGGAGTTGGGAGGAGAGGGTCACACAGATATTAACCTATCTTTCTTCACTCCTAGATTAGACCTGCAGGTCAGCAGGAAGTAAGAGAGATTTTAGTCTCTTGCATAGTGCTCATTTGACCTTCTCTACTTCATTATAGTCTCTTAAAGAAGCCAACAAATTTGAATGACTACATCTCAATGATCACATGGCTAATGATGGTTTATTGTTTATTCATTTACACTGGAAAGAAAACGTCACCATGAATATCTGTTTAAATAGTCCCTTTAGCCAAAAATAACTGTGTCAATGGCAGATGGGATCAGGATCATAGGTGAAAAACAACCCACCTTCTCCTAGGCGGATTTCGGTGCCAATTTCATATTCTGAGTTAAACATGTTTTTTTCTCTCCTGAAAATAAGTTCCTAAAAAGAGTTCCTGGCATTCCAAGTAATGATTGTAAATCCACCAAGTTAATTTATGAACCAATAAAGTCCTGTCAAGTCTCCTTCTCATCTTCTGGAAAACAGGTCTGCAGAGAGGGAAAAAAAGACCAGCTAGTTACTAAGGAAATATATTCTTGCTTCTCATATATTCCTCTTAAGCCTTGCTTTGGAGTCAGCTTCTGTGCACTGTGGAATATGGAAATCCCTGCAAACACAGAAGTTATTTGGGGCGATAATGGTCTACATTGTTGGATAGTAAGGCTTTAAGGAAATTAACAATAAATGCATCATTATTATATCCAAACTGCCATCAGATTAAATTCAGAACTCTAAATGAAAAGCTGAGGCATTCTGTTCCTGAGACACATAACATAAAATCAAGGCTGTTAGGAGGAGACAGTATTTAAGACGTGCCCCCCCCTCTTCTCCTCAGTAAACACCTTGTAAATTTGTCTGAAATTTTCAAATTTTGCATTAATTGAGGTTCCTTGCCTGTTCATTTGAGTTTTGGT
The DNA here is from genome assembly GCF_041296265.1 of Equus caballus. Lineage (NCBI taxonomy): Eukaryota > Metazoa > Chordata > Mammalia > Perissodactyla > Equidae > Equus > Equus caballus. The sequence goes on from NC_091688.1 coordinate 81,779,323, forward strand.
GTGAAAATATATCAAATCGTAACACACAAAAAGCTGCTCTCTCAAGTCACATTTCATAACATGATTTCATCAGATGGTCTTAATTTTCTGCATGACATTATCTTTCAAGCTGACATAAGACTGGGCTGTGATATTTGCATACTCAAGACAGAACCATGCAGCTTAACTATGTTTCCGCTTGTGTGAGAATTTGGGGCATTTTTACTTTGAGGAATCAAACAAATAAACCTTCCAAAAATAAAAATAAAAGATTTCCTCTTCTCTTCGAATGACTTTGTTCTTGCCTTTTTACGAAAGAAACACTCTGAGCTATTTTAAGCAATGCTATAATATCTGAACCAGTTGTTCAATACAAGTGAGGTGTATATATCTCTTGAATGTGTCTGCAGTCAACTAGTCAAGGAAGCTTGGCTATTTTACTTGGCTAGTATCCATATAATTGTAAACGTGCAAAAAGAGAGACATGATTTTATGGACAGAAAGATTTAATATTTTAAATCTTGAAATCCAGGAGAACTTCATCACTAACCTTGGAGCTAAAAGACCTAGCTCTTGACTCCCCTACTTGTCAGCTCTGCTGGGCAGGTCACCTCACCTTGTGTCAATGTGTCTTAAATGGTATATGCACTTTACATTAAACACATATTTCTTGCATGCCCACGACATAATAGGTGCTGTTCTGGGTACTATAAATTTGAAAATATCCATTTATTAGTCTGGAAATAACATAGATTGAAATTCGAAGGAAATCTTAAAGAGACGTCCAATCTACTATAGAAATGAGGGAAGTGAAACCAGGTCAGGTCAATGACCCATTTAGGATATGACACAGCTAGAGGTGGTGAGGAATAACTGGAACTCAGCTCTCCCTCTCTCACTTCCATCCTCTTCCTAACATGTAACGGTATTGCCCACGTCTCTCTTACAAGGTTCATAGCCAGGCAAGAAGTCATCACAAATGCTATTACTCGGAGAAAAGTATAATCAACCCCGCCCTTACTTATTGAAGTTCCATCAATGAAAACTGGCTGGTTGGTTGGTTGGTCAGTTCTCTGTCTTAATGAAAAGGGAGATAGTGTACTGGATTGTTTCTGATGAGCATAGGTCTTATCAGAATCTTCAAATAGCAGATACGCAATAAGAATTGTAGCTACTGCCCATTGAATTGAAAACGCTCTTGTCAAGGTCAGCAATGACCTCCATATTTCCAAGTTCACTAATGCATTTTACTCCATCTTTCATTAATATGTGGCAAAGCTGATCACTTCTGCCTTGAAAGATATTCTCCAAGTAGCTGCTAGGGCACCGTGTGGATCAGCTTCTCTCTCACTGGCCATGCCTTCTCCATCTCCTTCTCTTATTCTCCTCTCTTCCTGACCTCTCGTCCTAGAATGCTACAAGCTCACCCCTCAGAGCTGTTCCCTTCATTCTCTATGCTCACTCTCCCCATGAGCTTAGCCAGTCAGCCCCACAGCTTTGAATATGATCTGCAGCCTGACGATGTCCTTGTACATATCTTCAGACCCAACCTCTCCTCTGATCTTCAGATTATAAGTCAAACTGCCTACTCGTTAGCTCCACTTGCGTGTTTAAGATACAGTTCTATGAGTTAAGAATGCATTCTTCTCTGAATAACAGAAAACTTGATTGGCATGGGCTTAAACAGGCAGGCTTATTTATGTCACATAGCCCAGGGCAGATATTGTTGTTCTATGGTAACATCAGGTACCCCCTGTCCTTCTATCTTCCAACTCTATCATCTTTATGGTGCATATTTGGTGAGGATAGTTACAGGTGGTTGCTGCAACTCATGTATCCTTTCTGCATTCCAGGAAGAAGGTGGAAAGTCCAAAAAGGACAGAGGGAAAAAGCCTCATGAAGCTAGGTCTTGTCTTATTTATTATTTTTTTTCCAGGGAATTAAACCAGGCACATCTGTCTACATCTTACTAGCCAGAACTCCATCACATGGAGGTTGGGAATTGGACTATTTTATTTTTCAGTTTCTACTCCAAAGAAAAGACGGGAGAGGGGATTGAAAGGGTAGTGACTGAGGCAAATTACATTATCTGCAATAGCACTTGATGCTCAAGGTGTGCTCCGCATCTCTGTAAGCAGCCCCTAATTTTTCATACTCAGATGAAAGACTTCGTCATCAATGACTTCTTTCTCCCTCTCATACCACACCTCAAATCCAACAGTAAATCCTTTAAGATCTACCTTCAAAATATATCCAGTTTCTGACCATTTTGCACCACCTCTTCCATTCTCCTCTTAGTCCAAGCCTCCATCATCTCTGGCTTGGATTATGACAAAACCCTCCTAACTAGTATCCCTGCATCCTTGCTTTCACCCTGCAGGTTATTCTCTACTCAGAGACCAAGTGATCCTTTTAAAACCTAGGTTGGCTCATGTCACTTCTCACTCAGAACCCTCCCGTGACTTCCACCTCACTCAGTATCAAATTCCAGCTCCTCACAAACAACCTGCAATGACCTTCTTGTTCTGGCACCGGCTTCTTTGGGCTCTCCCTCTGCTACACTCACCTTGGCCTCCTTGCGGTTCTTCTAGCCTACCACGGCATTCTCCCACCTTCGGGCCTTTGCAGTGCTCCCTCCGTTTGAAACACTTGACTCCTACATGTCTGCAGGTCCTACTCCTCCACTTCCTTTAGGTCCCTAGTTCAGTGTCATATTATCATAGAGGCTTTCCTTGAACTCCTTACATAAAGTAGCAATGTCATCCAACTCCATCTCTTTATGTCTCTTTACATTGCTTTAACTTTTGGGGGACAAGAAGATATATATGTTTCTTTTGTGTGTGGGTTTGTCAATTTCCTGTTCCCTCAACTAGATCATACCCCCAAGATACTGGAGATTTTGTTTCATTAATTGCCTGCACTTAGTAGTCACTCAGTATGCACATAGCAAATTAATGCTGACAGGGTGTCAAAACAATGCTAGGTACACCGTATGTATTATCTGATTTAATCTTTACAGCCCTGTGAGGTAGGTACCATAGTATACTCATTTACAATTGATAAGATAGATATTCAGAAAATTTTGCAACTTACCCAAGATCTCACAGTTAATAGGTGGCAAAACCAGGACTTGACTCATAAATATCTGACTCCAAAGCCCAATCTCTTAACCCCATCCTTTATTGCCTTTCAATAAATATTGAAAGAATGATTGATATATTTACAGAAAAACAAAAGCGTAACTGAATTTTCCTTGTTCCCCAGAGCTTTTCACAGCTTAATTCTATTTGCATTGGATACTCAATTGTAGTCTTTTGTTTCCTCTGTTTTCTTATTTTTAGAAGGAGCGTTTCACAAGTCTCAAGATTCCTCCAAGAGGAGCCTCCTGGAATGAATTCACTCCCTCCCTTGATGGAGGACTGGTCTTTTAATAGCTTGAAAATTCTCTCTGCAACATTAAAAGACAAAAAAAAAATAAAATAGTATTATCACTGTCTAATCCAATGGGCTAGGGTGGAGGGAATGGAGATATATTTGTAGGAATGCCTGTTTTCCTCAGGTTCTCATTTTGTAATTAACTGGTTACCTAGCATTTCTTGTTGTGCGAAACTTGAAGGGAAATCTTAAGGTTGAAGAATCCACTCTTTGGGAAAGTTTAAGAATAGCATTGATAAATTATACGAATTTGCATGAGATCTGGACTTCAGAGAAATTAGGCCAGATTTATTTAACAAATATTTTTATTAAAATAGAAAGTCTTAATTCTACTGGACTTTTAGATGCATATTTTCTGTGAATGGTACTTTATTGAGAAAATTTGTGAAGAAATTTCGCATGCATGAACTTACATCTGTCTGCAGCATGGGGCAGGAAAGTTGATAATCCAAATTGCTGCATTGGTTTGTGTGCATAAATGCATGCAGGGGTAGCCTGTATTTTACGCAGTGGTTTATCTGGGTCAGCTAAACAGGGCTCCTCTTAGTCAGACCTTCAATATTTTAAGACTTTTTTTGTAATTGAGTCTAACAAATATAAACTGCTTCCTATCAGAAAACCAGACTAATGAATGTGATTGGGTTCACCCCATTCTGGTATCTTAACAATATCTGAATTCATTTTTAACTCAAGGATTTAAAGAAAAAATGAAGAGTTAAGAGTTGAGAAAGACCACGAAGAAACTATAGATTTACTGAATCTTCAACTTAAATAGATAAATGCATAGAGCAAATCCCATAGAAGAGTAAGTATATAGCTCTTAGGTACCTCCGACATTCTCTAACCAGCCCCCAGTTATGAGCTGGTTAGATGGTCAGTTGCTGCAGATGGTTTTCCTACACAACTCTCACTGCTCAGCATGTGACCCTCGATACTGACTTGCTGACTCCTTACTCTCTCCCATTGGAATGGCTGAGAGGTTACTACGAGCCAGCCCATTCTGAGCAGTTTGCATAAATATTAGCTAAGTTGAGACCCTCTGAGGTAGGGGTAATTATTATCTCCTGACACATAGTAGGCACTCATAAAATATTGAGGAAATTGAAGCACAGAGAGATTAGGTAGCTATCCAAGGTCACTCAGCTGGGAGGTGGCAGAGCCTCATTAAAATCCAGGCAGTCTGGCTCCAGAGCCCGGGTTTATCACTCCTGTGCAATTCTGTGCCTGCAAATGGCAGAGAACTCTGCCAATTAGCCAGCAGCTCATGCCTGCTAGCTTATTAAAGCAGACAACGTCTGCTTCAGCTACCCAGAGTTCATCACCTGCTATGATTGCTCAAGTGCCATTTAGAAGGAGGTTCTAGACAGGAGTCCAGAGACCCCACTTTCAGGTAACAACTCTGCCACAAACTAGAGGCATGACACTGGACAAGTTATTGCCTCTCGACTCTTCAGTTTCCTCAACTATAAAATGAGGGGATGGACACTAGATGATTTTAAGGTCCCTTTCAGCTATAACATTTTATGAGTCTGCTTCCTCTATTATCTGTTCCTATTTCTATCACTGTTTAAAAGTTATAGCAATTGGCTTTTGAAACAATCTGTGCACTACAAGAAATAGATGATACTTTGCAGTGATATTGAAGTGACTGCCTGTGTCACTGTCCATGACTACTTCCAGGGACTCAGTGTCTAGAGTGGGAGACAAAAGGAAACAAATGATGCTCTAGTGCCATGAGCAGACTATGACAGTCTTCCTATCTAAGTATCATTTTGACAAGAGGCAGTCACTTTAAATGGGAACCATATTTTCATAGATGATAGTAAAAAAAAAAAACATTTTATCATGATTTCATATTGAAAAAGCTCTAAAATATATGAAAATAAGTGTACTATTTTATTTTATAATAACATAGTTTCATGCTACCACCAACACAAGACCGAAGCATGTGACTTGTCGATGCGCAACCCAACAACACTGAAGACTGATGCGAAATCTTGAAAGAAAAAACATTCCACAGTTTTGATTATATCTCTAATTAGCTTTAATTCTTAAAATGAGCAAAGAATGAATTAAATATTAACTTTTGAGGTAAGATTTTTCCAGCAAATTTTGTGACAGCCTAATTCGACAACCTTTATTTCAAATTTGACCTACTATGAGATCATAAAAAACAACATTTGATGCAATATTCAGGAATCTTCAATTTTCTGAGACACTTCTATTAATCCTTAAATACTAACGCCATTCTCATTTGAAGTTCCATTTACTCTTCTTCTCCATTTCTCTTCTTTAATTTCTAACCGGTTTGTTTTTACAAGATTTTCAGTTGTCATTGGTTTTGCGGATCATTCAGAGAGTTACCCAACATCATTGTCATCAACTTTATTTTCCCAAGACTTTCTGTTTCACTCCATAATGAATTTATTGTGTTTGCATTCTGTGGTACAACGTTCGACAGTCAGTGAAATGCTGACTTCTATGAAGCTTTGGCTCGTCTGGAAGAGAGAAATCCCAGGCCAAGCTTGTAAGGATGTTTGTGTGAGGATTAACTGCAAGTGCTCAGTGCATTAGAGATTATTTTCATATTGTGTCAACTTTTGCTTCCCTATGCAACCTCATGACTGCAAGTACTCAGACATGAATACTTAGATTTCAACAATCTTGTATACATCTTGTGTACAACTACCAAGCGTGGTAATTATGGTAACTATGTTTAATTAGATTCATGGACACACATCTCATTGATCTACTTTTCCTTGAACACATAACTATACTCTTACGTATATTCACAAGGCTGGGTTCTCTCTAAGCAAGTAAGTGATGGTTCAGTTTAATAGCTAAATGCCTTGCATAGTCATATTTTTTGGAACTACAAGAAAATTTGAAGTCTTAGATGTCCCATGGTGCAGAGAAAACTTCAGAGAGCTTTCTCATTCACTACCAACCTAAAAATGTCTCAGCCATTTTGATTACATATTGAGTAAAGAGTATTTATGTAAAATATAATTAAGATTAATGACACCTTTCTTTCTTTTAAAGGACAGGTATTCCTTTATCCTCTTAGCAATGATGTGAGTAACAGCTGTTTGTCCACCGCCCCTTCCCCATCCTCCTCCTGCTCTGATGTGTATCACAGGGAACTACATTTCCCAAGTTCCCTTGCTAACTAGTTATAAGAGAGTTTCAGCCAATGGGAGGAGCTGGAAGAAGCCTGCAAGGTGGGAAGAAGAGACTAGGGGAGAAGCTGGGGTATCTCTCCCTCTTATGTCTTCTAAGGTGGCATCTCTGGCTGTGGTTATACTGCATCCATTGCTCCAGCTCCTACCTGACAGACCTCCCTCCCTGATTCTGGCCACTGCAAGGCAGTCCTCTTCCTTGGTTCTAGCCCCAACAGGTTTTCACCAGCTTTTAGATCTAGTAGCATAGGCTTTTCTTGTTTCCTGTGGCTCTCAGGGTCAACAAGCCTTCCTGCCATTGCTAATCTTTGTGTTGCCTCACTGGTCCCCTTTCAGCTTCTCAGTTCTTCTATCATCTGTATGACCAATTCCTTGAATTAAATTCTTTCTTTTCAAAATACCTAAAGTGGTTTTGATTTTCTTGACTTAATCCCTGACTAATATGACAGATCCACAAAGATGCTAGTGAACTAATATAATCTAAGTCCTGGCTCAAAAGTATTTCATGAAAATTTCCCATCTGAATGAGTTGCAGCAAATGCTTTGAATAGTTTGTTTAGTTGTTCAAACACACGTGCGTCATTTAAGAACTTTCAGTGAAATGAGAATTATCTTTGGCATGTATTGCACAAGATCCAAATGTACTTATTAAGGCCAAGAGTCACTTTTTGATTTTCCCAGGAAATATCTTATCACTTCTTCCTTTTTGTCATCTTTCCAATCCTCTTTTGCAGCTCCTATTTCATTGTACTAGAGCAGTGTTTCTCAATTTTGGCACGATTGGCATTTGGGGCTGAATAATTGCTTGCTGAAGTGGGAGAGGGGACACTGCACTGTGCACTGTAGGATGTTTAGCATCATCCCTGACCTCTACCCACTAGATGCCAATAGCACCCCTCTCACCTACTTGTAACAGCCAGAAATATCTCCAAACATTGTCAAATGTCCCTTGGTTGGGCGGGAGGCAGGAGGTAAAGCTGCCCTTAGTTGAGAACCATTGTCCTGTAGTTATTTGTTTACAGATAGATTCCTTGTCTAGATTGTAGGTTAAGATTCATATAGCATTCATAATCCTTTTTGAAGAAATCATAAGCTGAACATATTCTTGATTTAAACATAGTAATTCAAAACTTTTCTTCAAACATAGTATATTAACACTCAAAACTTTCATTAATCAATGTGTGCATGAATCAATAATTTAAAGTATTAATGAGTCATATGGATTGATTATATCAAGTTAGCTTTTCACAAAGAAGTTATAAGAGAGATAAATATAGACAGTTACATATATATTTAAGGTAAAAATTAGAAACCATAAGGGCAATTTTTATTAGTGTTTGAACTAAATTGGTTTCAGGAGGAATGGTATAATAATGAGCACATTGTTCACCTAGCGAATGTTTTATACTATATTCAAAATGGTCACAAAAGTTATTCTGACGTGAGCCTTATAGCAATCTCTGTGGTATGTAAAAAATATCCCTGTTTTAAAATGAGGAAACCGGGACACAGAGGGTAAGTGACCTTCCAAGCTCACGCAGTGTGAGTGTAAGAGCTAGGACCTGGCGGGGTCTTCTCCCTTCACCCCCGTCCCCTCAGTGCCCTTCTCAAAGTGCAGAGCTGCCAGTTCCATGTCCGCTTGAAGCTCTCTCCTCCCTGGTTTTGCGGGATACCACTGTCCTCCAGCTCATCATCTTCTCTACCCTTTCAAGCATCATCTTTTGCTGCCATCTCTACCTGGGCCCATGCACTAAATATGTATGTTCCTCAGTGTCCTGGCTTGGCCTGCTTCTCTTCTGACTGCACATGCTTTTTCTAGGTCATCTTATTATGTCAACCACTACGTTTTCAACTCCCGAGCATGTGAGCTCTGCAGCCAAACTGCCTGGCTTCAAATCCTGGCGCCCCACCACTTAGCGTGCTTCCTTGGGGAGTTACGTAATTCTTTGTACATCAGATTCCTCATCTGTAAAATGGTGACTGAAAGTAGGATCTCCCTCCTAGAGGTCCTGCAAGGACTTCAATAGCGGGGTTCACGTATAGTCCCGAGAAAAGCGCCGAGCGTGTTGTAAGAGCTCAGTAATATTAGCAGATATGAACAAATTAAATAAAACAAGGCTTATAGATCTCGTATCCCTCAGTTGCTTCTCACTTGGGCTCCAAACCCAGATCAGTAGAATAGGTGGAGAATGGAAGAGGCTATGGGCCAATGAGAATGACAGTGGAGAAACAGACACCAGTGGACAGATAATAGAATAAGGAAGAAAGAGCTCCAAAAAGCTTCTCCACTGACTCACCAAGAGACAGATAGTCTCTCTCCCTCTGTTTGCGTCTGTCCCTAACATGCTGCTGTTGCTGTACTCATTGCCCTGCATTATAACTCACATTTAGATGTGTCTTTCCCTACTGGACTGTGAGACCTTTAATTCAGTTAATAGACCATAGTGATCCCTCTCTCCTTAGCACCTAGCAAAGTGCCTGACATGTCATTGGTACTTAATAAGTCTCTGTTGAATGAAAGAATGAACGACCTGGTGAATGAGTGTGGATAGCTTTTAGAAATGCATCTCCTGGGTAAAGCAAGTGGTGCACTATGGGACCGAGCTTGGATCAGGGCGTCTGATTGTCAGAGTTCTGTAGTGATGACTAAGAAGACCACTCAACAACCAGTTCTTTCCATTTTAGAAACACTCATACGTTACCTACTGCTGTAGGGGTTTAGCAAAACTGTCGCCTGGATCATGGCCTCTTGATCTGCAACTCTCTCAGAAACCTTTATTTATTTATTTTTTGAAATTTCAGTACTTCTGTTACACACCAGTTTTCTTTCTCTTTTCCTGATGTTTCCTAGTATTTCACAACCATACTGGGATGTCTTGCCCCTCTGTGGCATAAAAGCCTTTGTAATGGCATCAGTTAAGTGCAGTCATGCCCAGAGGGAGAAGGGTGGACCCAGATGCCCTCAGTTCCTTTTAGCATTAAAAGTCCCGGTGCAGAGCCTGACAGCAGTATTTCTGCACTTGCTGCACTTCTGTGGACCAGAATCTAGCAATTGAGATTATTTCTAAACAAGGACTGCAGAGAGTAAAGGGGGCCAGGTAACGTATTGGTGGATGTTGTACAAAGTGACAGGGAACTAGAGAAAAAAAAAATGTCTCTGTGTCCTGGAGGGATGAGAAACAAGGAAAGAAGGGAAGGGAAAAGGCCCAGCAAAGATATTTCAGTCAATTTTCTCTCTATATAAACAATTCCACTGTTAACAAAGAGAGGTTCCTTTTGATGATGGTCAGCTAAAGTGCACATTCTTTGCTGTAAAGTAGCTTTTAAAGCAAGTTTAAGGGGTTAGAAGGGTCTCAAAGAGTTTATAACTAGCTGCCTTCTGCTTTTAAGCCCTGCCAGCATCACCATCTTCCAGATCTTTCCCTCTCCCCAACCCAAGGGAAGAGCAAATTTTTGTTGGTCCAGGTTAGTGCTGAGTGATGACTTTTTTGGCATCCACACCAGAGTCAGCTCGGTCTACCAGTTCAGTTCCAGGTTCACAGATCCAGGGGTGATGTTTTGGCTACTGACTTAAATGTGTTAATTTTTTAACACTCACCAGGTGGCCTTTTGAAGTTAACACCCTTTTAGGAAAAGTAAGGGAAATTCACACCTCTTCAAAGGCAACTGTTTTCGGAAGACTTATAAGAGTGTAGCGTGCGTGTTGATCCACGTTGGAGCACATCGCTTGGAAAAAGCATAAATAGTTTGCTCCAGAATTCTTTTCTTGAAAATCACATATACTAAGAATTAACTTATTCATTTTTTAAAAAATATTAAAGACAAAGCATAAGATGTTCTTGCACTGGAAAAGGTAGGGATACAAAAGTTATCTCTCTCCTCAAGGAACCCCAGGTCTCAGGAGAGTCATTGCACTTTTATACCTACTTCCTGTTTTTGCCACTGGATTCCTGCAGGCAGACTCCTCTTAAACTCCTCTATTTTATTTATTTAGTTTTTAAATCTCTAGCCCTAGCCCAGAGCCTTGTCCAGAGAATAGACTTAATAAATGTTTGTTGATTGCCACTCCAAAGTCCTGGGAAATTTAGGAAATTCACTTTCTATCCTTGCCTTCATACTTGTTATGGTCAAAAAGTCAAAAGGTATCTTGCAGGCCAACAAACACATGGAAAGATGCCCAACGTCACTAATAATTAGGGAGATGCAAATCAAAACCACAATGAGATACCACTTCACACCCATTTGGATGGCTACTATCAAAAACAAAAAGAAAAAACAGAACACAACAAGCGTTGACAAGGATTTGGAAAAATCAGAACCCTTGTGCACTCTTGGTAGGCATTTAAAATCACATAGCTTCTATGGAAAACAGTAAGACAGTTCCTCAAAATATTAAACATTGGATGACCATATGATCCAGCAATTTCACTTCTGGATATAGACCCAAAAGAAGTGAAAGCAGAGACTCAGACAGATACTTGTGCGCTCAAGATTGTAGCAGTGTTATACACAATAGCCAAAAGGTGGAAGCAATTCAACTGTCCATCAATAGATGAATGGATAAACAAAACATGGTATATGCATACAATGGAATATTATTTAGGTTTTAAAAATGGGAAATTCTGATACATGCTACAACATGGATGACCCTTGAGGACATTATTCTAAGTGAAATAAGCCAGTCACAAAGAGACAATATTATATGATTCTACTTCTATCAGGTACCTAGAGTAGTCAAATTCATAGAGACAGAAGGTAGAGTAGTGTTTGCCAGGAGTGGGGAGAGAGGGAGTGGAGAGTTGTTTAACAGGTATAGAATTTCAATTTGGCAAAATGAAAAGAGGTCTGAGGGTTGGTTGCACAACAATGCGAATGTACTTAACACGACCAAATTGTACATTTAAAAATGATTAAGATGGCAAGTTTTGTTATATGTGTTTTATCACAATTTTAAAAAGGTACATCTGGAATCATAAATGAAGTAGTTATGTAGACAAAATACAATACGGTGCTCTAATTCCCTCCGTATTCTTAAATGTGAATGATGTAGGTCACAAATAAAACCACTCTGATTTTTATGAGCTGCAATATTGGAATTGTATCAATTTCAGAGTCCATTAACTTCTGATAACCAGGGTGGTTAGTGATATACAGTAGAATCTTTGTGTATACGTGTGTGCAATTGTACGAGCACACCCAGGCCCCACCCCACCACGTGTGCATTAAAGATGGTGATGCTTAAAGAAAGACAGGGCAGATGTTAAATCAAGGGGGGTGATAATGTCCATCCTTTTAGAGAGAAGAGCTCGAAATTGATGTGATTTAAATGTAGCATGGCAAACATTTAGTAGTGAGATGTTCGTTTTATCAGTAACACATCTCTAAGATGAGGCCTGGAGAAAATGCAGCTCTATGTTGCTAGTATTGCTCCCTCCACTGTGCATTTCTCAGTTTATTCTCAATTAGTTACGTCAGGCCAGTTTTGTAACCCTGACATAGGAAATATCACTGTAAATAATATAGCTGGGAATTTGGAGAATATATGCTATCAGGGAGGAAATTTTTTCTCTTTCCTTTCCTTTTTTTAAGGGAAAAAAATCCCTAAACACCGAGATGAAATGTTTTATGTCTGTACTGTCTGCAGTAGGAAGCTGTGGAATTAAGGAGAGCTATAAAATATAAAGACTCTAGACCTGCATATGATTATCCATATTAAATCGAAGTAAATTTACTTTATATTGCTCACTGTGAGTTTTTCACTTGCAAAACAAGATTTTTTTCCTCCTTGGTCTTTTCAGTTTTCACAAACCCAAAAGCCTAGGAAGATATGGGAACTCAAGGTGAGTTTTGGTTGCTTTTATGCTTTTAAAATGTTAAATTAAACTTTATTAAAGGTAATTAACCCAAAATAATCAAACTAGATTGGCTTTTTCTAGTCATTATCTGTCAACTGAAGAAAAAAGGCAAAATTCAAAATATCTGGATATAGTGGATGAAATCATTTTTGGGTGAAAAGTTACAAAGAACAGGTTTTCATAAAAGACTGTGGTTTGGTTGTTGAATAGAGAATAAAGCATGTATATATATACACACACATACATAATATATGTAATATACTTACATATATATTATGTATGTGTTTGTGCTTATATAAATATATATAATCTTCTCTCCCATCCATGGAAACCAAGATTAGACATTGATACTTTATATCCCACAGTTGCAGACATTTTTCAGGAACTCCTATCAGCCACCTCAGTATCTTTCTTTTTCCTTCAAACTCTTACCTAACCAATTGCCAAGGAGTCACCATTTCATTTAGCTTTTTATTGTCTATTTCTATCTTCCTAGTTTAGCATCTAATTATTTCTCCATTCAGACCAGTGCACAATATTTCTGATTCTCAGATTTCTCCAACCAATATATGCTTTTTATTGGTGCAAAATTAATCTTCATTTAATCATCTGGTTTTCACCATGCCCTTCTCTGACTCATAAAATTCCAATGGTCCACAGACTCCATTACATTTAGTTCAGCTCCTTGGTTTGTCTTTGAAGTCCTTCATAACCGGGACCTAAGCCAGTCCATCCCGATTTATCTCCCACGATCCCCTGTGAACCCTCACTCCTAGCCACACTTGCCTTTTTACTGTTCTCAGAATACTGTCTCCTCTGCTTCTGCTGTGTCTTCCACCTGGAACCCAAGCACCAATTTGTTGCCTATTGGAATCCCATCTTTTTCTCAGAACCCAAACCAAATGCCATTCTTTTCGTGAAGTCTTCCCTTCTCATGTCGAAAGAAAGTGATGCCTTTCCTCTGAACTGTGAAGAATTGGGTTTCTCCTTCTCCTGCGCGTAACTGATACTTGAGACGTTTTGTATGTTAACAAATTCTTGGATATAACCCCTTAGCTCCCACATTTTTTCCAGGAGCTGTTCTTCATCCATTTTGACATTCTCATGGAAACTAGTCCTCTGTGTTTTACACAGTAAATATTTATTGATGGAGTATATTTCATTTACTCACTTTCCATAGTTTATTGAAAAATGTGTTGAGCTAGTTTAATCAAATTTTCAGTAGAGAAGAAATATCACGGATTATTAGACCAGTACAACAAATTGAGAAAGCATTTATTGTTCCAGGCAAGCCCTAGGTGTTGGGAGAGAAGAGGCTCTGACAAATGAACTCCAGGCCACCAGAGGCACTGAGTCAGGGAACCGAAGCATAGGGAATGGCTGCCAGTATGCAACCCTTACACCAGCTGAAGACCAGGCCCCTGCACTCTCAGAGCCACAAGGAAAAGGAGAGTAAAACGTAGCCTTCATGACTCCTTTGAACCTGACAATACCTCATTAGATACAGAACACAAATATTCTTAATAGTCCCTTATTTTCCTGACTATTTTTTCTCTCCCATCTTTCTGAAGTCAATCAAACTCTCCTTTCTTTCTACTGATCTGCTGTTTCTCTCTGGAAGCTTTTGGAATTTACTTTTTGTCTTTGATGCTCTTAAACATTCCTATCATATGTCCAAGTGTAGGGATTTTCCCTACTAGCTTTCTTGTTTGGTAATACATGAGTCTTTTCAATCAGATGTGTTTCATCTCTGTTCCTTGTAAATTCTCAGATATTTCATTAAATATTTCCTTTCTCATTTATTTTTACCTCTCCTTTTGAGACTTCTGTTATCCATATCTTGATATTTCTTCTTCTAACCTCTATATCTTGTATATTTTCTTTTATACCTTCCCTTTGCCTTCTAAGAGAAACTCTTGACCTGTTCCTCCAACTCATTAATTTATTTTTGAGATATATCTGCCTTTTTTACATATCTATGGAGTTCTTTCTTTTGTCTGCCATGTTTTCCCCAGATTTTGAGTTGATTCCTCTTTACAACTTGTAGTTGTTTCACGTTATCACTATCCCGACTTACCTATCTGAGGACGTTTATTATACTTATTTTAAATTCCTATTCTTTTTGGCCCACTAATTCTACTTCATATGTGAAAAATACAGTTTCAGTTTTTGGTCTTTCAATAGTGCTTGTGCACCTCAAAGAGTTCATTATTATCCAGGAGAATAATGGCTACCTGTGGCTTTCCACTCTCCCACCCAGCCAGACCTCTGCAACATCCTGATGTCACCCTATAGTTCCAGCTGGCACTGGGCAGGATTGGTCTTAATGTTTTTCTGCCTCATGGTGGTTTTGGAATAGGTAACAGGCGTATCTAAGAATCTCACCCCCAATCCATTACTTCACTATTACACAAATTTTTGTTACTCTGGGCTGCTCATCTTTACTTTCCCCATGCACAAACCCCATGATCCAAACACTGTCTGCCCTTCCAGGGATTTCTCATAGCTTTTTCTCAGATCCATTACCCTCTCTCCTCCTTCTATGGTGTCTCCAGGGAGCGGTTCAAGGGTATCAAGCCAAAAGATGTGTTCATTAGTCTCTCTTAGATGTTTTCATATAATTTCCCATTTAAAAAAAAATGTACCCATTTATTTATGTCCATTTGCCAAATGAGCTATTTTAGGTAGAAATGTTTCTTTGCTTTTGGCTTGATATTCAAGGTTTGGTCTTGGCTGATGTGTTCTTGGCTGACAATATAAACAGCAGATCCAACTTAAAGGGGACATGCTTGAAGCTTAGGTTACTAAAAAGCCTTAGTTGGTATATAAGTCAGGATGCAACAGAGAAGCAGAACCACTAGGATAGACAGACAGACATAGATATATATAATGAGTATACAAATTATAAGGTCCTATATATATGTATGTACTATAAATATATGTTTATAATATGTTATATATATATATGTGTGTGTGTGTGTGTGTGTGTGTATATATCTCCCAATGAGATAGAGAGAGAGAGAAAGAAATTTGTTATGGGGATTTTTTTCCTACACAGTTATGAGAGCAAGCTAAACACTCCCTGCATGGCTGTTTTCTTTACATTTTATGCTAGAGTTTGAAGTTCTAGGGTCAGGGCACTAAGAGGAGAAGACAGACATAACGTATAAGAGAACAAGAACAAGCTAGAACCCATCAACATGAGTTGGAACCCATGTCAGTTCTTTGCATGAGAACCCATGTCAGTTCTTAATGCCTACAAACTTGATGATAATCATGTCTTGTAGAAGGTAGTTCCCCTCAATAGTGAACTTAACACCTGGCCCAGGAGTTGGAGAAGCTGAAAGAGAATCCAGAGGAAGATAGAAGAGTTACAGGCCCAGCTGCTATCCCACACTAATGAAGTAAGTCAACGCATAAGTGACAAGGCACATGAGCTGCAAAATTGCCTGGTGACCCTGCCCTGATCTTTTGAGAACATAAAACAATATAACCACTGCTTCACTCCCGTCCTCCAATTGTCATGGGAAAACTATCTCTTGTGGCCCACGTTAAGCCATAATACACAGGGAACGGTATTCTGCGAGGTGCAGTTTGGCCTAGCCAACTCTCTTTGGCTATTCATTCTCTCATTGTATTCCACCTGTCAGCTCTATTAAATTAAATGTTAGAATGTCTTTCCTATGCCAAGGAAAATGCTAAAGTGTTCTGACCTCTTCTCAGAATTTCTGCCTTACATTGACTTCTCAAGATTTCAAAAATCAATTTCAACCAATTGAAACATATAATGTATCAACCATGGTCCTAGCGGAAAACTGATGGCACCCTCAAATTAGGTAGATTTGAAGACAATTTACAAAGGGACTATTTAAAAAGTAGAGGGCAGCACGTAAGGAAGCCACACAGAGTGGCAAGTAATGGTAGTGCACTTGCCAGACCCTGGCCCAAAGGGATAGGAGAGGTCAGTTACTGGGACCCTGATGGAGAGAGTCACATGGAGAGAGCCACCTTGAGAAAACCAGGGAACTTCCATAGAGGGACACAGCCAGTCCAAGTTATCCCTACAAATTGACGAGCCAGAGAAACAAATATTTTGACCTCTCTCTCCTCTTTTCCTCTGCTCTACCTCCGGAATTCCCATTGACCAGACACAACAAAAGGCACAGAGCGAAAAAGCATGTTCTCACTCCCCCAGGGCAGAGAGTAGGGTGGAGAAGAGTCAAAAGTATATGAGAAGGAACAAATGAACAAGATTCAGCAAAATCGTCATCATCATCATCCACACAGAAATTGTAAAGACCTGGAAGTTACTTGGGCCATCACTGTTATTTCAGAGGTGAAGAAGGCAATTTAGTAGTTGTGATTTATCAGGATTTGAGATCCCTTGAGGTCAGGAATATCTTGCTCCTGACCTACCCCTAATACCTAGCACAATGCCTGGCTCATAATAGGTGCTCAAAAAACGTTAATTCAACTGATTTGGTTGAATCAAATTGGATTAAACAAGACAGAGCCACAATTTAAACACTTGCATCCTGAATGCCAATTGTATACCACCATTCCCAGATATAGTTTTAATTTTCACATTTCAGAAATGTTAGAAATCAAATGATTTAACTTCCTTTTTCCACTCCCACTCCTACCAAAAGCGATAAAATTCAGAAAGCCAGAAAGAAGGAAATGAAACGGCCTATGTGATTTACCCAAAGTGTAATTAGCCTCCTATTAGATCCAAACAGGCTGTAGTACTCTTACTCCTGTTGAACCTGTTAGCATTGAGCGCATCGAGTGCTTTCTCAGGCCTTCACAATTGCACAACAGCCAGGCAAGTGTTGAAGTCTTCTTATATTTAGGAAATGACTCCATATTTCTAATACTAGTTTTTCTTTTAAACTCTTTGTAAATGATTTATTGTAGTAGCAAATCAGATCATGATAAGATAAAGCTTTTTAGAGGTCATTAAAGATTTTTAGGGAAGTCCCTCCAAAGATGCTGGTCTTACATTGTCTGAGTGATAAGGCAACTTAACAATTTATGTCAAAGTTTGCAAAATGTGTTTGTCTGATAAACAGTTTGCTCTGTGGGCATCAATCATACTTGCTCTCCGTGGTGTGTTGTATTTTTCATGAAGTGAACTTTAGTGACTTTGCCCATCTACAGGTTTCTGAGATTGTGGCATGCTAAAGAGACTTTCCCATCTCCCCCTGCGCGGTTGCATTTCAAATCTCGTTAATAGAGCCACCGTAAAGCAGGTTGCCAACGTAGATGACTTCCGCAGGATTGGTAAGGAAGGAAAGTCAGAGCAAGCTGGTGTCATTGGGAAGGGAAGATTCAAACAGCCCTTGGATCAGGGAAAATAGGTATACTAAGACAAAAGATTAAGTATGCATGAGAATGCACACATACCTGCACAACATTTCTAGGTGGTATAAGGATAAAATGGATATGGTAACATTCTGTAAGACTGTAAATATTCACAAATGTGAGGGATTACATTGTGAGGCATTCTTGATAGAAGATAGAGAGCTGATTCCTAGTTTCAGCTCTGGTCCATGCTCTGTGTCCTCATCTGGAAAATCGGGATAATAATACCTGCACCATCCACTTGGTAAGACCTTTCAGAGATCAGACACAAGGATGCACAGGAGCCCACTTTGCAAACGAAATCGTTATGCAAATATAGGCCATCCCAGTAAATGTTGGCTCAGGAGAGAGACGATATATATTGATTGTTCTTCCATAATTTAAAAAATAAAATAGAATAAAACACCCAAGACCGCAGGACAACTTGGTTCACATACATTTAGCCTTCTCAAGTCTTAACCATTTTAGAAGCATTTGCAACTGCTTATAAATCACTTCTCAAAATTGCCCTGAGCTGAAATGATATTTCTGAGCGCATGTTAAAAGCCTATAAGTGCTTCTGTGCTTGAACAAAGTGAAATCAGGTTACGTTAATAGAAGTATTAATTAATTTGCTCTAATTTTATTCAGCAGAATTAGCTTTGTTGAAAAGTCTTTGCCATTCTCGAGCACCCTAAAGTGCGTGAGTCTTTCGAGATGCGGGCTCCAGCTGCAGCGCCTACCAGTGAGGAGGAGAGTGCAGAAGATTATTCTCTAATTTGGAAACCTGAGACATTACTGGGAAGTGCTGTGGGGTGTGTTATAATGAAAATACCAATCCACATTAGCCATGGTTGCCATAAGCAAAAATCTTAATATCTTGGCCAAACCTACTTAAGGTTCATGTAATAAACCCGCATTCCTAATTTTATTAGTGATGTGCCAAGTTAAGCACTTTGCTGGCCTTTGGACAGATTTATAGCTTGACTGTGCTGAATTAGTGGTGACTGACAAGAGGACATTGTTTTATAGGATGCTATTTAGATAAAAACCTGCAGGGTGTTTCTGTAATGTTGTCACTTCAAGTCCAAACAGGAAAAAAGAAATGTGTATTAAGGAGGACTCTTCATTAGCTTTTATGAGTTTAATCTAGTGCAGTCAAACACTTCCTTATAAGGCAAGACATTTTAATGTACAGAGACAACCTTATCTCTGTTCCAGGTTTCAGAATAAAACAATCTCTTAGGCTTAGTACAGCATCAAAAAAGGAAGTTCGATGAGTTAATATTTGTTAAGCACTTAGAACAGTGCCTGGCACATAGCAAGCATTCTCTGCGTTTGTTAAGTAAGCTAAATAAATAAAATTGAAATCCATTTTTCTCATTCCACGGTATATATCTACATGTTTACCAAAAAAAAAAATCACATTTAGCCACTCTTCCTCTCATTACCAACATTTCCTTGCTAGTGAGGTTTTCCAAATGGTTAGTCACCATTTCTCCCCATGTTTTTAAAATTCAGATACCTCTTGTTACAAGAAGGAAGATCAGAACATTCTACTTATTCACAGACATCAGTGTTAACATTCCCACTGGGTTTTCAGACCGAAAGCAATCTGCCTGTAAGTTATGGAAGGTCGTATGGGCTTCAGATGGTTTGGGTGAAGTATTGGACCTCACTGTACCTCCCTGTTAACAGCTGAATGATTTCGTGAACACAGACCCTGGCAGCCCTCTTGGTTTGGTTACTGGGGGAACAAGTCTTCTTTAGAAACTAAAGCCAAGGCCTATAAATGTGTTTTCTCCATGACCTAAACAGGTCATTGGCCTGAACGTCAAATTCATTAATCCAAATCCTGACCTCTCTCTCTTCTCTCATTAGAAAAAATAGAAAAAGGCTTCTGAACTCACTCTTCAAAGGTAAAGAAAATTGTACCCAAAGCTGACTTTATATAGTCTTGGTACAAGACTGGACTTGAAACCCAAACCTCCAAAATGAGAGATCTTAAAGGGTATCTTAGAATCTGTGTTAAACTCTTTAAAAACAAGCCAAACAACAGGAACCAGCCAATAATTGTGATAGTGTTCTCACGTTTAGCAAAACTATGTTCCTCTTACCTACATACCATTAGCAGAGGTATGCAACAAGCAGATTCCAACACACTAAGAGGTAAATTCCAAAATGTCCCTTCCGTTTCACCTGAGCGTTCTTACAGACACTTTGGATCCAGGAAGGAATTTACTAGGAGGACTGTAACATCTTTCACCAGCATTTTCATGTTTTATGTGAGGAGTTAAAATACCCAAAAAGTATTCAGTATTTCTCCCAGCTCTTTTCTAACTGTACATTGTTATCTTAACTTACCCCAGCCTAAACCCAGCAGTTAAACAACTCGTGCAAGGTCACTAGGAAATGAGTGGTCCTGGTGACCCCAACCTCTGCCTTTTATGGGGTTCATTTCCACAATACACGGCCGCTCCCCTGTGGACTCTCAGCGACTTTGGTAATCCAGGTGCAAGGAATACAAGTTAGACATCAGCTGTTCCAACTCTCGCTCCTAATATTCCTAATGGTTTGGGTCAAATGTCTGGTTAGAAAGTGCAGAGTCTCTGGATCTGTATCCCGCCTCTTCCAGAACTGGCAGTAGGACCACTCGGAGGCTCACTTTCCTCATCTGTACAATAGAGATAATAATATTATCTCCCTCATTGGGTTACTTTGAGGATTGCATAGAAAAATAACTATAAAGTTCTTAAAACACTGCCTGATACATAGCAAGTGTCCAATAAGTGTTAGTTTAAACATTATTATTACTATTGCTACTATTATTGTCATGAATCTCTTTCTTTGAAATGAAGAAAACTTCAAGTTAGACCAGGCCTGACTCCTGCTCTATTTTATCTGCTTGGTTACCTTCTAGGCATGACAAGGGTGAGCTTAGCATGTGCCAACACGGGTACTGAGGATAAAGTCCTGAAAACTGTCACTGTATCTGATATTCCAAGTCTGGATCTCTGCCTCTGTAACTGATCGTCTGCTCAGTACTCAGATTTAAACATATATGTTTGTGTATATGTGTGTGCACATATGCATACACGTGTATCCATGTACGTGAAAACGTGTGCCTGTATATGTTTCCTATGGTAGAGTTAAGTGATGAAAATAAATGTGAATTGTAACCTGACACTGAAACATTGCCTCACAGGCAAGCTATACTATAACCCCTGTTAAGACTGCTTTTCTTTCACAACTTTTTTGTTTTCTGTGTGTTCATGTACTTTGACTCCCGGGAGAGAGTTATCTATTTGAATTCTTGTTTGAAAACTAGCTCCTACCACAACGCACTGATGTTGTGGCTTCTCTTTTGTTTTCTTTTCTCTCCTCTCCTCTCCTCTCCTCTCCTCTCTTTCCCCTTCTCTCCCCTCCCCTCCTCTCCTCTGGTCCCCTCTCCTCTTCTCTTCTCTCCTCTCCTCAAGTCTCAGATGGCAGATGAGCCTTCCTCTCCCTGTGTCTGCCCCATTAACTGTGCTACTTGCTTTCTGGGGCCTGGAAAAAGTCACATGGCTGAGATGCCACCTCTAATCCCATTTTCCATTTGTATACTGGATTTTGTTAACCACTTTTTAAATAGAAATACAGCATGATTCTAATGTACTAAAGAGTTCCACGGATAACCATATAATTTCAAAATGATACTGATTTTGTTTATATGCAGCATAATCTTTTACAGTCCTTAGTCTTTATTTGAAGTATTGCAAAGTGGATTTTTATGAAAGGTATTATAAAGGACTCCTTGTTTCTTCATAACGGATCCGAACGTTAACTGATCAGAGTTCAGATAAATAGTCTTTACTCTCCATTAAAATATTAAAAAGCCTTTGGTAAGAAACTGGCATAAAGATCCTTCATTCTTGTTTAATGAA
The DNA here is from genome assembly GCF_041296265.1 of Equus caballus. Taxonomy (NCBI): domain Eukaryota; kingdom Metazoa; phylum Chordata; class Mammalia; order Perissodactyla; family Equidae; genus Equus; species Equus caballus. Next base: position 81,801,037 of record NC_091688.1, read on the forward strand.
CACTTGTTGGCAAGTATAACACTTTAATAGCTTTGCAGAATGAATTTTGTGTGCGCATCCTCCATTTCCCTGTCAGACACTTGTCCAGGTGCTGGGAATTTATTGGAGGAAGCATATTTTTACTCATTAGTTTTGTATTTGATTGCAGAACAGTAAAATATGAACCACCAGGTCCCCGAGGCATAGCTGTGTACATTGAGATTAGTAATTGCATGTCATCGTGTTTTCCATTGGAATTTATATGGACAGATAGGGTAGGTGCTTCTTAAGTAGGTTTAAAAGCAAAGCAAATTTGTATTTAATCTTTTTTGCATCTATGGTTTCCCTAATGGAGAAAAGGTTAGGCTATATCATATATTTTAAACACAGTTTTAATTTATTTTTTTCTCTTTTCCATTTTTTTTTCCTTAACAGTTGAAACATATCAGATTTTCATGCTAACCACTAAAAAAAATCAGTGCCTATAAGGACAATGTGATGTAATACCTGTCAACAGAGACCAGTTTTGCCCACATTCCAGCAAGCCCAATGAGGAAGGATGATTATAGGTGTAGACAAGCTTTGCCATTCAAACAAGGAGCTTAAACACGAAACAGAAATTACAGATTCATCTCCAAGATACATCTTTTTTTAAAACTACAAAGTTGTTATATATATATATGTATATATATATGAAGATTGTAGTTTTCCCCTCAAAGAAGTTATGTGTTTGGAAGCCAAGGTTGTAATTCTTTTTCAGTTATGCTTACAAAGAGAAATCATCATTTTGTTGTTTTGCAGTACGATAATAATCATAAAAGAGGTACGTTAACTAAGTGATTTTGCTTTAGATTGTGGCTCCAGTTAAGCAGTGCCAATCACGGTGTGCTCTTTTCCATAAAGACACTAATAAATGCAATTTCCAAAACAGAATCTAATGAGGTACTTAATGGTCACAAAACTGGCACATTTGATAATTAATGTTCCTTACTGATGTTTTGCTGATGCAGCATAGTGATAAACAGGGGCGCAAGTTAACTAAACATATTTTTGAACCACTAGTTAAAACAAGAGCAGAAAAAGGACTTTATTAACGTCATTTACTATAGCATGAATGAACACTTGATGGCACCTTTCTAGGATCAGCTAGAGAACCCGAGAGAGGCAAACAGTGTCCATTCTAAGAAACAGAAGCCCCTTTTCACACAGAGGAGGATGAGAGGGTTTCTGTGACTTATCTACTTATACTATCTCCCGCTGACAAAAACTAAGATACTTCACTTCCAAGATTCTCAGTTTCCAAAAAATAAATACAATTTTGGGGGCACTTACTATATGCCAGGCACTTAATTATACATTTCCTCATTGCTTCCCCATAACAATTCTGCATACAAATTTTATTATACAGATAACTGTCCTCATTTTAAAGATTAGTTTGCTGAGGCTTGGGAAAATTAAGGGCTTCACACAGCTTATTAGTAGGAGACGCCATTTATAAGAAAGGCAGTGCAGTCTTATGGAGCACATGAAAATTGAGCTTGAATTCACAGGCTACTATTTATTTTGCAGCTATGTGAGAAACAGTCTCTTTTGGCCTCTGTTTCCTCATCTATAAACTGTACTTTTATTAAAGATTTTCATAGGGGCCGGCCTGGTGGCACAGTGGCTAAGTTCACATGTTCTGCTTTGGTGGCCCAGGATTTCCTGCTTCGGATCCCGGGTGCGGACCTATGCACGCGTGTTGAGCCATGCTGTGGCAGGCCTCCCACATATAAAGTAGAGGAAGATGGGCACGGATGTTAGCTCAGGGCCAGTCTTCCTCAGCAAAAAGAGGAGAATTGGTGGCAGATGTTAGCTCAGGGCTAATCTTCCTAAAAAAAAAAAAAGGAAAGAAAGAAAAGAAAAGGACATTAAAGGACTAGTCAACCTCATGACTCCAAACCCAGCTTTGTGTGACCTTTTACAACCATTTGTAATAAGGTTGGATGAAATTCTGTTGCACAAAATGCACGCAGAAATTGATTTTTCTTTATCCCCAGTTACTAGTTATGGAATCTGATTTGGGGTGTGTTGGCGTGTGCAATTCTTGACATTCTATGGAGTGGTTGACTTGAGACCCCTTTTTAATGGAGAACAATCTAGATTAAAATTAAAATGTAGAAACGTTTGGGAAAAAAAGTATGATCCAAAATCTTTAGTAGACATTACTCTTTTGAAAAGAGGAAAGATTACATACTGTAGTTAAAAAACTACCTCTTCTGGTTTTTTCTTAAAATGCATCAATGTTTTATGGCAGATGGATTGTGTTTGTTTTTTATTGTTGTTGTTTGTAAATTCCCATTGACTTCAAAAGGGGCATGCCTACTAAGAATAGTGTGCATTTCACAGCTGAGATTTAAGGGATTTGAGGGACTCAGAAAAGCTGAGAAATAATTGAAGACTCACAGGGGAGGCATAGAAGGGATCAGAACGGCAAAGGGAGGCTCAAGGAGGATTGTAGGGGCTCCAAAGGAGCTGTGAGTGGATCAGTATAACAAGCAGAAGTCAAAGGAGCTCCTAATGATGGAAGAACGATGACAGAGAACTGGAATGTCATAGGGAACAACAAGAAAGAGGATGCAAGTGTGGGCTAATCATCTCCAGAAGACTACATTCATCCTGGGCAAACTCACCCATCCCCGTGACTAGATTAGATTCAGCCTACACGGTGATAACTCGCTCCCTAGAGCCAGACCATAAATCCAGCTGCCCACAGAACATCTCCACTGGAGCAGCCAATAGATACTTCACACTCAGCATGCCCCAGACTGAACTTATCATCTCTCTTCCCTCACCCATAACTTAGGTGTTAGAATAGCTCAGAGAATCTCTCTGACTCGTACCCTCCGTTTAGAATCTTCTGGTTCTGCAATTATAGTCTTGTACTTGACTTCTCTCTCTGCTTAGCTGCTTTAGATTGATGCTTTGATTTCAGGCCTGCCTGGCCTTCAGTTTCCAGTATCTGGCTTTCTGCTTGTCTAAGAGAGGAATTTAAGCCTTAATCTAATCTAGAAATTGGGACTTGTTCTAGATTTCTCCCTCCTCCTTACCTTTGAAGCCACCAGGTCTAATCAATTCTATCTCAAAAAGACTTCTCCCATTCCTTTATATCTCCCTTCCCTTTTTTCCCTACTGCAACTTACTTGAGTTCGTTGTTTCATCAGTCCTTGCCTGGAACATCGCAATCATCTCCTACCTGGATTCCCTGTCTGCACTCTCAGTCCCCACCTCCCACTCTATTTATCTACATCACGGTTCTAAAATTTCTATGGAAATATATCAAATTAATTAATCCAACTAAAATCTTTCTGCGTCTCCCTATTTCCTTTAAGACAAAGTCCCACCTCTTATTATGGCAAATAAATTCCTTCTGAGTCCACCTCCTTACTTCTCCAACATTGTTTTCTGCCAGTCCTCATCTCATATGTCAACCTCCTACCACACTAAACTACTTACAGCTTAATGCCACATCATGCTTCCATACCTTTTCTATTCCCTCTATTTTAAATGCCTTTCTCTCAGTCCCCTCCCCTCCCACTGTCAACCTGATGAACAATTCTTATTCTTTAAGACTCAGCTCAAATGTCACCCAATTGAGGAGGCCTTCCAAGGGACTTTTCCATTCAATTTCTACAGTCACGGCTAGACATACCCAAATTATATTACCATGGCCAAGCCTTGCAAGCCTTCCCATTGAATGAGAACAGTTTGGAGGTAGAGCCATACCTAACTGAAGATGCTGGAAGGAAGTCTGGTTCAATACATCAAGCATGGACTCTTTGGGATAGATCAGTGTGCTGCAGATAGTTCAGATCTGAAGAGAGTCAAGTGAAAGTCATGGGTTTCCTAATAGGGAAATGAAGCTTGACAAGGGAACTCCAACAGCGGTCGATTAACTTGAGTAGGCAGATGGTTACTTGACATGTGAGAATTTTGTTAGAGAGCACAGAACTGCAGTCCCTATGCTTAGGGATAGCTGGATAGCTTAATAAAATGGGATTTCAGGCTCAGTAAACAACACAGATAATCAGTAATCAGGACAGGGGTAAAAAGAGGGAACCAGGTGTATAAATAGACAAAAAGCCAGTTGTAAGATATGGGGACATCCATCACAGAGTCCATGCAGCAGAGGGGACCTTGATGCTGTGCCCTAGAACATTGTGCGAGAATACCTCCACATTGTGGCCTAAGGCCTCAGCTTAGGGACCAATGGGGCTGCACCCCAATGAGGAAAGTGTGGCCACAGTCTTGCTACAAGGGGACTGTGGAACCAGAGCCAGGCAGGGCCTGACACCCACACATTCCAACTGATATTAATTCTGTCAGGGTGGCAATTTTTCTTGACATTTGGCCTAGTTTTTTTCTCTACTTAATTTTATTCAATGCAATTTGAAGAGCAATTATGATACCATTATGCCTTGCTTCTGCTACACTTTTTCTTACTCTTCTCTAGAAAATCTCTCTCCTTGATATTTGCATGCTGCCAGTGTTTGTAAATGGTCAACACATCACTGTTAATTGTTGCTTAGTCAGCCCTCTTTCCAGTTTACCTCTTTAACCTCTGTCTGTATTCCAGGCTCTTTGTTACATAAGCATTTCCCTAGCTCAGACTCACTCTCATCTTTCTGACACGGAAATACCCTCCTTCAAACGGGGAACCGGGAGGCAGCTCCCTCAGGGCTGTGTACATCACTGCTGACCAACATGGGGCAAACTGCTGCAGAAACATAATTCTGCCTCCTCTCTGCATGAGGCCTGGTTCTGCCCTGTTCCTCTGGGAAAAACTGAAGGTTCCTTCCACAAATTATGATGATCTCCTTGTCTGAGATGAAAGCAAGCAATCAAATCGCATCCTATAACTGAAGAATTTAGTTTAATTTTATAGCTTAGATGTTACATGCAGCAGATTTAAAGACAGAGAGAGTCTAGATTTGGGGCAGATTTTTTTTTTTTTGTTAAGATTATGACAGTTTACAACCTTGTGAAATTTCAGTTGTACATTATTGTTAGTCATGTTGTAGGTACACCCCTTCACCCTTTGTGCCCTACCCCACCCCTCCTTTCCCCTGGTAACCACCGATCAGTTCTCTTTCTCTATATGTTAACTTCCACCTGTGAGTAGAGTCATACAGAGTTTGTCTTTCTCTGTCTGGCTTATTTCACTTAACATAATACCCTCAAGGTCCATCCATGTTGTTGTGAATGGGACGATTTTGTCCTTTTTATGGCTGAGTAGTATTCCATTGTGTATATATACCATATCTTCTTTATCCAATCATTAGTTCCTGGGCACTTAGGTTGGTTCCACGTCTTGGCTATTGTAAATAATGCTGTGATGAACATAGGGGTGCATGAGACTCTTGGAATTGCTGATTTCAGGTTCTTAGGATAGATACCCAGTAGTGGGATGGCTGGGTCATAAGGTATTTCTATTTGTAACTTTTTGAGAAATCTCCATACTGTTTTCCATAGTGGCTGCACCAGTTTGCATTCTTGGGGCAGATTTTTGCTGAGCAAACTTGGGAAGTTCCTTAACTTCTATAGGCCTCAATTTCCCTACCTGTAAAATGGGCATGCTATATAACTCAAAAAGCTGTTGTAAAGAAAAAATACCTATAAACACTTAGGACGATGTCACTTACATAAGAATTGTTCAACAAAGGGGTTAGTCATTGTTATACATCTGGAAAACTCTCAGATCCAGGTTCTTGATTAGGGCGTCATTTTTTTCTTTGTTTTTCAGGGTTATCAGAGCTGACATTCCCTGAGAGTGTAACAGTTGACAGAACACGTTTGCCAGGCTTTGGGGGTTTTATTCCCCCAATTCATTGTGTTCTCCTTTTCCCCTGCCAGGGAGGGTAGATTTCTCTGCCAATTTCACCCACTCTACAAAATTGCCTGATGTGAAATTCCAGAAAGTTCCTATCGCCTTTCAGTTAAAATCCTTATTATTATCCCCACCTTACGTAAGAGAAAATTGAGGCTCGTTGTTTCTAAGTACGTTAAAGCTAATTAACCGCAAAATCTAAATCTCTTCACGCGACGTCTCATGCTTCGTCCAGTCTTCCAGGCAACAAGCTCTGCAGGAAGTGGATTTCTAAGACTTCCTCGGCCACCATGTTGTCTCTTGGCAGCTTTAAATTTGAAACCAAGACATCTGGATTTGAATCTTGGCTCTACCTCTTATGAACTACTTCATCCTGGGCAAGTTTTTCAGCTACCATAAGCCTCATTTTCCTCTGTAAAAGGGACAGGATAATTCCTTCACGGGATAGCTGAGCAGACTTCCTAATACATCATATGAGTTGGTAAATGGTGTACCCCTTCCACTCTTCCCTTTCTATTTCAAGTCCTTGGCAAACATTCTCAACTCTCTTTTTTTTCCTGGGCAAACTTCCTTTGTCCATGAAATTTTTAGTGATTTTCAGATACATCCAAAGAACAAACCGTTGGCTCTTGTGTTAAGTGTCCAAACACCTTGAGATATACCTCACTAATTTCCACCCAAAACACTTTATGATTTCAATAAGCATTATTCTACCTCACCTCATTTAACAAAGCTGCTATCCGATATTTGGGAAGAAGTAAAAAATAATAAGATATTAGTTAGAGTGGGAAGTGGGGAATTAATATTTGTATTTTTAATACCATAGAAAGTAGTCTCCCCTCACCCCCCTCAGTATTTAAAATTTGTAGTCAGTGACACCACATTGCTCATTAAATTATTTCTGAATACTCAAAATTGTTTGTCACAATTGTTTGGGAAATAACCAAATGATTTTGCTTCTTAACTAAGTTTGATAACTTTTTCCTGACCAGAATATTCAAACCAATTTCCTGAAACCAGTAAATATCACCAATTTTTTTTTTCCTGATTTTGACCCACCGCCAAATTGACAAAGCTGGTGTTTGTCAGTTGTTAAAGGAACAGAAAACCTCTGTTTTGAAAGCAATGTGGCTCAGAGCAAAGAGGACTGAGCAGCTTTCTGACTTGAGTTCAAAGGGTAGCTCCTCTACTGAACGTCCTGTGTGACCTCGGGCAAGTGTCTCTGAGTCCTGATCAGCTCGCCTATAAAACCAGATGTTCATTCATTCTCGCAGGAATAATCATGAGGCACTGCTCGAGGCACTAAGGGTCCAGCAGTGAACCCATCACAAACGTCCGTGCTTTCAAGAAGCTTCTATTCTCGATGGGGAGGCAGACACTAACAAGTAAACAAATAAATAATGCACAATCGGTAATAAGTCAGTTGGTCAAAAATGACACGGAGAAAACTAAAGCCGGCTAAAGACCACACAGAGTCCTGGGAGGGCGGGGATGGGCGGCTGCTGATACCAGGACACCAGAGAAAGGCATTACCTGCCGGCTGCGAGGGTTTTGAGACTAGGTTACTTAAAAGAGTGTGGACAAGCGTTCTTACAAACTTATGCTTGATTATGAAGGACGAAAGTAAAAATGGTAAACATGAAAATACAGCAGACAATGAAACAAATATTTAAATTAAATTAACACACATTCTGGGAGGCAGAACAGTGTCAGGCTTTCACGTGAGATAAGCGGATTTGAATCCTATTTCTACTGTAGATCATGGAAGTTTAAGTCACTTTATTCCTCTGCACCTCAATTCCGTCCTCTGTAAAATGGGACTAATACAGTATCTTCCTCAAAGAGTGGCCCCTAAGGATCGTTATATAATTCTTCTGATGCAGCCATATGAAATAGCTACTACTTATAGAAATAGTCCTCATTCTAAAAGTAGTGAGAAAAAAAGTCAGTCTAATCACACACAGGATGCTGCCCCCTCGCCGTTAAGTGTCAAAGTAGCATTTATACTGTTTGAACTCTGATAGTCAAACTTTTTCACTAAATTTTAAAAACACTTCCCGTCTTCACCAGTCTGCAGAGACTATTTCAAACTCAAGAGAACGCAAGTGTTTTTGTGGCAAGTCAGTTGCGCTGGTGAAAGAAACTGAAGTCACTCCGACAAGTGATACAAATATATCGTCGCAGCCTGGGGGTGAGCTTCTGAGAACTAAACAGAAGAGGAATATCATAGGAGATTCTTAGATATGTCCTTCCCTTTTCTGTGGCCCAGTCCCTCTGCCTGTTGTCATGGGTGATATTCAGCTAGCAGGTACTGTCACCTGCCGCTTACGCTTCTGGAGGGTTTTCAGCCCAGACCGCGTGGGAGAGCGCTCAGTAGAACATTGTCGTTCTGAGATTCCATACTCACCTCTGGTGCGATTCATCTCCACTTGAAACTGAACGGAATCCCATTAATTATCACTTTAGGTAGTAAAGCAGTTTCTCATATGTGAAAAGAATGCTGCAACCCGAGTCCCTCTTTTTGTTTGGGATCGCCAGAGGGTTATTACAGATGGTATTGAACTCATAAGAATAATTTTAGCATTGCTGCAACAACAAAGCATTTTGTAAATGTATAACCTTGTTTTTCTTAAAAAGCCTTGAATTACTGTGAAGTCACATTGCTGGCTTAAGCGTGATAGCTCTTCTCTCTCCCTACTCCCTCCAACTTTAAAAGCATGTATTCAGTGCCCGGCTTTAAAGTCAAGGCAATGTGCTGATTGACTGTGCTGACATAATTGTGTTAATGACAAGACACGACGGCTACATTGTTCGATAGGCCGCTTATCATCACTATTTATTTAGTTCGCTCTGCCAAGTCTGAATTATACTTTTATACATTGTGGTTAAAGTCAGTCATTTAAAGTGCTTCAGTGTTGAAACAACATTTTTTTACAAGTATTTCAGCTGTAGTTCAAGAGAAAAAAGTCTTCTATAGCGTCATTAAACAGGGTTCAAAGCGAGTCCTTGCTGAGAGATGTGAAGTTTGAGCTCTTAGGAAATGAAATCTTTGATCTCCAAAATGATTAGTGAAAACATTTTTGTACACAGGGCCATTTTTTATCTTGCATTAAAGAAAATAATACAATTTAGTCTATGTAATACTTCTCATTCTGATGCCTCGAGTCAACCTCTGTCACTAGCGTCTAGAAGTGCCCTCTGCTCTTTGCTGAAGGAAGCAACTGGAGACAGGCCTATCTTTCAAGGCATCAGGGCTCTTTGGCTGGATGCAGAAGGACTTACTGATGTGGTGCCACCATCATGTTTTGAAAGGATAATATTTCAAATATGTGACATTCTCAGGGTATTTTTTTTCAGGTGAATGTTTATAGAGAATTAATATAAAAACTAAATAAATAGCCGTGAGTCATTAGACTGAGCCCTTCAAGCAATAGGGCATCCCCAAACTGTTCTGTGACAATAGGAGGTACAGCAACTTTGGGATAAGAAAGGAGAACGTGCTAGAGTAGTTAGCACACAGGCTGAACCAACTTTAGCTTGGCCTGCCGAAAAGGGATATAAAAGCAGAGCAATTAAACCAAATGCTCAGATTGCCTTTCAAGTTGATTGAATTTTCACTCTTGTCTCATCTTTAATTTTGCTTGCTTTAGATGCATTTTAAAGCAATTTTCACTTATTTATTTATTTACAAGGTGCCAGGGAATATTCTAGGCTCTGAGATATAGTAATGGACAAAACCAAACTCCTGCCCTTGTGAAGCTTCCATCCTACAGAAAAGACACATGAGCATTCTTATACATAAATGATACCCATTCAGGCTAGAATTTCTCCAGGACATACTTAGGGATGTAATTGCTGGGTCATTTGATATGCTCATCTTCAGTTTTATTGACATTACCAAACTGGTCTCCATTGTTATGTCAATCTCTATGTATGGGAGCTCCCGCTCACCTCACAAACCCTTGGTATTTTTATCCTTTGAGATTTTGCAAATGTGATAGGTGAGAAATTTTATATCATTATAATTAAATTGCATTTCATCAGTAGTAAGGAGGTTGAGCATCTTTGTTGTTCGATCGCCCAGTTTCTTGTTGGTTCTTGGCCGCTCTGTTTCCTCTTTTGCCTGTTTAAGTCACCTGCTCAATTTTTTTTCACTCGGTCATTTTTAAATTGGGATGCTTGTCTTTTTCTCATTGTTTTGTTGCAACTTTTCATCTTTTCAGGATACTAATGCTTGTCAGTTATGTACTTCAAATAATTTCACCCAGTCTGTGCTTTTTTCTCTTTACAGTATCTTTGCTAGACAAAATTTTTAATTTTGTCAAGTTTTTTCATTTTTTTCCTTATAGCTTTACTATTGAATTGTCTTATCCTATGCTCAGATCATAAAGATACTCTCTAATTTCTTCTAAATGGTTTTAAGTTTTTCACATTTCACATTTAGATCTCTGATTCACCAGAAATGGATTTGAGTATTTGGTATGAGGTAGGAGTTCAATTTTTCCCTATATGGTTAACTGGTGTCAACATGGAGGACCATGGATTTGTAATGCCACCTCATACATTATAGTTCTGTATGTTCATGGGTATCTTCTGGACAGCTTGTCCAATTGTTTCTGTTCCACTGGTCCAATGTGTCTATTCCTGACCCAATATCACACTGTATCAATTACTATAAATATAAGCATAATGATAATGTTTCTTGATGTATAGTATACCATGCTTCATCTTATTCTTATTCTTCTAAACCACCTTAGCCCTTTGCATTTCCATATTAATTTTATAATAGCTTGTCAGATTACATTTAAAAAGTCCTATTCAAATTTTGATTAGACTTCATAGGTTAATTTGGGGAGAAATTGTATCATTATAATGATAAGTCCTATCCATGAACATAGTCTCTCCATTTATTTAGATCTCTTTAAAGTTTTAACTCTTTCTGCTTTAAGGTTTTTGCTTCTGAAAATTTTTGTTGGAATCTCTTTTGTAAATATTCATCTAATTGTTGGTAATTCACAGAATGCACTGCATTCCTGTATATGGATGATTTATCTAAAAACCTCGTTCAGGTCTCTTTCAAATCTTAAACCTTGTCAGTACATGCTCTTTGTTCTCTTCAAAAAACAATGCTATTAATGAATTACAAATCTTTTTCTTCCTTACTTTTAATTTAGTTTTTAAAATTTCTTCATCTTACCTAATAGACATAGCTAGAAACTCCAGCACAAAAATGAATGCAAGTGGTGTTAGTATTTAACCTATTTTGTCTCTGAAATTTTTAAAAATATTTCACTGTTAAGTATGATGTTTGCTGCAGTTTAGCAATTTTTTTTTAAGAATTTCCTTTCTATTTCTAGGTTACACTTTTGCTGCATCTGCTGAGTGATCTCACATGGTTTTCCTCCTGTAATTTGTTAATGTAGTAACTTGCCTCAGTAGATTTCCTAATATTAAGCCAATCTTGAATTCCCAGATAAGCAACTTGGTCATGATATAGTTCTTTTAATATATTATTAGATATATTTTATTTGTAATTTGTTTTGTTTTGTTTTTTTAAATTGTGGTAAAATACACATAACATAAAATTTACTATCTTCACAATTTTAAAGTGTACGGTTCGGTATTAAGTATATTCACATTGTTATGCAACCAATCTCCAGAACTTTTGCATCTTGCAAAACTGAAACTCGATACCCGTTAAACAATTTCCCATTTCCCTTTCTCCACCAGCCCTCAACAATCACATTCTACTTTCTGTCTCTATGAATTTTACTGCTCTAAGTATCTTATATAAGTAGAAACATAGAGTAATTGTCTTTTTGTGATTGTCTTATTTCGTTTAGCATAATATCCTCAAGGTTTATTCGTTCATCTACGTTATAGCGTGTGTCAGAATGTCCTTCCTTTTCAAAGCTGAGTAATATTCTGTTATACATTTGTGTTTGTGTGTGTCTATACCACATTTTATTTATCCATTTATCCATTGATGGACAGGGTTTCCTCCACCTTTTGTCTATTGTGAATAATGCTGCTATGAACATCGTGTACAAATATTTCCATTTATTTATGATTTTTAATCTACATTCACAAATGAGATTGTCTCATAATATTTTCTCCTCACAATGTTCTTGTCTGGTTTATGTTTTAAAGTTTTAATAGGCTAATAAAATTAAGTACGAACTATTCACATTTTTTTCTTCTTAGAACAATTTATTTTTGATTGGGATTATCTGTCCCTTGAATGTTTAGTAGAGATGATCTTTAAAATCACTTGGGTCTGATTTTTTATTGTGGTAGAATTTTAACTACTTGTACAATTTTAACTATTTATACAATTTGTTTATTGTCTTCAGGCCCAGTCAGATTTTCTGTTGCTTTTTTAGTCTGTTGTGGTAAATTATAGTTTTCTAAACATTTTTCTATCCTTTCTAATTTTTCAAATATATTCATGTCATGTATCTCACACCTTTTTCTTATTAAAGTTTAGTCCTGAGAGTTATGCCTTAGTTTTTATTCTTAATATTTTTATTCAGGTCTTTCCTCTTATACCTTATCTCTTTTCTCTTCAACCAATTTTGCCTCAAGTTTCACTATATTTTAGTCTCTTCAAAGAATCTTCATGATTTTTAAGTTCTTTCTCTTGTATCTTTTTTATTTTATTAATTTCTGCTCTAATTTTTGCCATTTTCTTCCTTCTTCTTTCTTTGGTTTTACTCTCTTGTGTTTTCTCTAATGTCTTGAGTTGAATAATAATTCAATAATATTCAACTTTCTTCTCTTATAAGAATTTGACTATAATTTTTCTTCTATGTTTCACTTTAGCTGCATCTACAAATTTTATGTAGCATTTTTACTTTTGTTAAATTTTAAATATTTTCCAACATCTACTATAATTTCTTCTTTGACGTGTTATTTAGAAATAGAATTTTTAAACTTTTAACATAAGGAATTTTAAAAGTTATTTTTTCATTTATTTTGATTACTAAATTATTTCCCTATTGACCGCGTCTTCAACGAATAATTTTTAATTGTCTAAAGTGACTCTTATCTCTAATAGTTGAATTTTAAAATTAATCCCCTTCACTAGTAGCTGCAGACATATTTTTTTGTCAATTTCAAAGTAAACACCAAAGAAATTCTGCAATGTTCATTATAAACCCTAAATAAATTGTTGGCTCTTGAAAATTTCTCACCCTTTGCATTCTTTTTTTAAATGTCTCTTCCTTCTATGGAAGTTCAGTGCTGGTAGTCCTAAAAACGTGTGGCCTGGAGCAGAATCTCTTAATGATTAAATCCTGTCTACCTTACCATGTTAGATTCCTGAACAATATAATCACAAAAAATACTGTAGGCAAATACAATCTAGAGCTACAGTCTATTTCTCCTCTGGTCATTTAGTCTACTGATCTCTCTTAGACTGTGTGTGAGAGCCAAGGTCTTCTATTGTCCACTTAACAAACCCAGGAGTGGAGGCTTCCTGAGCAGCTCTCAAAGGTCACTTCCCCTGGGACCTACCCTGCTATCTATTATATCTTCTAAGGGTGAGAGTGTTCCTTGATCAAGACAAGTATTTGGGACTAGTCTTACCACACCAGTCTCATGGGAGGAAAGTTAGAGAAGAGGAAACATGAGAGAAAGAAGCCAGGAAAGGAAGGTGCTTAATACAGTTTGGTTCATTTTATGATTTATTCATTCCTTCTAATAAAAGCACCACACTCCAGTAAAATAGGGCCACTTTGTGCAGATAAGGACTTTGCTTTTGTCTGCAGCACATTTAAAATCTCCTTGTCTTGAGAAGTGGAGGCAACAGCACTGAGCTCCCACCCCACATTTCAGCCTCCAGTTGTTATATCACTTCACCAACACGATTTGCAGACTAGTGACCAAGGGCAAGGGCATTTGCCACATCCAAAGAGGGATGCATCGGCACTGAGAGATTGAAATCCTTCTAGGGCTAGTTCTTCACCTTGACCTTGCAATCAACTCAGGATTGAAGTGGAGAAGCGACCACATAAACAGAACTCAGGTGTTTGGGATTTTATAGAGTGATTGAACAAGAGAAGACTATGAGGCTGGGAAGAACTATGGGGATGGTATCACTGGTGGGAGGGGAGTGTCTAGCACTTAAATTATGTGAATGTAATACCGAAGTTGGTTAAAATTAATTTGTTTATTTACTGAATATTTATGATAGTAATAGCAAGCATTTATATAGCATTTTTAGATACTAAGCCCTTTACATTTATTAAATTATTTAACATTCATAACAATCCTCTTACGTTATTGTCAACTCTGATTTATAGATAATGCAACTGAAACATGGAAAAATAAAAGATCACAATGCTAGTATGTGGCAGAGATGAGCACTCTCCTTAACTGCTCTGCTATATGGCCTTTCAGTATATTGTTATGTGAAGATATATTAGAACACGCAAAGTGTACATCAATACAAAGATGGCACATAAACCTGAACAAAATGTAGACCCTATTCTCTGCCCTCAAGGAGCTTAGAGACTAGTTAGAGTGATGCTCGAGTAAATAGCTAAGTGAAATACGGTATTGAGATGTAATATTAGCTATTTACTTAAGTGAAATACGGCATTGAGAAGTAATATGCCTAAGAACAAGGAGCTATTAGAGAACCTAAGAGGAGAACCCAATAATTCTCATATATTGATGCCAAATGCAGGAAATTATATCTACGCTGAGACCTAAAAAATGAATAGTAATTATTCAAGCAAAGACAGTGGGAAAAGAGAGTTCAAGACAGAGGAGAAAGAATATGCAAAGGTCCCCAGGCATGAAACAGATGTATTCAAAAGGTTCATCACAGACATGATGTGGAGAAGCGCTGGGAAAAGACATGATAGTGAATACTGCCACAGCCCCACTCAGGAGGTGTTACCGCAGTTGGACCCAAGTAGACCAGAATTAGTCACGCAAAAAACCAAAATAGAATAACTAAAAAGTCATAAAATGCAAGAGAAGCCATCTTCATAGTGGCCTAAATGCCTTGCACAATAAGAAAAAACGGAGCACGCAAAAGACAAAGATAGAAATAGCTTTCTTTGATTCTGACAAGTCGACGAACTGCAACGTCATACAGATAAATTATATTGCCAATAATTTTTCATGTGTTTCTCCCTCATCCTCTCTGCATCAGACTCTAAGTTCCTTGAGTACAGAAATCATATCTAAATTATGTCTAAATTTCCTTTAAAAATAGTCCAGAGAAGACGTTGCAGATGTGTTAGCATTACTTTTCGCTGGTGAACAGTAAGTTTCTACCATGACTATTTGCATCTCATATGCCTTGTTTGTTAGCATTTTCAAGACCTTGGTGTCTTTAACCTCTAAGAAAGAAAATAATAAAACTTTCAAGACAGGCATGAGTTGGTATATTATCTTGTTTGAAAGAATTTGATGAGACTGAATTTTATCCCCCAGAATATAATAGCTCCTTTATGGCCATTACGGTGTGAGCAAATTTGGATTTCCATATGGTTACTAAATTGACATTATTTTTTCTGTACCTTCCTATTGCTATAAGGATGAATGGGCAATATGTTTTTGTTATACAATATTTTCCTTGCTCCTTCAGACAAATTTTAAGCCATTAGGGAAATCAGCATGTTTGACACTTCTTAAAAACATGTACATATTTTACCCTGTAGACTAAAGAAGATGGAGTTTTCCCAGATGTATTGCATGCTTTTGAGACCAGAAGGTCACTCTGGCCATGTCACTTAAGTTCAGAGAGTGAAACACTCTCTTAATTTCTTTTAATGTAACCAGGATACAGTGGGCAATAAACACTCCCGTTGTCCTTATTTAGCCCTGTTTTCAGAACATGGTGGGTGGATTCATGACACAGAGTGGCTTTCCTAGAAACCATCATAAAAAGTGTTCACAGATTATGTATCTGTAAATACATATATGTATTCTCTCACTACTTATATGTATCTATATATATGAAGAGAGAGACATATATATATACCCATAAATTAATATCAGAATATCGAGTTTATTAACCATAAAGAAAAGATACAAAGTCATAAAGAAAAAAGAAAGATGGTTTTACAGAAAGTTTTATTTTTGATTGATCCATGTGTCAAGTGAAAGGCACATCCAACCATTCCCACTCCTCGCTGATCTCAGGTGTCACTTATTCGAAGTCAGTTATTCAGCACCTACTGTGTGCCAGCCACTGTATCAGAGTCTGGGAATATGGTCCTGCGTAAGACAGACACTTCTACTCCTTTAGGGTCAGACTATACTGCAGTGTAAACACTGCACTTGAGGGAAGATCTTGGAAAGATCACATATATGGCAGACACGCCTCTTATGGGAAGCCATTTACTAATAGTTCCTGTCATTATTTTTGTCTTAAGCACAGACTGGGAGCTAAAATAATTATTCTCCTAAATCCATTTTGTTCAATCTGCTCTACCGGTATTAACTCATTCACACAGGGCAAACACCAAAAGAAATCTCTACACACTTACAAACAGGTTTGACAATTGTTTCTAACCTGCTCCATGCTAAATTTCCTCATATAGCATCTTTCTCCTCGCACACCCATCTCTAAGTTCTCCAGCCTACCCACATGCAGAAAGAAATTAACACCTGGTCTTCACAAATTTGACTCCCACATTGGACCATATCTTACAACCCACCCCAGATGGTAGATTTTTACATGAGTCCTTCTGCACTAAAAAAGGTTCTTCTTTATTGCATGTCAAGTTTGGTAACTTACTACATGGAAAAAATACACCCATAGTTCCAGAGAGTGGCCCACTTCACACTTAGTTACACATCAACCGATGTGTAACTCAGGGTTTGGTTTCAAGGGAGTTAAAGAAAATAAAAGTCCTATATCCTGCTGCAAAGTTAAAGAAAAAGATCAGCCTAAATAGGCGTTGTGGCACTGCTTTCCTTATTTCATTTCTTCAGTATCTGATTATAATTAAAAGAATGCTAGTAGAATTTTGCTTTCAGGTTTCTAAGAACACTTCTGTGTTCTAGCTCATTCATCGTTCTTAACATTTCTTTAAACAATAGATTTCTTCGAGTGTATTGTCTGCCTCTCAAAACAGAAACTGTACACCTTTAAGTGATTTATCTATTCTGAACTCGTCCCGTCATGAGGCTGCATATGTCTTTTCTTTCTCTCACACTTTGAATTACATTTTCTATCTGATGGCCAGTGGTTTGGTTTGGTTTTCTAATCAGTGATGAAAAAGTTCATCTTTATGTCATTCTGAATAATTTATTAAGCATACTTATAAGAATACATGAATGTTCAAGGTAAATGGAATATGTCCCATCAGATGTGTTCACAGAATAAGAAGGAAGAGAGGCAAATTCCTTAATGTAACTCAAAAAGTTTCCTAGGCAAAATGTCGGGAATCACAAACTCTAATCTGAGAATGATGAAAGTATAGCCTAATTCTAGGGGACTAATAATTGACTTGGACACTTGTTAACCTGTTTAAAAACTCTTAGCTGGTAATCCATGATGATTCATAATTTCCCAGGAACTGTCCTGGGTGATCAGCATTTTTTAAAGGAAGACAATGGCAGTCATTGAAGTCATACAATGATTTTTTTTTTAAATAATTTGTATCAGATTAAGTAAATTCTCTTCTATTCTTAGCTTACCATGAACTTTTTTACAGTCATGAATGAATGTTAAATTTTATCTAATTTTTTTTACATCCATTGAAGTGATCATATGATTTTTCTCCTTTGTTCTACTAATGTGGGTGATTTTTTTTTTCGGTGAGAAAGATTGGCCCTGAGCTAACAGCCATGCCAGTCTTTCTCTATATTGTATGTGGGATGCTGCCATAGCATGGTTTGATGAGCTGTGCATAGGTCCATGCCCACAATCCAAACCCGCACACCCTGGGCCACCTAAGCAGAGCATGCAAACTTAACCACTACACCACTGTGCCAGCCCCCATTAATTAATTTTTTAAAGTCAAACCAACCTTGCATTCTTAGAATAAACTTGACTTGGTTATGGTGTATTTATTATTTTAATATATCACCAGATTCTATTTTCTAATACATTGCTTAGGATTTTTGAAGCTATGTTTATATGAGAAATTGGCCTGTAATTATCCTTTCTTTGAAAGTCCTTGACGGTTTTAATACCAAGCTTATCCTGAACTTTTAAATGAATTAGAAAGCGTGTTTATTTCTGTCTCTGGGATAATTTGTACAAGATTAGTGTAATTTTCCTTCAATGTTTGGAGAAATTCACTGGTGAAGGAACCTGGGTTTAAAGACTTGTGGGAAGGTTTTTATGAAAGATTCAATTTATTTAATAGCTATAAGAATTATTCATATTTTCTATTTATTATTGTATTAGTTTTGAAAAGTTGGGTTTTCTTGATTTGTCTATTTCACTTAAATTTTCAAGTTTATTGGCCTAAAAGTTTTTCACATTATGATCTTACTATCCTCTCAATCTCTCTAGAATTGTAGTGATATCCTATTTTTCAGTTTTAATATTGGTAATTTTTATCTTCACTCTTGTTGATCAGTCTATCAATTTAAGAGTCTTTTCAAAGAACAAACTTTTGGCTCTGTTGAGTTTTTCACTTGTAAATTTGTTTTTTGTTTCATTATTATCTATTTTTATCTCTAATATCTTCTTTCTTGGGCTTTTTTTGATTTTCATTTATTGTGGGTTCTTCCCCCACATTTTTTAGATCTTTTTTTTTTTTTTTTTTGCTGAGGAAAGTTCACCCTGAGCTAACATCTATTGCTAATCTTCCTTTTTGTATGTGAGCCACTGCAACATCATGGCTATGGACAGGTGAGTGGTGTAGGTCTGTCCCAAGGAAATGAACCTGGGTCACTGAAGCAGAGCACATTGAATTCAACCACTAGGCCACCAGGCCTGGCCCAAGATCAATTTTTTTAATAGTACTTTTTATTGATTTCTACCTTGATTCCACTGAGATCAGAGAACACATTCTGACTGATCTCAGTTTTCCAAAATTTGACACTAGCTCAATGATCCAGAAAATGGTCAATTTTGGTAAATATTCCACATGCTCTTGAATGTAATGTATATTCTTAGATTCAGACATTTTACGTCTTTATAAAATTTGTCTTCTTTATCAATTAAGGAGATGTCTTATATTCTCTTACTATGGTTATAGATGTCTATTTCTACTTTTGTTTCTGCCACTTTTTTACTTCTATATTTTGAAACTATGTTATTAGGTGCTCACGAATTTGATTATTACATATATTTGGAGATTTGATCTTTTTATCATTTTGAAATGTCACTGCTTATCTCTAAAAATACTCCTTTGACTGATACTATTATAAATACAGCAGCTTTCTTTTGGTTGGGATCTGCTCTATTCCTTTGTCCATCCCTTTACTTTCAAATTTTCTGTATACATATACTTAATGTGTCTCATATAAGAACATACAGTTAGTTTCTGTTTTTCATCAGTCTGGCAATCTTTATCTTTCAATTGGAGTATTTGGTCCATTTATATTAAATGTAATTACCTATTCTTATAGTTTTATAGTTGTACTCTTACTACTTGTTTTCTATTCGCTCCTTGTTCCTTCTGCTTTATATATGTTTTTCTTTCCTTTTTTGCCCTCTTTTAAATTAATCATTTTTAATCATCACATTTTCTCTCTATTAGTTTGCTAGTATTTTATCATTATTTTTAACAATTACCTTAAAGATTAAAGTATGCCTTCTGGTTTTATTACAGTCCAATATAAATTATTGCCCTTCCCAGATAATGCTGATATTACAGCATGTTTATTCCCTTTGCCTTTTTTTTACCATTTGTGTTATTTTGCCATGCATTTTAATTCTATATATATTTTATACTACACAAGACATTAGTGTTATTTTTCACTGTAAATATTAGATTTCATTTATTTACATCATTTAACACTGTCCAGTGATTTCTTCCTTTCTTTTTTCTGTTTTTTATTTTGACATTGAGCTTTCTTAAAGGTGGGTTGGTCTACCACTGGAAAAGTTGGTAAAGAATCCACTTGCATAGCAGATTAGAGTTTTAGCAATTTGCCTCATACAGGCTGAGACAAGGTAACCAAGAAGGAGGTCTGAAAACATGAATTTTCTGCTGGGCTCTCCACTGGCTGGCTATAGAACATTGGACAAGTTTCTCAACTTGTCTATACCCATATCCCCTTACCTTTAGAATGAGAGGATAAGATTACAGGAGGTTGATTCCAATGTTAGTTTTCTGTGATAACCAAGTCATTTTTCTGCTGGGCTCTCCACTGGCTGGCTATAGAACATTGGACAAGTTTCTCAACTTGTCTATACCCATACCCCTTACCTTTAGAATGAGAGGATAAGATTACAGGAGGTTGATTCCAATGTTAGTTTTCTGTGATAACCAAGTCATTTTTCTTCACCAAGGCTACTCTAGTGGACGGTACCATTATATCATACTGCCCCTTATTATATTAAATTATTAATTTGTTTTTATTTAATTAAATTATAAATTTAAGTATACTAAATTGAATAATAGATTCAATTTTATTAAATTATTTTTAATGCAATTAGAGCTACAAGTACAGTTAGCATGAATTTTTGTTATTGCTAATGAAATCTAAAAGTTGAACAAACTAAGATATTTCAATTTTTCTCCAAATTGCTATATGAAAATTCTTTCGGAAGTTAAATTTAACATTTTTAGTGACTATTAAAAATTGTTGTTGCTTTCCTGATTATGTATTATCTACCTGATTATCTGTGATACTTTCTTGCAATACTCAGCACATATTCACACATACACAGACATAAAGGCAAGTTTCTTCTGTGCTATGTTATTTTATGTTTCTAATTATCTCAAGGGATGTAATGAAATTCTCAAAAATTTATTTTAATTCACTTTAATTTAAAAAATAAACATGCCACAGCACCATTCAGGTGCTGGATGGAAAAATAGAGAAAAATAATTAGTATTGAGTTAGCACAATCCTTCAAAGTTTGGAAATAAAACTTAAAAACAAATAAAACTTTTTGGTTCTTATTACATAATAAGAATTCAGTAAATATTGAATAAATGAATGAATGTCAACTGTGAATACAAGAGAATTACATTTTACGGAACCATTTGAACAAGAATGTAATTGAGTGAGTGACACTGCACTTTTGCCATATCTGGGAAAAATCAGAATTATTTGATTTTTATGTTTAAACTAAAAAGAAGCATATATGGAACGGGCCAGCATTTTTGTCATCACAAGCCAATGGTATAATAATTAGTATCTGCCAACATTATTCCACTGCAACCAACAGAGCCATGTAGAAATGAAAACTTATCTAGGGAAGCCCAAGGAATGTTCATGTCTGCTTTAAATACTGCTCCCTCTTAATTCCTCTTATCTTGAAAACTTCTTGCTGAAATCTGTTTTTAATGTTTGACTTGCTCAAGTTAGGCATTATCATTTACAAAGTAAAAAGCAATCTATATTGTATGCCTATGTCCACAGTCCAAAAACTAATTCACCCAGAGAACGATTGGATTTGTTTCACTCAGGCAGAAAGCAAATTTTCAAAGTTTTATAACAAGTTCTCCAAATCAACTTGCTTCTATTTTTCTCTTGGCAATATATTCTGAATAACTCATTGCTTTTCCAAGTTCTCCTCATGACTGCCTCTCATATCCCAGCGGAAAGTTCTACTTTTCCTAGAATTTACCGTGGGAGAATCAGAAAAAAAGCATCGCAGGTTTCAGCAATTGAGAGTGGACACTGGGAGCAAAAGGGATGAGCCTTATCCTGATGGAGAAAGTCCAGGGTCCTCCTAGGTGGATCTTCAGCATGTTCATAGCCTTCTGAATAGTACTTCATATTTACTTTTACTTGCAACACAAAAATAATACTTTTTCAGGGTATAGAATTAAAAAAAATAAAGTGAATGAAGAAGAAAAATGAAAAGTATCATAAATTTTACCACAAAGATATAATATCTTCATATTACATAGTGCACTTTCTTCATCCTAAATCAAGACAATCTTGTATATACAGTTTTGTACTCTGCTTTTTTTGTATTTTATTGTACAAATGTACTATAATTTATTTATTCATTTCCCTATTGATGAACATTTAGGCTATTTCTCCTTCCTTAATATTTTAAATAACTTTAGATGTATATCATTGTCCACAAATCTTTATGTTCTTAGCTGGTTATTTTCTTATGATGAATTGCCAGCCATGGAATAGGTGTACCATTGGCATAGTATTTTACAGCTCTAGATAAAGTTTCCAAATTACTAAGAAGACAACTTTTTTGTACTCCATGCAGTGATGTACAAGAATAGTCATTTTTTCAGCAACCTCAACAAACTAGATGTTATAGCTTTCTTTGCTCTTTGCCAATTTTTAGAAGAATAAATATATCTGTTAGTTTCACATGCATTTTTTTTCACAACTTATTCTTTGAAGCAGACAAGTTTAGCTGTATTGTGGAGAAAGGGTCTAAGCCAGTGAAATGCAGATACTTGCTCCACTTGAGCACATTCGGTTTCTTTGCTTTTCCACATTGAATGGGTGTCTGGACGTGGCTTGCTTGCTTGCATATATGGTGCTGTTGCTTATTCTCTACCTGGTTGGCCCACCAACTCCCTACAATCTTTGCCACTGAGAGGTCCCATTTGTGCAAACAAGATCAAGCTATTGATCATCTTCTGAACTAGATGTCAACAATCCCCCTCCGACAAGGAAGGATCACTCTGTACTTCATCTAGGGCACCAAGGATGCTTGAGACTCAGGTCCATAGAAGCCACATTTACCGAATGGATGTGTTTCATTACATCGTGAGATAAGAATGAAAGGATAAATGCTGGACTTAATGCCAAGAGTAACGATGTTGCGCATTCATCAAACAGTACAAACTGTTTTCAAAAAAGATCAGTGTAAATCAAGACCCTCTCGGATGGACCACAACCTGGAGGCTTTCTAGAGAACAAATGTATTGTGGACAAGTGCTTGACTTACTTGCAGACATTAATAATTTCATCATAAACCAGTTTTTATGCACCCTGATGATTTTTTGTTTCATTTCGTGAGGTAAGTGTTCTTAAGAAATTCTGCAGTGGTGAGTGAAATAGCATTATAACTGCTGAGAAACTCCTGCTAGCTTATTCGACATTCAAACAATGTTTATTGCCCACAGGCAGTTGGGCTGTACGGGTGAGGAATGTAGTCTCTGTGGTCAGACCAGCGCCCCCTGGCTCCAATCCAGCTTCTCCGCTTAATAGCTATGACCTTGGGCAATTTAGTTAACCTTCAGTGCCTCAGTTTCCTCTGCAAAATGGGGATAATTTGGATCCTACTTCAGGAGGTGCTACAAAGATTAAGTAAGTTAAAATGTGCTTCTAACAACGCCTGCAACATGGTAAGCGCTCTTTAGATGGTATCGATTAATGTAATGCACCTATAGACCAAACATTCTGCTCCACATAGTAATATATATATCAACATAAATTAGACATAGTGACTACTCTCAACTAATTTACAACATAGTGGGGAAGAGAAACACTTATGCAAAGCCTACAAATTCTTCAAGGCTCAGATTAAACGGATTATAGTCTTCATTAACTCCATCTTGTTCAATGTAATCTTTCCCACTGCAGCTTACATGGACTTCTCCTTATCACATTCTGCCAAGTTTTATAACCAATTATGTACATATCTATTCCTTCTTACTAGATTCTGGTCTCCTTGTAAGATTTATTTCTTTCTACTCTTCCATACCTCGTCCGTTGGCTGACCCATACTAAGTGCTCAATAAATGTTTGATGAATGAATGAACAAGTGAATGAGTAAATAACAATGGAAAGAAGTATGTGGCAATTGCCACAAGAGTATCATAATCGAAACACTGTAGACATTTACCGTCATCTCCTGCCATGAAAGCTGGAGAGGTCCAGAGAAATCCACTCCTGATCTGCCTTATTAGCGAAAGTTTTATGAAAAACATGGCACTGGAGGAGGTTCTTAGATGATGGAACATGGTGCTCAGCCTACTGAGCCTCAGCTTCTTTAATCAGCCTTGTCTAACCTTCCCTTCTCATTGCGAAATTCAGGAAATATGTCTTTACTGAATACATGCCTCCTCAAATTTACAGAAATAGCCCAAGCATTAATTTTGAAGACATAATTCACCCCTAGTGCACACATCCTAGGAAATGGAGAGCTATATGACAGAGATACACATCATGGGTCCAAAGATAACTTCATTATGGTTTCTGGATTGTTAAAATCCGAGGAAACCATTGCCTTTTAGAGGAAAGTTACAGTAAATGTCACCATATGAATAAACATTGTAGTGACATGCTTAAGCTTGGTTTTACTTGTTATGATTACGTTGCCTGACTCTTACCACCAGAAGTGCTTCTCTCATATTTTCCTTCACATTAACATTTACGGTGAAGGGGCAACATTCCCCTTTGCTCACATGGGCCCAAATGAGCCCCTTTACACTCAGCAATATTTCAACAGTCACAGACCAGTGAGAGACCAACATAAACCCAGCTTGCTATGGACCTCGGCATGTTCCACCAGCTTTACCCCAGCCAACAGAACTGCCATTTGAAATCCATCTGCTACATTTCATGGGCCTAAATTCTGACCTAGCGGGTAGTCATTGAGCTTGAACTGAGCAGAAAGGGCCAGAGGTTCTAAAGGGAACCATTCTTCAGTGCTGCTTTGCATTCTCCAAGACGTGCAACACCTAAGACAGCACCACGAGGCATATTTTTCAGTGCAGAAGCAGCAGAAAACAGAACACGACTCCCCACCCCTTCTTTATATTCCAATGAGATTTGCTAGTTTAACCAGGGCTGCAGTACAAAAGCACTTGTGGTTCATGTTATATTAATAGTGAGGCCTGATTATCAAAAACCATTACTCTTGGTTATCTTGCAGTGGCTGTACCAAGCTGCTATAAGTCAGAGTGACTGCCCACACAGTGTTTGCTCCATGCTTATGATAACAGTATTCTTAATGCAAAAGTGCATTTGTAAAATTATTGCCTTTTAAAGATCAGATTTGTTATAAATGAGATGTGATCACACAATTGCTTTTCCCTGTATAAAAAAATTAAATACATAAATTAAATGTCAGTATCCTCCATTGTCACGGCTTCACACGGGTCAGTTTACTTGTGGTCAAACTCAGAGGTATGGTTTTCAAAGCAGATGCCTCTTAGCTGAATCCTGGCCAGGGGCACAAGCAGCCGCTTTTTCTCTCCTGTTCTTTGATGTTGTGTTCTGTAGTACTGATTGGGCCTTGTGGATCCAACTCTTTTTTGTGCTGGGTGAGGGGTGCTTTGTTTAGTTTACTTTTAGTTTTTAAAAGCAGTAATGATAATGGATCGGAAACCATATCATTTCCCTATGGATTCAAATCACTGTTTCTGGTTCTTTGCAGAACTCTGTGTGGCTCCGAGAGGCTGCATTCACAGCTCCTTAATGCTAAGGCCACTGTGGTTGACTTGTTAATTTCTCCATCCCTTACTGTGACACTTTCACAGGCTCGGGTTTTGTAGGGAAGAAGAGACAAAGGCAGGAAGGAAGGCAACTCTAATAAAGTAAAAGAACTCAGTTTTAATGCTCACTAATCTCCTTCTCCAGGTTATATGTCTCATTATCCGTGTTGCACCAACTGAGAATAAGAGACAGATGCCTTTACTTGTGAAAACACAAGGGACTCTGTCACTGTGCATCTTCCGAAGTTCCCAGGTTCCTTTATAAACAAACATGTAAGGAGTAAACGTACAGGAATCTCTCCCCTTATGCTTTTGCTATTTGAACAGCATTCTGGAATCCTTGATTGTTATAGACAGTTAAGCTTTTCAGCCCTAATTCATTAAAAAATATATTCATGACAAGTTGTTTGAAATGTGGTCCCTTAAGCTTTTTCTGTCTTTTAGAAACTGTTTCATATCGCTATCTAAGAAGAAAAGCCAGCCAAGATTTACATTTTAATTTAGTTAACCAAATAGTTCAGACTGTGTTCTCCAAAGACAAAGACTGGTCTGTAAGTGGGCCGGATTTTCCTGTATTTTATTGCTGTAATTTGCATGAGAAACACCAGATCCTGTATAATTGTTGCTTTGTTGTTGTGATCCGAGTAGCTGTTTCCAATGTCAATAATTATAACTTGAAATGAAATTTAGTAGCAGTTAGTGGGTGGGGAGTGGAGGCGGCTGCCAGCCCGTCAGAATTTCACATCAAACTAACCACAGTCTAGCCTTCTAATGCGATGCGTGCAGCAACCAGGCTTTCTAACAAAACTCCATACAAAGTAAATCGAATGAGTAAGTCACTTGAGCCTTGCCACACTATACATCTTGTGTTATGCCATTTTGTTTGGTGTCTAATGAAGAACTAGCATGTTTTATATATGATGGCTGCTAATTGCTTCATTACCCATGCAAATCATAAAGGCAAACTGTGTCTTATCATAAAATCGGTAACTAGGCCATTTAAAAGCGAAGCTCAGGAAAGCATTATTATGTCCATGCTTCTTTTGCTCCTGCTTTTTCTCTCTCCCTTTTTTTTATGACTTTGTATTAAGTTGGAGCATTTTCTCGGTGGTCATTTGTTCCTTGAGATTAGTCTTCAGTTAAGATAAGCATGTAATGGATGAAGCCGAGAGGCTGTGCAGACATTGCCGCTGCTGCCGCGGCTCCTGGCCCCGCTGTGTCAGCGGACCCACCCACCACTTTGCCCCCGAGCTCCCAACTTATCTGCGAGGAAGGACACTGTGGGGAGCCTGCAGCATCGTGGATCTGCCCACGTCGCCAGGTGCCTGCGTCAGTTCCCCGTCAACATGGGGAGATTCCACTGCTGGGACTCACTCCTGTATCCGTCTTATTAAAGGTAATATGAAACCAACAGAGCGGCAAAAAGAAAATGAAAGGGTAAGCTGGATGGAGAACTGAGCACCTTCTAAGACCCCCAGCTGACTGAGGGGTGGTGATAGTCACCTCTTCATTACTCGAAATGTGGAACTTCCTGAGCTCCTCCTTCCAGATAATTAGCACCTTACCCTCGACTAAGGCTCCTTCCCACATTTTCCTGATCATCAACCCATAGCTAATAGGCAGCATTTTGTTGCCCTTCATGTTGTCTTTCTTAGGGGAAAAAGAAAACTCTTCGATGAAGGAATTCAAAAAAATAAATTTATAATAACATAAAATTCAAATCTTATAATGCAATATTCATAGGGCACAGTCCCCACTCAAGGATCACAGGTGTATAAACTGGAAGAAGGAGGAATCTTTTACAGTAAACGGAATTCTAGACTAACCGGCAGAGGTAGCGGCAAGGTAACAAAGAAATTCTGCCTGTGCGCTAAGCTAATTCCTCACCACAGCTGTTGGGGTGTTCGATCAGGAGGCTGTACACCTTTCCCAGGAATATTAAAGCAGACTGTCTAACCGCCTGTGTTTGTCCTCGTAGCCTCATTCTTGCTGCTAGCAGAGCATGTCCCAACTGTTGTCAATTTATCAATGTAACCTGCACTGGTGGGCACAGTGTGAGCAGCCATTAGGACAGGTGCCTCTATCCATCACAGCCAGTCACTTATTCCACCTTGTCAAGGAAACTAAATGGAGCTTTTGGAGAAATGTAAACAACTCTCTAATGGACAATCAAAGCGCCACTTTCTGAAGCAAACAAGAGGAAGAAATCTGACAAGACATTTTTAGGGGGGAATAATATGGAAGCTTTTTTTTTTTTAAAGAACTTTTTAATGGTTGTGGTTTTAAAACACTGGGGTGGAGTGGGCATGAGGAAAAGCAAATGAAAGAAGTAAAACAACTAGAACAAAGTCTTTCTTGTGGCTGAAGATTGAGAAATTAAGATTATGAAGTGGGAGGCACCATCAAATATTCTGGGGGAAGAGTCACAAAGTTAACAAGAAAGACAACTTTAAAAAAAAATAAAAGGATTCTTAATAGAAACTGAAGGCTTACAGTTAACCATTTTTTGTTAACGTGTTTTTAAAGTTCCAACTGTATGTGAGGAGAGCAGAAAAACACTATTTAAATATCTACTCTCCAAGACCACCCTTCGTGGCAGAAGCCTAGCTAAATAGATGGCTTTTCCACTGTGTCCCTGAACACAGAAAAGTGGGCTTTGTCAAACCGGGAGGGGAAGCAAATTCCTCAGAACATGCCCTGACTTTAACCGCCTGCTTGGGACCATTCTTAACTGATCAGCATCCTCCTGCTGTGATGGTGTTGAGGGGGAGGAGGCAGTCTCCAATGTAGCAATTTCAAGCAAGGCATTCAGGACTGCACCTTGAATGTCACTGCGAAGTGACAAGGTAGCCAGGGCAAAGCATGGAGCGCAGGTGTTCCTGGCACGCCATGCCTGGCGCCATTAGGTAGATGGACAGCACCACACTGAGCCAGCTGAAGCTTCTGGGTGGCCTTCCTGGGATGCTTTGTGGTTATCCATTCTGGAGGCAACAAAAGCTGGAGTAGCTGCCAATAGGTACAGCATGGGGGGAAGAGGTGGCCAATCTCAGAGCAGATTACAAATAAAGAGAAAAGAGAGAGGCTCTGGGAAGAGCTCATTTTCTGAGAATCTGATGGCAGCTAGGGGCCAAGAGGTCACTGCAACCTTGCTGGCTGACATGTGTGGGAATAAATAAGAAGCCTGGGTTGGGAGTGTTGAAACTGGCTCTGACGCTCTCTCATAAGAGAATGCCTGCCTGAGTCACCTTGGTTTTCCCTGGTGGGTGTCAGCTACTTTGTTCTCATCAGTGCCCCTAATTTATGGTCACCCTGGGATCTAGAGGTCAATATCCTATTCATATAAAGTGAGCAAAAGTTGGATATTATCAGACGTCTAGTGGCACTATGACCCCAGTACTCTAGTCAAGTCTTCCTAACTGTCAAGAACAAATAGAAGGATGCAAGTAACAAACCACATCACTGGCAAGAATGTGCGTTTTTGTTTCTGGTCAAGTGAGCTGTTCTCCAAACCACCACTGTCCATTAGGACTTGCTATGATAATGGAAATTTTCCATGGTGCCCAACGTGGTAGCCACTAGCCGTATCTGGCTTTTGAGTACTTGAAATGTGGCCAGCATGATTGAGGAATTAAATATTGAACTTTTATTTAATTTTAATTAATTCAAATTTAAATTTATATAGCCCCATGTTGCTAGTAGCTACTATTGAAAAAGACAGCTCTTGACCCATTTCCTGAAAAAGTGTGACTACATATGAATCTAATGAAGTTCTTCTGGAACTGTGCTGTCCAATATGGCTGCCCACATGTAGGTATTTAAAATTAAATTAATTATAGTTAAAAATACGTAAAGATTTAGTTCCTTAGTCTCACCAACCACATTTCCAGTGTTCAGAGGCCGCACGCAGGAGGCTCTGCTGTGTTAGCCAAGAACAGATGCAGGATATCTCCGTCATCATGGCAAGTCCCACTGGACAGAGCTGTCCTGGGAGTCCGTGCAGACGCCAAGACAAAGAGCAAATAAACCACTAAAAACACTCCTCTAATTCAACACAATGTTTACTATGTATCTACTTTTTTCCACCAGGCACTATGTCAAATCTTAAGGCTACAGTGGTAGCCAGGAAATGTATTGCCCTGCCCACATGGAACTTAGAAACTAGCAGAGATTCATAAAAGTAAATAATTGTATTCCTATACAGTATTACAAGGGGGTGACTATTGAGAGCGATGATAGTGCATAAAAAGATCAGCTAATCTGACTTCAAAGGTCGGAAAAGTTTCCCAGTGTAAGAAATGCCAAAGCTGAGGCCTGGGCCATAAGCAAGCATTCACTTGCTGTGTATGAGGCTGTGGAACATTTTGCAAGGGGCACAATGGCTAGAAAGGTCAGCAAGAGCAATATCGCACGGGGCCTTGTAAACCCAAAGTGTTCAGCCTTAATGTAAGATCACTGGGGAACCACTGAAGGGTTTTGAGCAGGGAAACAAACCAATCATGTGCCCACTTTTGACAATTCCCTGACTCCACTTGAGAGAATGCTTTGCCATAAGGGGCACAACTGGAGACCAGTTAGAAGGATGTTGCAGTAACTCAGGCAAGACGTGATGGTAGCCTCGAGTAGATAGGAGTGGAGACAGAGAAAAGCAGGTAAATTTGAGAAATATTTGGACATTAGCACACAACCCTTCTTCATTGCTCCACGAAGTCTGCTGACCTATCCAGGTTATAATTATTTATTCAAACTTAGCCATCTGAAAATGAAAATAACAAATAAACAACTAGAAGCCCCTATGTTACTCATTCTATTAATGTTTTATAGTGTAATATGATCTTTATCTGCATCAAATGTGTATATTGGAGATTAAAATCCTCTTAAGGCCGGAGACCAAACTTATTTCAGTTTACACAGCACACAGTGTCACATCATAAGCAGATTGGCAATGAGTTACAGCTTTCTGGTACTTTGGAAAAGTAGTTCAAATACTTCTAAGATAGATGACTGTGGTATTGTCTATGTTTCAAGACGTATTTCTTTTTAAAGTAAGGCTTTAACTTCAGTTTTCCAGTAGAAGTGGACATACTGAATCATCCTAGTAAGAAACCTTCAAATTTCTGAATTTTAGATTTCAGATTTCTCGATGACTTACCTATTAATTGGCACATATATTCCTGGCAAAATGAATTTTCCTTATCTACTTTAAGCATTTGTATTCAGTAATTGATTATGATGGGGATTTCCTGCCACTGCTGTACAGTTTTCAATGGGATGCTAGTTGACTTCATTTAAATGGAGTTATTCTGTTATCTGCAAAGGCAAAGTAAGGAAGAACGGAGGGGTTCTGGGCTAGCCTGGAGTAGAATCAAGCATAAGTGGAAGACAGTCATGAACCATCTCATGGCTTCCTTGGAGATTCGAATTTTGAGTCCAGCCACCTGAGAGGTAAGATCTGAACCAGGAAATCTAGATGTTTACTACCACCTGCAGCCTATCAGCATATTTCGTTCCGAGACCAATCCAGAAGTATGAAAACACCTGAAACCTGGAATACCCAGTAGTAGTCTATTATTGCCATGTGAACCCTAAAATTGCATTTTGTGTCTTCACATTCATGGATTTAACATTCATGGTTTTCATTATTTGTGAGTGACCCAGAGTGAAGTTAATCACAAAGACACCACTTTTGAGTATTACAATGTAAACAGACTCAGAACAGTTATGTGACTTGCCCAAGGGCCCCCAGTTAAATTTGCAAACCCAGGCTTGCCTGACTCCAAAGTGAGTGTCTTTGACCACATTATCCTGCTCCCAACAACACAGTGATTTAAATATTATTGAGGCATGAAATTCGATGGCCTGTTGTTGCGGCTGAGGCATATCCCGAACCATTTAGCTGCTGGCTGACCACCCAGGATTTCCTCTCCTTGGGCCTTTACTGCTTCCCACTCCCTGCAATGAACAAATAAACAACTGCTTGGTGTGAAACACTGCTAAAAAGTAAACTAATTGTTTGGGACTGGTGATAAAACTGAAAAGAAAGTCTCACTTTTTAAGAACTTTCAAGGATTTACGAAGGTCTCAGTCAATGATAATCTTACGGCGCTCAGGTGCAGCACAAGTGGAGAAAGTGGGGAGGGTGTGGTTCTGGGTTATTTCTCTCTGATGAGCGGGGTGATTGTTCTGGTAATTTACAGTCTGAAAATTGCTGCTCTGTTTGGATGTAGAAGATGTGATTTGTGTCAGACTAATATCATGCAACTGGATCGTGTAAGTCTTAGTCATTTCGTGAATACTACGTCAGTGTTGCCAAGAATATGTACGAATATTTCCAGATGTCAGGTGCCCCTCAATATGGGAAAACTTATTGTAAAACTAAATTCTCTAACTCACATATTTTTTTATTGAGTTACAATAAATGGAAGAAGGTAAACTCTCAGGGTTGCTCTTCTTTATGCTGATCATTTTCATCCTGATGAGAAAACTACCTGGTGAAGGTGCGGAAATCAGACCAGACTTCAAAAAGCATGTGTCATTCTTAGGGAATAAAAGCAAAATTACCACAGACGTTCTCTTCCTCCTGAGACATTCCCTCAAGTTCTGTTTTAACTACCCAGGTCCCAAATCAGTCTTCACTGTTGGGAGCACTGTTGTTCTGTTTAAGTAGGAGAAAATGAGAATGTAGAAAGCCACAGAGCTTTCAGGATTCCTAAAATCAACATTTTCCTTCCTCCCCAAGACAACTCTCTACCTTCCTTGTTAAGAGAAACTGTAATGTACACGAAATTCTTAGTTTGCCAAATTATGCATGCTATTTTCTTGTTTTGTTTTGTTTTAACCCTGGGTCATAAAATTAGGAGATGACACATTTGCCTTCCTTGGTCTTCTTTTCATTGTTTTCAGTTCTAGTGGCATCTGCAACAGTGTCCTCCGTTTACTTAGAGCCCGTTTGCTTTCTCATTGAGTAAACGAATACTGAGCACCTGCTGTGAGGCAGGCGTTGTTCTGGGTCCTGGGGATAGTTACCTGAAAAAAGAAAAGAAAAAGACAGCCTTCTCTCATGAAGCTTATGTTCTGTATAGACCAGTGCTTCTTAACTGGAGAGATTTTGCCCTCTCATCACAACTCCCCTAACCCTGAGGGACATTGAGCAATGTCTGGGGACATTTTTTACTTTTTTTCTATCACCACGGGGTCATTGTTGCTACCAGCACTTGGTGGGTAGAGGCCAGGGATAATGTTAAATATCCTACACTGCGCAAAGTTATTTGGTCCAAAATGTCAGTCGTGCCGAGGTTAAGAAATTGTGATGTTTACGTACAGTGTGCTAAAAATTGAATGTCAGGTGGGTTGTACTTCGTAACATAGAGATTTCGGTGGTTATATATGCACCGGTTCTGGATATTGGCATGAGAGACAGTTGGGGCCCTCGAGTGAATTTTTTAGAATCATAACCTGAATGTGCTAGGCCCTTTTTGTTGCAAGCAATAAGACACCCAACTCAAATGAGCTACAGAAAAAAATTGTATTAGCTTGCAAGGCTGGAAAAGATGCTGCATGGCTTATCAGAATTGAAGGAGGGACTACATGAGCAAAGGCCCCACGGACTGAAACCAGGGATTCTCTGCTTACGGGACTCTTCTCTCCTTTTGCTTCTCTCTTCTTTGTGCTCATTGGTGCCTCTTGTGCTAGTACTGCAGAAGGGATTTCACCTAATGGAGACCAGCCTCTGGAAGCCCTGGCTTAGAGACCTTAGCGGAAAAATGACTTTTTAAGCATGGCATCCCTATATCAAACAATTTGCTTGGCCTTGTTCTGCTCATGTGCCCACCCCATGGACCGGTCTTTGTTGCCTGAGGATGAGGTGCTCTGATGGGTCATACCCATCCTTAAGACTAGGCAGTAGAGAGGTGGCAAGGAGCGTGGCGTGTTATTATTCACAATTTGTTACACCACAATGAAGGGGCCAAAGGTAGGTCTGCAAAGGAAAAAAATATGGGTGGGAAAAAAATGTATATCTAAGTATGCTGCAACAGAGGATATGATTTTGTAGCCACACTTTAAAGCAGTAATTTCAAACCATTTTAGTATTGAGATCCCTGATGTTGACTCTTCTGTTTTTCCCAACCTTTTGCCATCTAAAATATTTGAGACAATATTGGTATATTTATTATATTACAATGGATTTTTTCTTTTTAAGTATATTCGGAGCATTGTTTGCAAACTTTTGAGATACCTAGGGTTATCTAGTTATCTAGAGACACCCTGGATTACCAAACAAGGAAATCTTTTTGTTGATCAACACTCATTAACTGGACACCTACTAAGTCCAGTAAAGCTTTGTACCGGATACACGTGAGAACCCAACAAAGAGGAAAACACAGCACCTGCCTCTGAGCTTACATTCTAAGTGGGATAAAAGGGATATAAGGCAGATGCACCTGAAAGTTTCTATAATGATATCAGGTGGGCTTAATCCAAGCATCTCCTGTCCCTGCCTCAAAGGGCAAATGTCACTATAACATCACCTATGAGTTTCATAAATTAGGCTAGAAAGCAAACAGCCCACACCTTAAACTCTTCTACTTGTAAAAACCTGTTTCTCCTAGACTTGATGCCTTCCCCACCAAGCCTGTCATACTTGCCAGAAACCTTAGGATCTGGTGGGACTCTCCACTCTGGTTCCACACGGCCAATAACAATAACAAACGGCCACTCGTTATTGGGCACTGTGCAGGTGTTCACACTAACTCTTTTGAGGTCAGTATTTATACCCATTTTGCAGAGTTGGAATCTGAGGCAGCCAGAAGTCTAGTAAGTTTATCCACAATGACACAGCTTCAAAGTGGCAGGGCTTGCATTTGGCCTCAAGTTTGTCGGACTCCAAAGACTATGGTCTCATATGCTATGGTGAGGAGTCTCTTTGCCATTTCTACCTCTATCAGACAACCTGGTAGTAGAAGTGATGAATATCTTTTAAGTGATATAGGTACTAAAATCTATAGGGGTTCAAGGAGGGAAGAATATAAAGCAAACTTAGGATAGCTTTTGGCACAAAAGTCTAGGGAAGGAGTTCATCTCCCAGGCTCAGGCCAACCACTGGAAAGTACCTTGCATTAGCCCAGCAAGGTAGTGATGATATCCAAATCATGATACCCCACGCTGGTGGTGAAAGGGAACGAGGAAGAGCCTACCAGTCGCAGGTACTGTGCTAGACTCTTCCACACACCATCTCGTCTAACCCTCCCAAGGCCCCAGCAGGTAGCCATTGTATTCCCTCCTCATAGGTATGAACATTATTACCCAGAATGACTAGTATGGGAACAAGATCACAGTCAACAGTCGAGCCAACAAGATTGGAACACAGATTCACTTGTCTGCTTCTGTAGCCTATGTTCTTTCAACAGCTTCTGCCCTCCCACTGCCATCCTCAACCCCTTTGATTCCCCCAGAAAATATTAACCTATTCAAAATAAGGGATTAAAAATCAAAACATTCTCTGCTAGACTCTCCCATGTTAGCATCATGAATTTCTTCTTCTAAGTAAACACAGAAACCTGTGTGGGCCATGAAAATTCCATCCACCTTGAGCTGTGCTTCCCTGCTTTTTGTAAACCTAAGAATTAACTTTTGTCAAGCTTCGTAAAAATGTTAACAGGGGCTTGCCACTCTCCCCATGTACAGCAACATTATTACTTTTTAAATACGAGACAGTGGTTTCCTCGGGTGGAAAATGCATTTGCCCTCACCGTCTAAGGCAGTCAGCCACCAAAATCATCATAGAGGAAAAGTGGAGAATGCAGATGGAAGGGTATGGTTTGTAGATGTCACTTATTTTTTGTAATAAAGGATGACTTCCAGAAAATGACATGAGTACAGGGCTTGTGTAATCTCTATTCACAGTGATTTTTCTTTGATTGATGTGCCATTAATACTTTAATTGGCAACAGGTGCAGCTGATTGTTGGTTCCTACGCTGAGAAATGTGAAATTGAACATAAGGTTCTGATAAATTAATAAACTCTTCTGCTCCAAACAGTTGTTGCTATGAACTAACTTTCCATGGAGCGCTGCTCCATCAAGCACACTGAATTCTTTATGTTAAAAAGCAAAGTGTTACTTAATGATAAATTAAAATTACACAAAGAGCCACAGAAAGAACAAAGGAACATCCCCCTCCCTGGGAAAAGGGAAATTGCTGGAAGGAGCAGAAGAATGTGATTTATGAAATAAATTGATTCCCTTTTGTAGACCAAAATGTTTTGTCTCTAGATTCCATATCACATTATTAAAATAATTTTGTTATTTAATATAAATGGGGGAAGGGAGAATAAAGGATTTTTATATAAGGTCCTTTTACTCCCTGAGATAAAACTTAATATTGAGGAGAAGCCTAGGGAAAAAAATCTTTAAGGTTCTATAAAAGATCTTAAAATTATGCTTTGTTTTATTTATTAACCCTATATATGTTGAGGCCATTTACGATCATTTTTGCTGCAAAAATTTGTCTCTGATGGAGACAGAGAATCATAGACCTTAATTTCCTATCAATGAGAAACAGACTCTTTCTTCACAGCCCCGTGAATGAGTGCGGGCCATTTTCTCCATCCCGTGAACCGAGCAGAGCAGATGATGCAGGATTTAGGAAGGTTGATGGATATCAGAGCTTCACCCTCCCACCCACCCAAGAATCTCAGAAGTGCTCAGAAATCCTAAGAGAGGCAGAAGGTGGGCCTAGCGTAGGGGAGGGGGGTGGTAGCTTGAGCAGGAGAGCCGTGGATCCCAGGAGAGACCGGATCTGGGAGAGATTTCTAGTTGTGCCCTTTTTTCTTCTCTAAATGGATCTTTGCTGCCCTGTGGCTGTGCTGGGTCAGAAGGCAGGCTCTAGAAACTTAAATCCATTTTGTGGCACTGGACCTAAGTCAGAGGACTGATGACAGGCAAGGATGAGGGGCCAATATCATTGAGTATAGGTGAGCTGGCTGACCCCGTAAGTGTTTCCTCCACTTCCCTCTTCCCTCCGCTGAGTAGGTTATGCCAGGACCAAATCACTGTGAGATGAAACACATGGAAAGGAAAAAACAAGGATGCGTTAAACCCAGAAAAGTCATCTCTAGAAGTTCTTGCTTTCCATCATGTTTATCTCAAAAAAAACTTTCCCAGAAGAGCACAGGCCAGGACCTAGACTTTGGCCCCTCCTTCCACATTGACAGGACTAGAAAAGGCAGTTAAGGGTCCCAAGGGAATAAAGAGTGAGGTCACAGGGAGAAAAATAAGACATCTGAAAAGCATCAACACGATGAACAGCAGTTGGAATGGCCTACACCAAAGAAATCGAATAAATGAAACTGGCGGAACAAGAATTTGAAATTAGTGTAATAAGAGAGAGAGAAAGAGTAGATAATGTAAGCATAAAGTGGGAGCAAACATTATAAAGCAAAATCAATTAGCATTACTGGGTATGAAAAATATAATAGTTGAATTTAAAAAATGTTTGAATTGGTTGCAGAGCAGAATTGATACAGCCATAGAAGAGAAGGTATTAGAAGGGATAAAATGGTGAAAGAAATCAAAGAAAGGGGCGTTGAAGTGAAGGTTTGAAAATCTGGCCAAGAAAAGTCCCAAAAGGAAAAAAAGGGTGGGGCGGGGGGGAAGAAATGGAGAGGAGGAGATAGTGAAGAAACAATGACAGAGAATTTCCCAAAATTAAGGACAGATTTTAAAGTCTAATAGAGTGATATTTAAGGGTATCACAGACCATGTCAAAATTCCAAAAACTTATGTATGGCAAAAACAGAGCCACAGAGAAAAGGAAGCAAGAGAATGCTAAAATTCTTGTTATGTTCAGAGGAAAGATATGGCTATTGATAAGCTTTTGATGTTGATGGAAGGAAACTGCAGAGAAACATAGGTATAAATAAGTTAGGGATATTCATTAAAAGAATAAAAATAGAGTGTGTAATCTTCAGAGCAATGAAATAAAATGTGATTTATCCAATGGAAAACAGGGGGGAAAGACCAAAGAATAAAAAGTAAATAGAAAATATTAAATTAAACTTCAGGAATAAATCCTAAAGTAAGAAACACTAAAAGATTAAAAATAATTTATTGGAAAATATGCTAGGCAAATATGAACCAAAAAAAAACAGGCTAAATTTTTTTTTTTTTTTTGAGGAATATTAGCCCTGAGCTAACTACTGCCAGTCCTCCTCTTTTTGCTGAGGAAGCCTGGCCCTGAGCTAACATCCGTGCCCATCTGCCTCTACTTTATACGTGGGATGCCTACCACAGCATGGCGTGCCAAGCGGTGCCATGTCCTTACCCGGGAACCAAACCAGCGAACCCCGGACAGCCAAGAAGTGGAATGTTTGAACTTAACCACTGTGCCTCTGGGCCGGCCCCTAAAATTTTTAATATCAGACAAAAGAGAGTTTAAACCGGGAGAGAAAAAAAAGCATTTACAAGAAAGAGGCATTATCAAGAAAGTATAATTATCATGAACATGCACCCACCTAAGAATATAGCCTGAAATTTTATAAAGCAATAACCAGCAGAACCAGAGAAATAGTAGTTAAATCAGCAATAGTACTCAGAGATTTAACTGACCTCTTTCAGAATCTAACAGATCAAGTAGATAAAAATTAAGCAATGATATGAAAGACGTGAATAATATCCTTAGTAAACTTCATTTATTATAAATACATATGCAACCAGTTACTGTGAGGTATAAGAGAGGATAAGCATGATGTGGTTTTACCATTCCCAAGAACTTCTTTCCACTTTATATTGTCAAATCTCCCTTTAGCATGCTTTAATGACAACTTGGACAAATGCCCTAACTCTTTGGTCACTGTTGGTTATTAGAAGTTCAATGTAGTTAACACTTCAAACTCACTTTCTGTATAGATCTCTTCTTTTCTTTCCTCTCCTAATGCTGATGGAACACATGGATTTGCAGTGGGGAGAGGCCACAGTATGCACTTTCTCTGCTCTTCTCCACTCCAGGGGAAGGACTGAAGTCCAGTCTGGTGATGACTCGCTCTTTTCCTAACTCTTCTGTTGTCTGGAATAGGAAATCCTGTCTACCTAGTCAGTTATTGGTAGTTGGAAGGTTCCCTGGTCTCTCTCTGGTTCAGCCTGGTTCTGTCAGCTTACTTTGCTCCAAGGAGCCAAGGATCCCCAGCCCCACTCTACACAGAAAAGAGAAGCAAGGGCCCCTCACCAGGGGCTGCACTTCCCATGTTGCTGAACATGTGGGGACCAACGTAAGATGAAGCAGTGAGGCACTCACCTCAGGCACAAAACTTAAGAAGGCACCAAAAAACTCAGTAATCAAGATAAATAGTATTCCAATGTAACATTTTTTTATCAAGATAACATTGGTTTATAACATTATATAAGTTTCAGGTGTGCATCATTATATGTCATTTTCTGTGTAGATTACATCATGTTTACCACCCAAAGTCTAATTACCATCCATGATGGTACACGTGTGCCCTTTTACCTCTTTTGTCCTGCCCCCCCCCCCCCACCTTTCCTTGTGGTAACCACCAATCTATTCTCTGTGTGATGTGTTTGTTTGTCATTACTGTTTTTTATCTTTCACATATGAGTGAAATCATCTGGCATTTGGGCTTTCTCTGTATTACTTATTTTGCTTAGCTTAATGTAATATTTTTGAAAATCAAAATTAAGACAAAGGAAATCTAGGATGCACCAAATATCAAAAGTTTGAATAGAGAAAAGGTCGGTGTTGCTGATTTTTCCTTTTGCCTCAAGTTCCAATGTGGCGGTGGAAAGTGCTGATTTTCACTGCCTCTTCCTTTCCTCCTGTAGCATTTTTACATAGACAGGAGTAGAGAGGGTTGATGGCAGCTGATGATAGCAGGGTCACGTCTGCTTCCTCATAGTAAGTTGTGAGGAAGGTATATGGCTTCTAGTATTGATAGGTTGTTTTACAAAGTAGGAAATTTAGTGCCTCCTTGTCTGTGGCGGATGGCCCTACCTTCTGGCCAGTCCAAGAGCATTATCAGAATCCCAGCAAGAGGTTTAAAGAGAAAGAGAAACTAAATTAGAGTACCTCCAGCAAATACAGAATGCTTATTATTTTCTGAGGATGCATGATACACTATAAAAATCTCCATATTCTAGATTCTAAAGCATCAATAAATTGAATAGGAGCTATAGATTGAAGATTTTGCCTATATTTAGCTATATCTGACCTATAAAAATGGCAACTTTATTTAGTCCAAATTAATATATCCTATAAACTATATATTATCTGACCATAATGGTATAATATTAAAAACCAATAGCAAAAAGAGAGCTTGAAAAATGTTTCTGAAATCTTTAATACAATTACTAAAGAGAAAAATTTAGCCTTCAGCAAGCTTCATTTGGACTTAGCTCTTCCCCCATTAAAATCTACTATAAAACCTGTACAAGAAACATTAAAAAAATTAAAACATTGGAAAGCAACCAACACAGAGAGAATTTGAGAGACTCTGACCCCTCAAGAGAAGGGAAGAACTGTGAGTGAGGTCCACATTCACCTAGCTTGTTCCCCATGGGCAATTGCAAATTTTTAGCAGGAGGGAATAGAATCCTAGCAGAAAGTCAGTTCCAACAGCCTGAGGACACAGATCTTAGTGTTTAGGACAGCTGAAGCAGCTGGGACTTGAGGGGTAAAATCCTGAGAGAAGAAAACCACAAGGAAGTCAGCCTAAAAATCTCCATTAAAAGCCCACTTGAGGCTTTGGCCAATTTCTAAGCTGCACATAGGGTATGACTCCAAAAGATGATCAGAAACCAGCAGCTAGAAGGTCAGAAGGCTGAACAGAGATTTTAGACGGCTTGTGGTTCCGGGGAGATGGAGAAAAGAATTCAAGGCCTGCCAATGTGAAATGGGCCTGGTAAACATTCCAGGCTCTTAGTTGAGACGTTGGAAAGTCTATATCCTAGGAGTAAAGACAAAATGACATAGAACAGCCCTAAAATCAATCTTAAGTAGGATTAAGTTGATCTACATGTACTCTACACTGCCAGAAGAGACCTTAATCCTCTGAGGAGGAAGATAACACTATCCAGACTCTCTATTTTTAATGCAATTAATATACAATGTTCAGCATCCAACCAAAACATGTGAAGCATGATACAGAAAGAACCAATTGATCAAAAGCCGAGCAGAAACAGACCTACAGATGATTCAGATATTAGAATTATTAGACAGTGACATTAAAATAACTATGTTCAAGAAAACAGAGGAAAACATGGAGGATTTCAGCAGTGACTTATAATCTATGTTTAAAAAGTCAAATGGAATTTATGGAACTGAAAAATGCAATAACTGAAATTAAGAATTCAAGACACGGGTTTAATAGCAGATTAGACAAACTATAAAATGTAGTTTGTAAACCAGAATACAGGTAAATTTAAAGTATCTAGATTGAAGTATAGAGAGAAAAAATATGGAAGTTAGGAAAAAGAGTAAAAGAGATATGAAAATCTCCAACATGTGTAGTTGGATTCCCGCAAAGAAAGGACATGAGACATGAAACTGAATTTGAAAAAATACTACTTGAAAATTTCCCAAACTGAAAAGCATCAAACCACAGATTGATTATGATTAAAAACCCCAAGAAGGATACATATAAAGAAAACTACCTCTAAGCACAACATAGTAAAACATGCTAAAATCAAAGACAAAGAGAAAATCTTAAAAGCAGTCGGGGCTGTGGGTGATACATATTGCCTTAAGGCTGGTTTATCAACAAAAAACAACGGATATCAGAGGACAATGGAAAGACATCATGAAAATACTGAAAGAAAGTGACTACCAACCTATAATTTTATAGCCAGTAAAAATATTCCTCAAAAAGGGAGGTGATAGAACGTCTCCTTATGCTAGAAATAAAGACATGCATAAGAAATTGTGAGAACATCTCAAAAGGACACAGGAGCCAGCTTGAAGGGGCTCCCACCAGCCATATCTAGGATAATTTAAACATCAAAATAAATAATAACACTACAGATTATACATCACTGAATAAAATAAGGATTCATGAGTCTATACTGTTAGTAAATATATTATTGAATTAAAGTAAAATGTCAACAAAAAAATGTAGAGGAAATAACAGTTAGAAAGTTACCATTTTGAAATTATCATAGTAATAATTGATTTGGGCAAGAATCATCAATGGATAATAAAACTGCTTGGTGAAAATTTGATGAGGAAATAGGATATTTAGATGGTCTCAAAATATCTTCCCACAAATTACTTATTAATTACAAAGAGACACCATGTGCCTTCTGATGCGACGCACTGAGAAGGAAGGACACATTACTTATGTATTATGCCAGAAATGTGTAACTTGACTCTAAACATAGGGAAACTCAAATTGAGGAACAGTCTGAAAAACATCTGGCTCATACTCTTCTAAAATGTCACTGTTATAAGGGAGTTAGGAAGCTGTTTCTGTAAGTCAATCTAGAGATGATGAAGACAGGAACTAAAGCAATGACAATGGAGATTTTGAGGAGGCATCAAAAATGTGAAATATAAATCCTGCATTTTCAGTGTTTAAAGACTGCTTAGATGTGGGAGGAAAGGAAGATGAAGTCCAAATCTTCCAGCTGACGTATTTACCCAAAAGGAGATTTATAAGAGCACTTTTAGATGACAAGGTGGGTTGTGTTCTGTTTTAGAAGTAGACTAACTGAGAACTATCCAAGTAAAGATGTCTGGCCAGTGGTTGGATTGAAGGATGAGATCAGGTCAGGAGACACAGACAGATCGTGGGGACACCTGATCACAGGGAGCGGTTGAAGCCGTGGGATCGGGTGAGAACACCCAGGTGAGCATGAAGAATAAGAAGAGAAGAAAGACGAGCCTAGGGACCACCAAAGGACTGAGCAAAGAAAGAGGAGCCAGCCAAGAAAGGTAAAAGGAAGGATCAGAGAATTTAGAAGATAACTGGAAGGGTTTGGTGTCTGCAAAACCAAGGAATAAGAGAGTTTTAAAACCACGTGCCAAGCCATCAGATATCAACTGTGCCTGCATGTCAGCATATAGGGATGACTAACACATGACCCCTGTCCCCTCAAAGCTCAAAAGTGAGTCAGAGGGAAAAACTGTGACAACACCACAAAACATTTAAAACCTTAAACCTGGATTTACACAGCACACAATGGAGGAAAAATAGATGGAGTCCAGTGGGAAGACAAAGGGGAAAAGCTTTCAGCTCTCCTAAGATGTTAGGGAATGTGTCCCCGGGACTCCATGGAGCATCCCTGGGTAGTCTAAAATGAGTAGTTGGACATGGTGGCACTTGCTTCATGCTGGTCATCACTAATCCCAGGACAACCACTGGTATGCTTGAGTGAACTAAGTCTCTACCCTCAGAGGGTCATGAAAATTAATGAGTGGGAGTCTTACTGTTTACATCGTGCAGTCTGTTCACTACCCTTTGCATTCAATCACCTCTTTTTCTAAAGAAAACTGAGAGAATGTTTCCCATTCTCAGTCCCTTTTTCACTTTTGGTATTTTTCTTATCACATTGTTGTTTGGAAACTGTGAAGGAAAATATATTCCAAGGGGAATTCTGTACAAGGTCATGGAAACTTCAGGAAACTTGGTTAGAAATGCAAATAGTTTAGTGCTGATGGCAGAGTAGCAAGAGATAAAATTGGAAAGAAAGGCAGGAATCCAATCAAGAAGACAATTCACCCTCAGGATAGAGTGGTGAAGGAGACAGATGAGCAGATCATAGAACAAGTATGCAGATAGTGCTTAATACGTGCCAGGCACTGGTGTAAGTGTTCTACACCTATTAACTCACTTATCCTACTTCTGAGATAGCTTCTATCATTATCCTCATTGTACAGATGAGGAAACTGAAGCACAAAGCGACTAAATAACTTTAATAAGTTAGCAAGTGGTGGAGCCAGGGCTGGAAGCCAGGCAGGGTAGCTCCAGAGCCCATCTGTGCCCTTACCCACCAACCCTAGAGCAGGAATCAGACCTGAGATGATGACAATTGAGATAAGTGTTGTGAAAGAAAAGAATAGGGGGCAGTGAGAACCATTTCTAGGATGGGGAAACCTTAGACGAATTGAGGGTAAAGGATCTTCCCATGATCACACTTCATGAGGAGCTGAGCTGAGTTCTAAATCTGGATCTCCACACTCCCAGGTCAGTTCTGGACTCCCTTCTCTTCTCTGGTGTTGCAGCCTTCAAAAGCCTGAAATTGAAAGTCGAAAAAGCAGTTAACCATGAGTCGACTAACAGGGCCTTATTGTGGGAGAGAAAGAGCTCTTGCTGGAATTCCAGGCAAGAACTTTGGGTCCTGCCTCACTCATTAACCACTATGAGACCCCAGGTGGGTGGGTGGAATGCTGTGCCTCAGTTTTCCCCTTTGTAGAATGAGAGTATGGTACTAGATAAGTGCTGTGACCTTGACACCTCTCATGTTTTGTGGCCTTAATACCAGATCGGTCTTTCAGTGGGGTTGTGAACACTTCCCTGAGCCTTTAAGACATTTGTCGGAGGCCACAAAACTACACTGCTTGAAAGAACAATGTATTTTAAGTGTATCTTATGCTCAAAAAATAGTTGTCCTTTAAGGGATAAGCCTATATATCTGTAAATAGCAAAACCAGTCCTGTTCAAATGAGGACAGCTATAGCAGAACACTCTAAACTATCAAAAACATTTGGCTTGACTGGAGGTAAGGCAAACCAATACCTCTTAGTGGGCAACTGTGCCCAGCACCACACCCAGCCATGTAGACACTTGAACAACTTTTATTTCCCTTCTCTGCTTGTCTCTTGGTGGCTGTTTTCTCATGAACTTGTTGTCCTACTTCTTCTTGTTTTTTATGACTGTGGGCAATCACAATTACCAATTGCCTCCCTTCAAAGTGTATGAGCCACTTAGACTTTTTTTTTTTTTTGTATTTTGATATGACTCCCCACTTCTGCAAAAAGGCTTTTTACCAAGTACCAATATGCATACCTATCTGCAAATGGGCACATTTCTAAACATTTTTCAGGCAAATTAGCATTGGTTTGATTGAAGACCCCAGGTCCCACGTCTCCAGCCTTTGGGAACATGAAAATGTTTGAGATAAAAATAGAAGCTAAGCTTCCCAGGACTGATTGGTGTGTCTTTAGACATCTAACACTCTTAGACATCAAATGCATCATCATTTTGACATTGGTGAATATAAATGGGCTGGCAAAATCTTTTAGATGAGGAAAAATTGAGATTTGATTGATCAACTCTCTCTGCAATACAAATTCAGTGGCAGTGAAAGCTGATGTAAACTGACGTGAGACTCTTTATGCTCTTTGTTTATCCCCTTAGCACGACTATTCATACATTCACTATGGAAATATTAATTTCTTGTGTTACTGGATGTA
Organism: Equus caballus; assembly: GCF_041296265.1. Taxonomy (NCBI): domain Eukaryota; kingdom Metazoa; phylum Chordata; class Mammalia; order Perissodactyla; family Equidae; genus Equus; species Equus caballus. The sequence goes on from NC_091688.1 coordinate 81,845,812, forward strand.
CTACTAGGGATATTATGTAATTTACATTATTACTATTCTAAAATCTAAGAAGATCTGAACTCTGAAATATCTTTGATCCCAAGAGTTTTAGATAAGGGATTGTGAACCTATGGTAAGATAGGAGCTAGAAATAACCCCAAAGGGTTTCAGAAATGGTGGAACCTGTAAGACAAACTGAAAATTTCTTAAGGACCCTAGAGTACAGCAGGAGCCTTCAGGGACGCAGGGAACCAACACATTTAGGAAGCCCTAAGGAAGCGGTTAAAAAATGATTTCTAGGAAGATAATAAGTGTCATAGATAAATATGAGAGTAATGGAAAGACAAGGTATTCAGAGTGTAACCCTTTCATCCCTTTATCTCCCAAATTGTTCGGATCTCCCAGACTCTCCCCAAGTACCAGGGTTGGAGCCCCAGTCCCCGACTCATAGGAAACATCTCCTGCTGTGCCCATGAGAGAAGGTGCCAACAACGGGGTGGCAGCTGGTCTGCCTGGCTTATGTCGTGAAACACCAGTGAGGCCACTGCCTCAGGCTCTGCACAAAGCCCATCAAAGAAGGGCTTCCCCTTGTCCACTTGAAGAGCCTCTTCCAAGCTCATAATGAGATCATGGTTGTTAGGGCCAGGAGAATCTCAGATTTTTACCACCTGATGGACTCATCCTTTCCCTGCTGCCATCACTGCCACCACCACCATCACCACCGCCACCACCAGCACCATTCTTTCCCTCTTGAATATTGTTCAGTCTCCCTTATACCTTCTAAAAATAGGCCCCAGTACACCTAGTTCCTTGCCTCCAAAACACACACACCTTGGAGAGGAGATGCCCTCAGCACCTTTGAGAGGATGGTCTCCTTGTAGATAATCACACAATCAAACACCCTCACTCACATTTACCTTCCTTGGAATAATCTAAATACAGACCCTTAAAGGTTATTACCAACAAAAAAAACCTCTCACTTTTAATCTCTAGTGAGCTTCCTAACATTCTCTTCTTGGGTCAGCCATTTTGAAAATGCATAACCTTAGTCAAGGAGAACTTAGATGGCTGAAGAGAACGAATCCATCATGTCAGAAAGAAAAGAATCAGTCAAAAAATGTGAACTACTTTGGAAAGATGAAAAAAGTCTAGTAGCATCATTTCCCTTTGGAAAAGATAATATATTGTTTATGGAGATATCCAGAAGGAAATTATACTATCTCACTTGGTGATTCACTCAAGTTTGTCATAAACATTCTTCTCCTTCTGTTTCCACTTATCATCAATATAAATGACATCCCTTCATGGTCTGGATGTGATTTTAAGTTGGCCTCCACACTCTTTATTGGTATTATAAAGGAATGAGAGATTCCACACAAGTAAAATTTTCAAAGAAGTGAAACATACTTTTGTAAAAGTCAAAAGTGGAAATAAAATTGTACTCATGTTAATGGAAATATTTGAGGTCCCTTTCACTGCTTTCATAAGGAAGGGATAGGTGGTGCTGGCTTCTGGTGATCTGACGTGCAGCAACTCCTAGTAATGGAGCTAGCTTGCTACACCCATGGGATCAGCCATTAGTAGAAAGAGCAGGACAGTGACAAACAAGTGGCCCCAAGTGATTCCAGCAGCAGCCTAAGAGGCTTCACAAGAGTTCCCTGAGTCTAGACTGAGACTCACACTCTGGCTCACGTATCCACAGACTCCCCCTGCAGATCTGCAACAGACACAGATAGCAGCACTGAGCCCTTAGGGTCTGAGAGGAAGACCGTGGAGCTCAAAGTAACGAGAAAAGGTGGAAAATGTTGAGACCAAGGTTTCAGTGTGACTGAGAAAACAGACCTAAAAACAAATTTTTGAAAAACATTTTGAGCAATTACACCAACATTTGAATAAGTGTACAGCATCCCAAGGGAATGGGGACTGCTCATTAGAAGGGACAGCCTCTTGGGAAGAGCATCAGCTTAGGAGTTAGAGGACCTTGGTTCTTGTCCCTAGTTCTGTCCTTATTAACTGGATCTGTTGTTCAGGGAAAGACAGTCAATCTCATTGATCCTCAATCTTCAGCTGTAACAGTTAAAAAAAATAATAATAGCCCTGCTATTATATATGACAGCACTTTGAAACTACAATGAGTTAATATATAGGAAGTGTTTTATACATTCCAAAGTACGACACACATAAATCTTTGCTATTATAAATAAGAAATGCTCATTGTGTATTAAAACAGCAGTCTCATTTCTTTATGATTGTATAGGACACACCTTCTCTAAAGTTTCCATTGGAAGGATCAAACCTCTAGTGATTGTTGAGATTCACTAAAACTTGCCACAGACCTGGATCAAATTTAATTTTGATAGAGTTTCCTACCATTTAAGTAATGCTTTGAGCCTCTGCTGACATTGTGAAGAGTAGCAAGATGAGAGAATCCACATTTTTGAATGTAACTTACGTGTGGGTCAAAGTCCGTATTCCTTGAATAACCTCAGGGTGGAAGGGAAGGGTGAGATGGCAGGTCAGGAAAACAGAAAGCCTTTATTCTCGATGGTGGCTGGAAAGGCAACATCTTGGCCTCCATGACTTACTATGGAAACCATGATAAGAAAAAGAGGAGAACAAAAACATGGTCCATGAGCTCTTCATAAAGACGGCACGCCACCCCACCAGCCTCCAAAGTCTTCTCAGAATGTCTGTGGAAACTTTTCCAAAGGATTCCTCTTGATTCTGTGACGCCAAAATTCCCCTCACTTGCCAATGCGAAAAAATGTCAAGAAATAAAATAATAACTTTGTTTAATATTTATGCTATTCCCTCATATTAAATATAATTTATGTGATTGGTTTTTGTATTGTCCCGTTTAATTATGTATACTTGAAGAGGTTTTATATTATACATGGTTATCATTTATAATTAATTAATTCAATATGGAGTTTGTGTTCATGCCTATAAAACATTGGGCACAAGGCCCTGTGTCAAGAGCGTAATTCTCCTCTATATCATTCTCGCTGCAAGAAAATCAGGCTTAATTTACAGCATATTTTCTGGAAATATCTAATCCTAAATGCAAGCATACTTTCTTTGTTCTGAACATAATTTAATGTTTTCTTGATGAATTGGGGAGTTAGGAAAGAGCAGGTAAAATGTGGACAGGGTGTCACCAGTGCTGATTTTTGTAAGTCAGGCTACCTGAGGTTAGTTTTCTCATCAAACTGATGTCCTAAAGGTCACTAGTAAACTTCAAATTATGAAAACCAAGATTTTACTTCTTTTCTCATTCTGCTTAAGATTTCTATGATAACCTCTTCCTTCTTAAAAATATTCCCTCCCTTGCTCATGATACTGCTTGCTCATTGTCTTATGGGTAGCCCTCTGGCTGCTCCTCCTCACTCTCCCACATTGGCTTTTCTTCCATCACTCACTCTTTCCTGTACCATGCTGGGCCAACCTGGGCCTGGTTCTCTTCTTACACTACATAATGTCTTTGAAAACTCCCAACCACTGTCGTGGATTCAACTATTCTCTATATGATAGCACCCAAAACTCTAGCTCTATCCTTAACTGCTCTCCACATACACTTATTTGCACATCAGTAGGATATTTCAACCCAAATTTTCGATTTATCTAAAACACAAGCAATTAATCTCTCTCTTCCTGTGAACCAGGGTTAACAGCTTCATTATCCCTTCCCTCCCAAGTGTCATCAACTTTGAAGTCTTCCTTATCCAATCAAATCCCAGTCATCCCATGCCTATAATATTTCATAGCATACTCTTCATTCCACTACTATTTCCTTTGTTCACTCTCTTACCTATCAACTGAGAGAAGAGAAGGAACATTTTCAAGTGCTCACTACACACTCTATATACATTTTCTATTCATTCCTTCAAGAACCATATAACACTGCTATTATTTTCATCATCATTTTTCTGTGGAAAAACTGAGTCTCAGAGAGATCCAAATGTTTGCTAAAGTTTACAGAGCTAAAATGGAACTGGAATGTAGGTCTGACTAGAAATCTCAGTGTCTCCCTACCTCCCATCTTGGCATTTCTTCATCTCAACCAGACTCCCCACCACTGGTCACTCTTCTCCCCTAGACCAGTCTTTTCAAGCACTGGTCTCCAACCATTTTCGATGGAGCAGCTCAGTAGTCCAGAGGCCAGGTATAACTTTTATGCCCTCACAGTGTTTTGGTCAACATTCTAAAATTTACAAATCCTACCACTCCAACAAAATACCCATAGTCTCTCTTTTATTTAAAATGTCAGACAGTCCTGGAATGCTAGGCCCAGTTTCTCACACAGTAATAATCGATTGATTCAACCTAAGTGCTGGCCTCAACCTTTTGACCTGGCTGTCACTCTCCAGTTCACCAGGCTCCATCACTCCCAGCTATCTGTCAAACATGGCCAGTATCAGTTTATTACTGAGTTTTCTTCATTAAGTTTATATTATTGCATTTCTAAGAACAAGTTGTTTCATTTAACGATGTTACTTCTGTCATTTGAGTTAGGAATCCCTGGTCTGTAAGTGTAGTAGTCAGCTCGAGCTGCCATAGCAAAATATCCCAGACTGGGTGGCTTAAACAACAGAAATTGATTTTCTCACAGTGCTGGAGGCTGGAAGCCCAAGACTGGGATGCCAGCATGGTCAGGTTCTGGTGAGAGCTCTCTTCCTAGCTTACAGATGGCCACTTTCTGGCGGCGTGCTCACACGGCCTGTCCTCAGTGCATGAATGTGGAGAGAGAGAGAGCTTTCTCTTCCTTTTCTTACAAGGTCACCAATCCTATTGAACTAGGACCCCACCCTTATAACCTTATCCAACCTTAATTACCTCCCAAATGCCTTATCTCCAAATAGTTACTTTGAGAGTAAGGAGTTTAACATATGAATTGGGGACAGATAATTCAGTCCATATCAAAAAACTTAATAATAATAATTGTTGAGTACCTACTATGTACCAGACAGTGTTCTAAGTACTTCACATGTATTACTTAATTTAATCCTCACAATAATTCTATGAGATGGGTATTGTATATCATTTCCTCCATTTTCCAAATGGAGAGGAAGGAGGGAGAGGTCATGTAATTTCCCCAAATCCCAAAACTAGTAGATGGCAGAGCCAGAATTTGAACCCAGCTAGTCGTATTCTTAACTTCTATTTAGCGTTGCTTTTTTTAAACTCCCCAGACTTTAAAAGTGGAGCTTTCCTTCTCAACCCCAGCATTAACTGACTCCTCAGGTAAATGAAACGCTAGTCGTTTTCTGGTTGATCCTTATGGTTGTCATCCCTTCTCTTAGCTCATGCCCGTCCCTTCCCTGAGACCCTTCCCTCCCCTTCCCCTGGGGTTGTACAGACTTTTCCTCACCCTCCAAGATCCTCATCAAGTTCCATCTCCGCTGTGACCTTTACCTGACTTCTGAAACCTCTGACATATCTGCACTCTCTCCTCTCACTGCTCGCCAACCCTTGATTCTTTATTCCTGCTGTAAGTATTACAACCCTGTTAATTCATAAGGGGTGTGTGTGTATGTTTCCAATCAATGGAAATGTATATGTATGTGAAAGCGAATCCAATGACTTTTCGTCTTTGTCTCCCCAAGACTGACACACAGGGAGGGTTCGAGACATGTTTGTTATAGTAAATTGTATTGAAGTGTTTTTACATTTTCCCCCAGTTTTACTGAGACATAATTGACATATAACACTGTATTCGTTTAAGGTGTTCAACACAATGATTTGATGTATGCAGTCACCAGATGACCCCTGAAATGCCCTCCAGTCTAAACCCTGTCCTTTTCAGATACATGTATATGAGGCATACGCCCCTCTGCTCAAAATGCCCTCATTCTGTTGAACTTTTATATGTCATTCTTTTTATCAATTTTTTTGATTTTTAAGTTGTTGTTTCTCCTCCTTTATAATCAGGGGAATCATTTTTCCATTTGATGTGGTTTTGATTTTGGGGGAGGATGGAGGTAGGCCTAAATAGGGCTCCTTTTTTCTGGATACTCTCATAATCTAGGTGCTTGAGCTTTCTGGAAGTCTTACTTTCACCTAGATGAGATATTGCTTGTCCTTAATTTTTTCTCATATCACTTTGGATTTTTCTTTTTTCACCTGTAATGGAAACAAAAGGCCAGAGCTGGCCTGGAGTGGATGCACTTACTGCAGAGACCTCACTCAATAAGGAGTATTATCCCGACTGAGACAAAGTCCCATATTAAATAAACTAAGTCTATTTTGTTCAACAGTATCTAATGAATCAGCTTGTAAAGCGTGTTGGGCTGAAGGCTTCATGTAATGGAGTGCTTACCTGCCCTGGTCACAATTTCATATGTATTTCTCTCAGGGGGTGGATATGAGTATGCAATGAAAGGAGAGAAATCAGTATCTGGGGAGGAGGTAGAACAGCAGAAAAAAGGGAAAAGCCAAAGGTTTGTGCAATGTGTCAGCCATTTGTTTTAACTTGCAATTTCACCAAATGTCTCATCACATAATAACTGATGTTGGGTAACACTGCATTTTTCAGAGCGCTATCATGTACACTATGTAATTTCATCCTCAGTGTGAGTTTATAAAGTATCATTATTCTTATTAACGTCCTCATTTTATAGAATCTCAGAGAGGTTTAAAGACCCACCTGAGGTCACAGAGCCAATAAATAGTGGAGTCAGGATTTGAATCCAGATCCACGAACCTCAAACCCTAGACCTTCCCATGAGACTACAGCGTCTCAGATATACTCAGTCTGCTGGTTGGCATTTCATTGTCAGTTACACCCCTTGCTCTCCTACTGGCAGCAGGCCAACAGGACGAGCAACAGAAAGATTCAGATCATCCCCAAGCTGAAAAAAACAGCATCTGAGGAATCCAGAGCTAACTGGGTAATAATCAGGGACAGTGGTGGCGACAACCAGAGAATTTTCCATTACTGTCTCACGTGCTAGCATACTGGGATCTCTGCCCCTTTGAGAAGCCATCATTTGGATAATTCCTTTAATCCCACCCTGGTCATTGCACCTGGTGCTCTTGTAGGAGGATTTACACTGCCCACGACCTGTGCATGCTCATGGACATGTGTAAAATCCAGTTGGAACATAGTATGTGAAGTTGAAATGTGGTGCTTACTGGGTCAAACGATATCCTACAAGAAATATTAGCCTTCCACACTGACAAACTAGTCACTCAGTGCTGTGCCCCTTCCTGGCCCTTTTGTGTATATCTTATCTCCATTAGCTTTCACTACATTGTATTAAAACAAATATCTCAAGGCCTCTATTCTTCTCATGTGGTTTTTGATATCAGAGACTCATATTCATTTTTGTATTTCCATTGCCCAATTCACTACCTGCTATTGGAAAGAACCCTTATGTCTCCATACCTCCGGTTCCTATCAGGAGGAACGGCCATGAGTGCAACACTCCAGGCTTCTGTCTGGCTCCTCATTGACTGCTTTTCCTCCTCCACGCCCACCTGGAAGAAGAGGGGGTAACTTCTCTAGTTGGCAAGTGTGATGGGTCATTTTACGTACCGACTTGACTGGGCCATGGGGTGCCCAGACATTTGGTCACACATTACTCTGAGTGTCTGTGCAAGCGTTTCTGGATGAGATTGACATTTGGATCTCTAGACTGAGAAAAGCAGATTGCCCCCCCTAATGTGGGTGGGCCTCATCTTGTCAGCTGAAGAACTGAATAGAACAAAAGGCTGAGTGAAAAAGAACGCCTTCTGTCTGACTGTTGAGCTCGGACATTGGTCTTTTCCAGCCTTTAGACTCATTCTGAAATGTTGGCTCTTTTTGGGTCTCAGGCCCTCTGGCGCTCATACTACCACTACACATCTGCTCTCCTGGGTATCCAGCTTGCCAACTGTAGATCTTGGGACTTCTTAGCCTCCATAATCATGTGAGCCGATTTCTTATAATGTCTTTTTATATGATTACGTATATGTATACATATATATACATACATATATATATACACATCTCATAGCTTCTGTTCCTCTGCAGAACCCTGACTAACACAGCAAGTCTGGCAGACAATCATGGAATGCTTGGGAAGGAGTCAGCCTGCCTTCAGGAATCGATATTCTCTCTCTATGGTGTCGAAAGCTTAGTGAGCAAATTGGGCAACAAATTTAACTCAGAGAGTGGTGATTATGTTAGCAAGTCTATATGTCCATTTCTCCAATCAGCTTTCTCAGTAATAACGTTGATGTTTTGATCTGCATCTCTCTGACCGTGCATCTATCTTTGAAATGTTCTAAACAAGAAGCAGGGAAGGGGGGTATTATTTATGGAGACTCTAAAACTCCAATGAAGGTGCTTAAGAAATGTTTCTGGATGAAAGAAATGAATGAATGTATAATAGAATGTCTGATCCTTACCCTTCGTAAGGGTACATCTTTCATAGAGAAGATGGGTTTGCCTAGTGCTCCATGGGTACTGTCCTTAATGGTCAAGAACTTGTACGTTTGAGTCTCACAAGCATATATGTGGCATGTAGCTCTGTTAAAAACCCTTAGTGGGAGAAATAGAGGAGGCTTTGACCTTTAATGGGTAAGCATTACAGGCTATTCCATACGTATCCACACCTTTACTTTTCTGTATGTGTCAACGCTTGACTTATAGGTAGTCTTAGTCTATTATTTAATTATAAAATTTTCTTTGGAATGGCCATCTAGAAAAAATAGCCCTGCTTCTCCAGGAATGTGCTCTGACTTAGTAACGTTATTTTTCAGTATATGTGTTTATGAGCAGGGAGAATGGAAAAGGAAAGAAAGAAAGAAAGAATATGCGCATGTAATCAGAAAACGTGAAAGTTTCCTGTGGATTCTTAGAGAGAGCTTAGTAGCTGACTCTGAGATAGAATTGCAGTAATTCTTGTTATCTGTCAGTTCCATTATAAAAAGGACAGTGATGGATATAAGGGGACCAAAACTCCCCTTCACCAAAAAATTTCCAGAATATGAGAGCTAAAGGATATCAGTGCCCCCCAGGAGCCAATGAGGATAGGGTACTGTAATGACAGTTTTTGGTTTACATCATCTGACCAGAAGGGAAAAGGAGGAAGGGAGATTGTGAAGGAAGCAGGGAGGGGCTACGTAAAACATACACATTACAGATAAAATCACTCTGCGCTATGAACACTTCACTCCCGGCTATTGAAATGGAATTTTAAGAATGATCGTTAAAGACTGTGACTCAAGAGTAAGGCTCCTTCCTTGCGTTGAAATGCAGGCTTCTCCTCCAGCGAGTCCCCCACTGACGGGCCTTGCCCCCCAGCACTAATGACAGCTTCCTCACCACGAGCATCGCTACAACTACAGCCGCTGCCAGAAATGTCTGGCACCAGATTCCTCTCCAACTCAGATCCTAATGCCATTACACGTTCTACAACAGCTGCACTGATACCTCAGTGAGCCATTGGAGCATTTCGGAACGGATAAAGAACTGCCATTTACTTGTACCCAACACTAATCCAAACATGGTCTTTCACAAAATGATCTAAAGAAAACAGCCAACTGGGCTGCTAACAAAAAGTTTACCAATGAAGCTTTCAAGCAGAACGTCTTCCCACCACCATGTGCAAAGATATGCTCCAGATATCACACATGGAGGGGAGAACGGAGAGCAAGATGTCCTTACAGGTTCCCCCCCAGGCACAATATAGAGGGTTTGCTTTCTTTCTCATCTATGTGGTCACCTTTAGCTCAGTTCTTTCTAGTGGATAATCTGTGATTGAATGGTCAAACACAGTCACATACTCTCATCCACGAGCCGTCAGTATAACCTCCTCACCAACTACCTGGAGGACAGAGATAAATAGTAATATGCCCCTTCCTCTTCTTTAACAGTCTAGTTGGCAGTGAGATATTTACACGAAAACATGCAAACACACACTTTAGACGCTCCGCCTGACCTCCGCTTGGGGCAAAGTGGGGTTTCAAAGGAGAAAGCAGGCATCTGCGTTTGGGAAGAGGCAGGGAAGGGAATGGTATGGATATCACCTTAAAGATGACCTGGTCCAGTGGTTCTGCAGCTGTGCTTCTCTGGGTGCTAGGGTGCCTCAGCAAAGGAGGTGCTGGGCCTCGCTCGGCAACTTCAAACAGAAAGCATCACTCTTTGGCAATTCTATATATTGAAATGCTAAATGAGGCACTGTTAAAAAGAAGTTATTGTCAACACCTGGCATACAAATTCTGCAAGATGGATATTTTATTAGGAAAAGTACAGGATTTGCTGTTTCGGAGGAAAAGTGAGACTGAAAGCTGGAGTCTGGAAGGCCGCAAAGAGAGGGCTCAATCTCTGCGTAAGAAATAGAAATCTGTGATGGTCAGAGAGGGAAAGAAGGGGCAGGGAGGGTGGAGTGCAGGGAGAAGAGGCAACATGACCAGAAGCTTAAGTGCAAGTTTTTAAAAAAGGACAAAAACCGTTTAGCAGCATGAATAGCTAATAGGACATTTATTTGTTTGTGAACACCTTCATCTTCCCAAAATCATCATGAAATCTTCTATCCACTCAAAGAGTCATGTAACTGTTGTTGCTGTTGTTTTTAGTGGAAATGAAGATGAAGAGCTAAATTTTATGCTCGAGTCAATGAAGCACAGAACAGGCAAAGCACAACCCCCCCGCCGTGGCCGTGGGGCCCACAGGAGGAGGTCCGGGATTGTACTCCCACATAGCGTGGGCTGAAGCTTGAGTCATCTTTTCTAGATCTTACAGGCCTAGGAGATCCTAACGTTGGAGCTGAATTTTTCCAAAATTTCATTGGAAAAAAAAAAAAGTATGTTAGGTTTGCAGCTAAAACAGATTTGAAATCCATTTATTTAAGCCAATCCCTGATTTAATGATGCAAGACCACAGGCTCCAGTGAGCTGAAGGGGTCTGTGTGAGGTCAAGCTCCAGGCTCTTACAAGCAGAGCCGGGACTGGAACCCAGTTCCTCTGACCCAGGGGAAGCCAGGCCTCTGTCCGCTACTGTGTTGGCTTCAAGTTCAGCAATCTGCTTGCTGTGACCTCAGTGTTTCGAGGCAGCAGAAAGGTTAAATGCCAACAAGTCCTGGGCTCAATCCAGCATCACAGCGTGGCATGGCAAAAAGAACACGGGCTTAGACTCAGAGAGGCTCCATGGATTTTGCTGTGCAATCTTGGGCGAGTGCTTTCATCTTGCTGAGCCTCCGGTTATCACCCATAAATGGAACAATAACGCTTCTCATGCAGGCGGGAGTTTTAAAAAATTTAATAAAGCTGTATATGTAAAGTATATGCCACATAGTAAGCAATGGATAAATGGAAGCAATTATTATTGCTATCAAATGGAGACCTTTACAAATGTACCACAAGATTTATTTTTAAACGCTTCTTGCTTAATTATAAGGCTAATACATTTTCATTATCAATAATTGAGAAAATATAAGGGAAATAAACTTTTTTAAAAAAAAGGCCTTTCCACATTCCTACTACCCTGTTAGCATGCTGGTGTGTTTCAACAGGAATGATTTAGAATGTGCCGTTTCTTGTGCCTTGTAACCTTCCAAGAGCACTCAATTTAGAATAAAAAATTGGCAGGAACGCAGTCTGTTCTAAAACCAATTTCTTGTTTGTTTTTTATTTTAAGGGGTAGTGGGAGGAGAGAAATTATACACAGATATAAACTATGTCAATACAAACATTATCACATTTTAAAATCATATTTTCATCCTTTTTTACAACTAGATTTGCAGAGTGCTTTATGGTCCATTAAAAAAGTGCTCATATCGCATCTTTTTTGATGCTCTTAACAGCCCAGGGCAGTAGGAACTATTATTATACACATTTTACAGATGAGGAAATTGAGGATCAGGAAAGTTAAATGATTGACTCCACGTCTTTCAGGTGGTGAGAGCTTGGACCGAAGCCGAGGATTTCTGACTCAAAGCTGGTACCTCTCTGCTAATTATCCATACCAAAGAGAACTTTCTCTAATTAGCCTTAGTCATCTGAATGGCCTCAAAGATAAACTAGGAAAGATCACAGTGAGCAAGTGAAAGCATGGAAGTGCAACTCAGGAGGTCTCCGTGAAGTGCCATTTTCATAGCGGCAAATCGCTCACCCTTTCTCATTCAAGCGTTCCTCAATGGTCCAACGAGAGGACGTGGCCTCTTGGGGGAAGGGCTGTACCTTCTAATGTTAAATTTTATCATTTTAAGGCACATGAAAAACTTACGTCTTTCTAACTTGTGAAAACATGTTTGATATGATGCTTAAAAAAATATATCCCCTCTAAAAATCTAAAAGACTACAATAAGACACCTTCCACTTAAAATATTAAGAATCTCCAATCCGGCCCAAGTAACAGGATGTACCAGTTCAAGTCCCAGGCCTGGATCGCCCATAGCCCCTGGGAGGGGAGCTCTTTTTGAGAATCTACTGGGCTGTGGGCCCCAACTGGGCAGTGAGAACTCAGCCAAATATGAGGATCTTAAGTGGAATTCCAAATGCGCATAACTTTCTCCAAGAGTGTGATGCTCGCCCCATTGAGTCCTGAAGACTGTTTGGTGATGTGCTGTCTTGTTATTAGCCATATATCAATTTGGGATTTTCAGAACATATATACTTTGGGGACCAGATTTTACGAGAGATGCTGAGATTGTCTAAATACCTTTTGTGGGGAGCTCGGGGAAGAATCACTGAATTTAGCTGGATTCTCTGGATCTTAACATGGGAGGCTGAATTCTTAATCCAAGAAACTCGTGTGTTGATGTAGTCGCCGGTATCCAGGACTGCCAGCCAGGTAAACTCAGACACCAGCCCCTGTTAAATACAGATAAACTGCCGCTCATGTCCTCCTGATCCTAAGACTTTGCTGACCTCAGGCTGTAGCAGCTTCTCCATTCCCAGAAGTCCCAGGAAGGACGTGGGCCCAGCTGTTGCATTGCAAAGGGAGGGGGATGTTGTAGCTCTCTGCTGTGCTGAAACAGCAAGGCCCTTCTTCTGACCACGTTCCATTTTCTAGAATGTTGAACACACTCAAAGAAGACGATTTTCTAAGCCACACACTAAACCAAATAACCATATTTTTCCTTTGGGTTGTATTTATATTTCTCAGGCGGCTTTCAAGGCCCCCACCTATCTAGATAACCTCTCCTACCATTCCTTTGCCCGGGATTGCCTATCCTGCCAGGTGAACTCTATTCCCCACTTCTTCACCCTCCTCACAATGGAAATAACTCGCACCTCTTTACCACCTAAAGGCCTTTACAGCCTTCAAATCTCAAAAACAGTCACATCTTCTCCAGGAAGTCTTCCCTGGTTAGCACGCTAACATCCATCAAGAGCTGCCACCTTAGACGCTTACAGCACCTATCATCTGTGCCATGCCTTAGTTCTTAATCATATGCCGTCCTTCATTACCCAGGTGTATCCTGTGTGTGCTGTGCAGCTCATCAGCTCAACCAGATTATCGTTTCCTTAAGAACAAGCACTCTGTCACTGAGTGATCCAGTGCACATTGAGAGAGGCATAAGGCTATGGAGTGGAGAGGCCAGGCTTTGTTGACAGATGCCTTGGTGAGAATCCAGCCATATCCCTTACTGGTATGCGACCTTGGTCAGGGACCTAATATCTCTGTGTACCCCTGTTTTCTCATCTACAAAATGGGGAATATGACAGTACCTGCCTCATAAGTTTGTCAGCAGGATTTTAGGAGTGTTTTCAGGTAACACGCTCAGAATAAGACCTGGCATGTCTTAAAGCATTCAGTGTTAGCCGTGGCATGTAGGAAGGGCTCAACCTACCGCCCGCTCCATGCTGTGGGCCGGGGTACACATACGCACAAATTCCATCAAGGAATGGGGAGTGGAGACGGAGGGCAGACCTGGACTCAAATAATGAGACTACAACATGATCAGCACGATCGTAGAGGAAAGTACCAGAAACTGAGCATCCCCCAGTGCCTGACCCAGGGCGTTGCTGCACTAGGTGCACAGTCCACGAGGAACGATGATTTGATTTGAGCGGTGCTGCTGGAAATCTATTAAGTTAGTAATCACATACACAGTACCTCAAAAGAGTCCTTTAGTGGCTTTACAATGCAGAAACTACAGACGGGTTCAATTTGGCAGTGTTATTAAGCAAATAAATGGATTTTTAGATATTTAACTTCTAATCATATGTGAACTTCAGGAAGCTAAATGCTCCAATGACACTGCTAAATACCTCTTTGTTACGAAGCCACGGTTTGACTTTTGAGGCAAAGTTGAGGGCCTAAATCCAGCCCCATTAGTTCATATTTTGTCCAAAATGCAGTTTATAATGAAGCCAGCAAATTAGGTCCCTTGACCATAAACCTCACAGAAGGAAAGCAAACAGAGCATGAATCAAAAAAGGCTTTAGACAGCGGTTGGCTATTAGTAACATATAAATTCAGTGTAAAATCAAAGGCGGGGCTGGGGGGAGTAAATTCAGTGGTAACAGCCGCCACGTAACAACACTGGCAAGCTGAATACAAATCATCATCATCATCATCATAATGTACTCTTTCATTATGTTTTTGACAAAATGACAAGCTCAGGAAGTTTGAGTGAGCCTCATTTTTAACTCACTGCCACTGTCCTTAACTCGTCAGCAGCAGCTTGTACCGAGTTGTTACGGACCGGGCCGTATGGTGTGGAAACATCACAAGCGCTCTGAGACCCAGTCTGTATTTCGGAACAATGGGGTGAGTCACGGTTAGCCACAAGTGCGATTCTGTTACCACTGGCGGTTTGTAAGGCCAAACTTGCACAACTCTGCCTGAATCATGTTAATTAAGTTTTGAGTGCTGCTATTTAAAGGTATTTAATTCTCCCCTGGAGTTACATCAGCGGGAACTTGGCCCATGGCTTTCAAAGGAGTTTGAAAACTCACAGGCCGGCCCAACTGTTTTCCTACATATTTTGAGAGTGTTAGAACACACTGCTGTTTCTCCACGAATGTGGAAGCTTCTTCCCGGCCTCTGCGGTCTATTGGCTAAATTCATATTGACAGATACTTCAGAGCATGGATTATTGAGCTAATAGACCACAACGACTCACTATTGTGTACGTCAGAACTGTCACGCCCGTTTATAAGGCAGATCTGTTCCATGTGACTGAAAAGAAAGAGATATAACAGAGACTTCGTTCGAAAAGCCACCTTCCAAAACACCGAGGATGTTAGTCTCAGAGAATCATCTGTCTAGAAAACCTGCAGTACTCCAAGAACACTCATGCCTCATAATGGCCTATAAATGTTTTTGTAAGAGTTCCAAAAAAGTACACAACCAGTGCATTTCTGTTTTCTATTTTGGTGCCTTAAAAAAAAGAGTAAAAATAGCCAAAGGGCTGGGGTTTTTTTTCCCCCTTTGACAATTTGTGAAAAAAAAAGAAAAAGTTCACTCTAAGGCTGAAACTTCGCATGCCAAGTTTTTGCTTGGAACTAATTTTTATGGCAAAGTTATAAAGCCCCTGAAAAGGGGGGTTTCAAATGGAAATGCTGACACAGCTTTACTCTCGGTGGCAAGAAGGGGGGGGGGCAGTAATGCCTGTTTGTACTTTGTTGACTTTGTCTCTTCAGAAGAGGAGCTGGCTGGCCCAGCTCCGGGCGTTATACACTGCTGACAAATGTATGCCTATTCACACCTTCTGACTATCTGGGTTTTGCAAAAAGTGTGCAAGGAAGCCTCCTTTGAAATGAATCTGTCACCCATTGTGGGAGAGGACAGACTTTCTCCTACTTTTAATGGATTTTATTGTCCCAGAGACACACTTTCCCTGGATTTAACAGCAGTAACCACCAACAGAAAGCGGGGAGCGGTCCAAGCTTCCTCTTTAATTCTTCTTTAAATCTTCGTTTTTGACCATTGTCTGCAGGTAAAACTAGAAAAGCTGGTGATGAGTTGGTCGTGCAGCTTCAATGACCACGTGCATTACTTGGGGACAGGGATGTAGGAGGATCCACACTACCTTTAGTCCCCATCGCTGCCAGTGTCTTAAGGTGGACGTCTAATGAACTTATTTTGATTTGAAGTAGAAAGGCTATAGCTGGGAGCTGTTGAGAGAAGCAAGATTCTTTTCATTTTTACCACCTGAGGGATGCTGTTCAAAAAAACACTCAGTTACCACTATAAAAAACAGAACTTCAGAACCCTACAACCTGCTCATATTCTAAAAGAACAGCAACAGCAAGAAATTATTCATTAATGTCAAGAAGACCCATGAAATCTGTGGCAACTGCTGTCCAATGTTCCTGTGGATTCCATGTCATCATTCAAAATTCCTAAGTGTGGGCAGTACGGCCTTGTGTTATAATGATGTTGCTAAACTAAGGCAACCCAGTGGGTTCCTTAGATCCAGGTACATTATGACTTTGCTAGGTAGGTTAAAACTACTAAACCATAGCTCACAAAAGTGTCATATTTTTTTTAAAAAAAAGGAAAAAACTTGTTTCATTTAATTTTTCCGGCAAGTCTTTATTCCATTAAATAAAAGAAGGGAAAAGGTTTCTCTGAACTTTAGTGTTTTGTAGCTTGGGCTTTATTTCCACCTTAAAATCTTTACCTGGCCATGATCTGTTGTTCCATTACTGGAGGGCAAAAATGGGAGGAATTGTCTGGGCTAAATTGCAATTAGGCAGCCCTGAGTGCGGCTGGCACCAGTTAACTTGGGATATTGGAGTGAAAAGGCCCGTAATCAGCCTTCGGTCATGTAGAACAATGCATAAAATTAAATTGACATTAATGAATAATTGTGTAATGAAAATGGAAGAGGAGAGTTAATTGCATGTTACAGTGAGTGTAATGCCTAGATAACCTTGCATTTAATGCTATTCTTAGCCCTGCTGCCAAGACTGCTACAGAACCTCTCTCAGCAGGAAGTCATTAAAGCTGTGAGTAGATAATGCAGGCTCAGTGAAACCTAAGTGGCAACAATATAACAAGAGTTTCTTTCAGACCTTAGTGTTTTCTGAAAAAAAGGGCATGTTGAGGTAATTTGTACACATCTGAATGAAAACAGGAAACTCCGAGCAATCTATTTGCAGTTTGTCCACTCCCGCAGATTTCCCAACTATCGTGGAGACCAAGGTCAGCTCCTATAATCAAAGACAAGCCTAAACCGCCAGGGCTTACAAGGCAATAAGCACCCAGCTGTCCACCAGCTACAACTTAGTTTTGATAATCACTTAGTGTGGCAGAGTCTGTGAAACGTTTGACCTCAGTCTTAAAAGACCAGGGGAATCTGTCCTCGGGACCAGTTCATGGACGCCACCTGCTCAAACAGAGAATCATTTCAGGAGCCCTAATGTTCTCAAATACCCACTCTAAAAACTTTCATTTAAAGCTATGTGTACTTTGACTGACGGTGGCAAACAGATCTTTCTGGACCTGCATCTTAGGAGAAGAAAAGATGTCTTAAAATTTGCAAGAAGTAAAGCCACAAAATTTTGCTCCCCATTGTTTCTTTTTACTCTGGTATTTTCTATCTTTTAATCATTGCAAGGTGTTTGTGGGTTTTATTTGTAGTACTTTTCTGCCTAATCTATGGACTGTCAAGAGAGAGTGTACTCTAACAAAAGGGCGCTTTTTCAGCCTGAAGGACGTGAAGTGAACAGCTTGCTGCTCTGTTGATCACTGTGGACTCACCCCTGGTCAGTGGTCCTGGGTGAAATGTACATGCGGCGAGCGGACGGTGAAAAAGACTAGGTCAGGGCAGATCCCAGGACCGTGTTAGGAGGAGCTGGAAGAGTTTAAATATCTGCCATTTTGCATTTTTACAAAATGTAGCTTTAAACCTCGTTTGAAAAACAAAACTGAGTGTTAGCAACAGTGGCCAAGATTTATTAATTGAAAGGGGACTCTCACTCTTTTTCAGTATCATATTTCTGTTTGCAAAGCCAAGTGTCAGTACATGTTTCAACCAAAGTGATTTTTGATTGAGGAATTATTTTGTCCTTAGGGCTTTGTTTAGTTATTTTTTCATTTGTGCTGAAACCTGTTTTTCTCACATCATTCAGGATAGATCTTCAGTGTAGCTTGATGGATGCCTTTTACTCCACAGTCTTCCGCTCATGTTCCCAAGTCTTGCTGGGCATGGACAGCATGTACAGCCTATGCTCTTAAGGACTCAAACAGTAAAAGATGTTTCTTCCATCAAGAAATTCTCAGAGAGGCTGGCCCCGTGGTCGAGGGGGTAAGTTCACGTGCCCTGCTTTGGCAGCCCAGGGTTCGCTGGTTCAGATCCAAGGCGTGGACAGACGCACCACTCATCAAGCCATCCTGTGGTGGCATCCCACATGGAGGAACTAGAATGACTTGCAACTAGAATATACAACTATGTACTGGGGCTTTGGGGAGAAGGAAATTAAAAAAAAGAGGAAGATTGGCAACAGATGTTAGCTCAGGGCCAATCTTCCTCACAAAAAAAGAAAGAAATTCTTAGAAATACTGAATCTCTGAGAAAAGGATAATCAGCCCAAATGGACCAGGTCCTAAGTATTGGGTAATGTTACACTATATGTAACATCAAATTCTATTGACCAAGTTAACACTCAAACACTTAACATTTTCAAATTAAAAATAATAAGAAGAAACAGGAGAATCAGAAAGGGATGGGAAAGAAGGAAAAGAACCAGAAGAATTCTGTCTTAGAATAGACTCAAGCCATTGGCATTTTTGTTTTCAGAGCTTAATCTGTCAGAGAGTTCTGTCCCTTGCTTGCTCTGTGATTTTGGTGAATTCTTATCCTCTCTAAGGCCTTACCTCTAAGATAGTAATAACAGCATTTATATTACATATACAGGCATACCTGGGAGATATCACTGGTCAGTTCCAGACTACCACAGTAAAACAAGTCACACAAACATTTTGGTCTCCCAGTGCATGTAAAAGCTATATTTACACTAGTCTGTAGTCTATTAAGTACACAATAGCATGACATCTAAAAAACAATGTACATACCTTAATTTAAAATACTTTATTGATAAAAAATACTGTCATCTGAGCCTTCAGTGAATCATGATCTTTTTGCTGGGGGAGGGTATTATTGCTTTGTTGTTGATGGCTGCTGACTGCTCAGTGTGGTGGTTGATCAAGGTGAAGGCTGGGGTGGCGGTGGCAATTTCTTAAAATAAGACAACGATGGAGTTTGCTGCATTGATTGACTCTTCCTTTCATGAATGATTTCCCTGTAGCGTGTGATGCTGTTTGATAGCATGTTACCTACAGTAGAACTTCTTTCAGAATTGGAGTCAATCCTCTCAAACCCTGCTGCTGCTTGATCAACTGAGTTTATGTCATATTCTAAATCCTTTGTTGTCATTTCAACAATCTTCACAGCATCTTCACCAGCAGTAGATTCCATCTTAAGAATCCATTTTCTTTACTCATCCATAAGAAGCAACTCCTCATCCGTTAAAGTTTTATCATGAGATTGCAGCATTTCAGTCACATCTTCAGTCTCCACTGCTAATTCTAGCTCTCTTGCTATTTCCACCACCTCTGCAGTTGCTTCCTCCACTGAAGTCTTGAACCCCTCAAAGTTATCCATGAGGGTTAGAACAAACTCCCGTTAATGTTGATATTTTGACCTCTTCCCACAAATCACGAATGTTCTTGATGGCATCTACAATGGTGAATCCTTTCCAGAAAATTTTCAGTTTACTTTGTCCAGATCCATCAGAGGAATTACTATCTATGGCAGCTATAACCTTGTGAAATATTTTTCTTAAATAATAAGATTTGAAAGTTGAAATTACTCATTATCTGTGGACTGCAGAATGAATGTTGTGTTAGCAGGCATGAAAACAACATCAATCTCATTGTGCATCTCCATCAGAGCTCTTGGGTGACCAGGTGCATTGTCAATGAGCAGTAATATTTTGAAAGGAATCTTTTTTTTCTGAGCTATAGGTCTCCACGGTGGGCTTAAAATATCCAGTAAACCACATTGTGAACAGATGTGCTGTCATCCAGGCTTTGTTGTTTAACGTATAGAGCACAGGCAGAGCAGATTTAACATAATTCTTAAGGGCCCCAGGATTTTCAGAAGGTAAATGAGCGTTGGCTTCAACTAAAAGTCACCAACTGCATTAGCTCCTAACAAGAGAGCCAGGGTGTCCTTTGAAGCATTGAAGCCAGGCATTGACTGCTCCTCTTGAGCTATGAAAGTCCTAGATGGCATCTTCTTCCAATAGAAGGCTGTTTTGTCTACACTGAAAATCTGTTGTTTGGTGTAGCCACCTTCATGAATTATCTTAGCTGGATCTTCTGGAGAACTTGCTGCAGCTTCTACATCAGCACTTGCTGCTTCATCTTGACTGTCGTGTTATGGAGACGGCTTCTTTTCTTAAACCTCGTGAACCAACCTCTGTTAGCTTCAGACTTTTCTTCTGCAGCTTCCTCACCTCTCTCAGCCTTCATAGAATTGAAGAGAGTTAGGGCCTTCCTCTGGATTAGGCTTTGGTTCAAGGGAATGTTGTGGCTGGTTTGATCTTCTGTCCAGACCACTAAAACTTTCTCCATATCAGCAATAAGGCTATTTCACTTTCTTATCATTCTTGTGTTCAGTGGAGTAGCACTTTTGACTTCCTTCGAGAACTTTTCCTTTGCATGCACAGCTTGGCTATTCAAGGCAAGAGGCTTAACTTTGGGCCTATCTTGGCTTTCAACATGCCTTCCTCACTAAGCCTAATCATTTCTATCTTTTGATTTACAGTGAGAGATGTGCAACTCTTCCTTTCACTTGAACACCTAGAGGCCATTGTAGGGTTTTTAATTGGCCTAATTTCAATATTGTTGTTTCTCAGGGAACAGGGAGGCCTGAGGAGATGGAGAGAGGTGGGGGAACGGCCAGTCGGTGGAGCAGTCAGAATACACACAAGTTTATTGCTTATGTTTGTCATCTTACGTCGGTGCAATTCATGACTCCCCAAAACAATTACAATAATAGTATCAAAGATCACTGATCACAGATCACCATAACAAATATGGTAGTAATGAAAAGTTTGAAATATTGTGAGAATTACCAAAATGTGACACAGAGACACAAAGTGAGCAAATGCTGTTGGAAAAATGGCACCAATAGATTTGATCAATGCAACAATTTGTAAAAAGTATAATATCAGCAAAGTGCAATAAAGCAAAACACAGTAAAACAAGGTATGCCTGTTATCTTTTTAATGAATTAATGTTACATAAATGTTAATATTACAAACAAGTGGTTACAGTTCAATTGTGGTCAAAAAGAAGAAGATGGGGAGAGGTGGAGAAAAAATGAGAAGGGGGAGGAAGAGAAAGAAAAAGGAGGAGGAGGAGAAAAAGAAGAAAAATGATCTGTATTCTTCAGAAGGAAGGTGAGAAGGACAGCCATCTACGTCCCTCTTTTATGATGGCATTTCAATGCAGTTGAAGCTCACACAGAGCTTAGTTTCTAAAATCTGTTACGCAAAATTATAACATTTCTAATTTCTCTTTGTACACTATACATGGTCTGGGGTTCACTAGCTCTTAATAAGTTCTAAATAGTTTCCCTCTCAGTGTTGGAAAAGATTACTGTTATTGTTGTTTCAGAAGAGCATCAAGTGAATTTTGTGGTTTTCCTTTAGGAGCCAAATTACGTGAAGTAAATATGTTTTTAATTTTGTGTTTGTTAAACACCTATAGTTGAACCCACATAAGTTAAACGCCTATGTGATGTCATTCAACCATACTTTATTGGTATAGGCAAGCTGGAATTCTAATCTAGCATACTGATAATTTCAACATTTACATGTTGTTGTTAATTGGGTGATCTGATCTTTCTCAGGAATATGAAATGTTAGTTCCAGAAGGGATTACAAACACATGGTATGTGCAATAAATATTTGCTGAGAGGAGAAAAAGATTCAGATGGGATCTTAGATATTATTAAGTCCAGTGGCTTTTGAGCATTTTTATTGCAATGCACAGTAAGAAATATATTTTATATTATATCTCACTAAACAAACACACACACACACACACAGAGTACACCACTGAAACAAAAGTTATACAAAAGAGTACTTACCCTTACTACATACAATTAACTCTGATGGTTTCTATTCTAATCTATTCTACCCTCAGTTTTAAAAATTGCTAGTTGTTACCCACTAGGTTAATCTCATGACCCTCAAAAAGGCCATAAAACATAGTTTGAGAAACACTCATCTACTCCACCCCTCAGATTTCATAATGAGGTAATTGAGCTTCGAACGGGACTAGAGAGAATTATTTTGAAACGTAGTATGTGTTCATGTGTCTAGAATAAACGAACATGAAGCTAGTTTTAAATGTACCTTGTCATTGGCATCTCCTTATATATTTTATCTTTACTCCTTCTCCTCAAACACCCACAGCCCATCATTTGTCAGGTATGTCACTCTGTCTAAAGAGATCAGATTAATCCAGTGGAATTTATTCCGAATAAGCTACATCGAGCAGTAGCTAATATCTTCTCCTTGTTTGCAAATCAATCTCTTGATGACTTTTCAAATTTTTTCTAGGTATTAAAGTTAAATCTACATAGCTATCTTTTTTTTAATGTTGTCATAAAACAACCAGCTACACAAAGCAGTCCCTGGATCTGTGAGTTTGCACATTTATTTCATTACCTAAGCTAGAATTGAAAAATGCTTTGATGTCCAAACAAAAGTTTGTGTTTGCGTTCTCTGATGAAGCCCATAACATATTGGCAAAACATCAGTTAAAAGAAAAAAAAAAACCTAAACTCCGTTTTTATATATTTATTTTTTACTTCCCACATGCATCTTTCCAGATCTGTGTCTAGATGGTTAGATTAACGGTTCACCACTCTTTCTAAAGAGTATCCAAAATACATTGCTCTATGCTTAGCTTCTGAGATGATTTTTAGTTTAAATCCATATGTGAATCGAAATAACTCACCAGTGGATTCCTTTTTTGTTACTGTTCTCATTAACATGATTATTATCAGCTATTATACTGCTATTTTTAATCAAATATGGATTAATTCTTTGCTTTCCAACTGCTTCGAAGAGTACAGAGCAAACGTGTAGTTTGTCACAGAGAAGGGAGGGAAATGTTCGCTGTTTGGAGACCTGCATGGCACGCAGGGTCCATTGATCCAGGGAAAAGGCATATCGCTGTTCCTCGACACTCTTGCACCAGAAGGAATGGCCACATCTAAAGGAAACAGTTCATGACTTGAAGAACTTTCAGTACTTGGCTCCCAAGGTAGGTCTTTTTTGAGGACAGGTACTGTTTTAGCATTTCTGTATCTTGTAAGATAACACATGCATAGTTATGTGCTTTCCACATAGTAGATGCTCAATAAATGTGTATTTAATTTTGCGACAACCTCAGAATACAGCCCAGAATTTAATATTTATTCTTTCCTAATCTCTTCGAGTCTCTTTTTCTACATCTATGTATCTCTAAACAATATTTTTTTGCTTTGAGTTGTATGGACTTTTATGAAAATGGCACTGGTATAATGCAGCCTGATTTTGTCACTCAAGTATGTTTGACAATTTATGCACGCAGCTAGAGTTCATCCATTTCGAATGCTGTATAATATTCCAGTTTATGGCTATACCACAAGTAATTTAATCATCCTCTGTGAGCTCACCCTCTACGAGCTGTATGAATGCCCTTTAAATATCTCCTGCTGCACATATGCCAGAAGTTCTCTCGGATGGTGCTTCCCAGTCTTCTCATCATGGCACTGTCAGACTGCACTGGCCTGACCTCACTTGAGACTAGTTTAAGGACTGCAGCTACTCTGGCCCCACTCAACAACCCCAACAGCACATCTGTGGCTTCTTAAGTCTACCACCACACACGGGCTAAAACCTCTACTGTAGAGTATATTTTGTCTAGGTAAAGGATCGCCAGGTCTTAGGGTATGAGAACGTTTGATTTTACAATATAGTTTTCCAAAGCTGTCATGCCAATTTTAGTCTGAATAGCAAAATATATCCATTGTGCCACATCTCACTAATGGTTGATATTATTAAAATTAAAATCACTAAAATTAAACTTCTTTAAAATATCCCTTCTATTTTAAATCCAAAAAAACAAAAATTTTGTCAAAAAAATAAATTAAAATAAGCTTATTAATTTTTGCCAGTTTAGTGTTATATCTGATCATGTTCTTAATTTGTATTACTAATGATTTTCAGCATTTTTTATATAATATTTGCCTTATGTGTTCCTTCTTTGTAATATGCCTTCAAATATTTTATCCGTTTTTAATTTGGTTGACTTTTTTCCTTGCTGACTCGTAAGAGTTCTTTATGTATTCAGGATGTTAATACTTTGTTGGTTATATGTGTCTTAGCCAGCTTGGGCTGTCATAACAAAATACCATAAACTGGCTAAAACAACAGAAAATTATTTCTCCCAGTTCTGGAGGCTGGCAGTCTGAGGTCAGGGGCCAGCACAGTCAGGTTCTGGTGAGAGCTGGCTTCCTGGGTTGCAGACAGTCACCTTCTCACCGTGTCCTCATGTGGCAGAGCAAGAGCACTTCTGCTGTGTTTTCAAGTATGGTAATTGTCTCAAGGAAAAGCACTTCTGTGGTTGTTGGAGTTGCCAGCTCAACTAGCCATTTCATCATAGAACAACATTTTAACTTTAAAAAACTAGACAAACCATGGGTACTCAGCATTGAATATTTAGCAGATCCTTTTTTCAAAGATGAATGAAATGAGCCTGAAAGTATTTATTACCAATGTTAAAATTTAAGCTTCCAAGTAAGGTTAGAATTTAGTATTGTATCTGTCACTGTGAGCTTGACAGCTTCCTGATACTTAAAGGCTGTTCTAATCAGATCAGTGGTGATATTAACAAGTATATTATTTTCATATAATATAATAAAAGATGTCAACATTTAGAAGATCTCTGTAATTCAGCGTACCCATAGTTTCCAGATTATCAATACATGATATATAAAATCATGCATGGGTAAAAGATCCATTCAAAGTGCAAGTCATGCCAATGGATCTTAATGTAACAGACCATGGAAGATTCATTGATGTGGTTTCAGATTCCACATTGCAACTAACCTTTAAAAGATTAGCACTAGTGGAGATTTGGCATAGCATCAAAGAAAAATTTTCACAATTATATAAAAAGGCTGTTAAAATGCTCTCCTTTTCTCAGTACATGTCTGTGTGAGGCCAGATAGCTTCACATACTTCAACGAAACGTATCATAGCAGATTGAATGCAGAAGCAGATATGAGATTCCAGCTCTCTTCTGTTAAGTCAGAAATTAAAGAGATTTGCAATAATGTAAAACAATTCCATGCTTCTCACTAAATTCCTTAGCTTAGGAAAATATTTTATATTAAAATGAAAGGTTAATATATAATGGGTTTATTATTATTTTTTAATTAACAAATATCTCAAAAATGTAATTTCTTATTCTGTAAATATTGGCAGTTATAACTCACATAAATAAAAACTTTTTGAGGCCCTTGGTAATTTTTAAGAGTATTACATGGTCCTACGATTTAAATGTTTGAGAATAATTGGTTCCTATTTATACAAAATTTATTATTATACTTCATTCAGGATTACAAGTCACAAGGAGGTCAACAACACAACAACAAGCACAAAATAAAGGAAAAAAGGGCCAAGTGGCTGAACGTCACCAGCCTGTCTGCAGGGGTAAAAGGCTGCAGCCCTTGGGGCATCTGAAGCAGGGGGCGGTGAGGAAAGAACGAGGCATAGAGGTCCTCTCGGTCTGCAGAGTAGATCTCACTCTCCTGCAGGAGGGCAAAGTTGAGGAAGTGGCATATGTGCAGCAGGAGGTCTGTGCACCTCGGGGTAGAAGTCTGTGGGGTTTGCCAGCTGCAGCTCATACTTCAGGCTGGGATCATGCTGGATACCCATAAAGTTGTAGTTCCATGAGAACGGGACAGGGACCGTAAAGTAGACGAGGAAATGGTCTAACAAAAGCATCCGGATCCTCTTGTAGTGTGAGAGTAGGTAGCCCTTGGGGTTATTGCCCTCACCTGTGTTCTGGTGGCCCCCTTCATAGCCACTCAGGGTCAGCTTGTAGGCTATCAATGTACAGGAGCCTAGTGTGAAGATGCAGGTGATGATAATGGTCTTCTCACCATCCCAAGATGGGTTTTCAGCCATGATCTTGGTATGAGTGGGCAGATCTTGGGGTGATAACTGGAGAGACTCATTGGGCTGAGGGTGGATCCAACTTAAGGGTTCCATCTCCTTGAGGTCCTTATGCTGGGGCAGCTGGCTAGGCAGGTGCATGGTCTGGTGAGTGCCCCACTGTGGTACCATCACATTGCAGTGAATTGCCTTCACCTGGGTGTTGCCTGGTGGGCTCACCCTGTACATGTATCTTACTATTTGGGCCCAAAGATCAGATATGCAGATGAACTTCTTAAGCACTTTCTTGGGAAGGATATAGGTATAACCAGTATCCTTGATGTCATCAGATGAAACATAGATGAGAGTCGTCCTTAGGTGTAGGTTGGCCTCTTCAGAGACAGAGTTCTCTGTTTCCTGCCCTGAGATCCAAGGACTATATGTCTGTTTCTAATGGTGCCTGAGGCATTTTCTCATCCAGTGTACCGACGGTAGGCCTAAGCAAATGATCACCTATTAGGAGCAATTATTGCTCTTTCAAAAACTACACCGCACGATTTACTCCTCAATTTACTCCACAATTTCACCCTCACAATTTACTATCATCTTTATCTGCTTTGCCTCATTTTCCAAATCACTAACAAAGTCAAATGAATAAACAAATAAGGACTTACTACTGACTTTGAAACACATCTATAAAAAGCCTTCCTTTCCCCCTCCCAGTCAGATTTTCATTTATAAACGCTGACTGACATTTTGTTATGAGACAGACTGTGTGCTGGAAGCTTTCAGATACATTGTCTTACTGAGTCTTCACATCAACTCTTTGAAGATGTTTTGTTTTTCATATGTGTAACTGGGGCTCAGAGAAATAAATAAACTACGTAAGGTCACAGAGCCAATAAATGGTAGGCTCAGGATTTGAACTCAGTTTTTCTAGCTCCAAATCTAGCTCTTATTCCATCGTACAATCTGTACATATTAATTCCTGTTGTTTATTTTTAGCTTAGCTTCTTCAAATAGCCATATCTAAATCCTAGTTGAATTTGTTTTTTATCTACAATATGCCATCTATTGTCTTAGCTATGATACATAAGAATTTTTAATCACTTATCCTATTCTAAATGGAAGCGAATGAGCTTAGTTTAGGTTGTCTGGTTTTTCATCTTTTTAATCTTTCATTATTTTTTTAACAAAGTCTATTTATTTAACACTCTGCTTATCTGGTGAGGTAGAATTTTAGAAGCGATTTCAGCTGCTTCTCTGCCCACAGATGAAAACATCGAATAATTTGGGGACAGATTTTCAGCATTGTGAGAGGCTTCACTTGAGTGGGCCCCTCTTGTTAAGAAGTGGGAGGGAGGAGTAAAGATTTATCACCACAGGGAAAAGCCCATCGTAGAACCCTAGAGTGACTTGAAAAAGATGGCACCTTCTGGGATCCTTTAGTATAAAGAGTTCTGGGAATGGAGTTGACCAATTTTTATAGGGAGATCTGGGCTCTCCGGTTCTCTAAGATTCAAGGTAATGGGTAGCTCTCATATTGGACGTAGTGCCCTGTCCAAGGTCCACTGATGGCAGAGTTCTCCAAAGACCCCCCCCAAAAAAACCTGCCATTGAGTCCAGGGGGGCCTGGCTGGTGACTTAAAGTCAACACAGACACCTAAGGGTTGGGTTGGAGAATTGGTTCCAGCGCACCCTGTCCCCTTGTCTGGAAAGCCCTCTGGATCCAGCCACCCTGGAACGCTGTTGGAGTTTGAAGAAAAAAATGGCGAAGCAAATGAAGTTGAATTAAAAAGCTGCGATTTTGATTTCCCAGGAAAGGCATGCATGCCCCACTGCAGCCCTGCAAATGCAGGACCAGTCTTCAACAGCGACCTCTTGTGGCTGAGATGTGGAATAGTTCTGTCATTCTTCAGACAGTTCAACCTCCCACAGTTCCTGGACGATTCAGCAAGGGGTGGACCTCAAAAGTAAAATACTGAACTTCCTGAAGATAAATGCACATGGGATTTCAAGCAATTGATTGAAAAGTTAAAATGGATTTGTTATTGTACCCTAAGCTTGGAAAACGGTATTTCATGCAGGCACTGACTGTATTCTTGCTTCATTTTCATAGCTGCTTCTTAATGAGTCTCTTTGCCCCTCTTCTCTCCCTCTCTTTTCCAATTCTTTCTGCACACTTCTACAGAGTTAATCTTTCTAAACATCACTTTTACCCCAAAAGTCTGCAATGGCTTCTTATTGCCTACAAAACAGAATCTGCACTCTTTACCCTGTCATTCAACGTGCTCAACAGTCTGACCTCTAAGCCCTGAAGGGATGTGGGAAGGAATAAATATTTGTTATCTATTACATGAGATACTTTATATATGTTTGTCTCATTTAATTTCCTCTTCAACTTTACTTTCCACTACCCTCCTTTTAATTGAGGCATGAATTACATACAGTAAAGTGTAGAAATCTAAGTGTATAACTTAAGTGTACAAAAAAAGCATAAATTTTTACATATGTATCTACCCAAGAAACCATTAGTGAAGTCAAGTTGCAGAACATTATCAGTCCTCCAGAAAGTTCTCTCATTCCTTTCCCAGAGTATAGTCTCCAAAGATTACCACTATCCTGACCAGTATCACCATAGATTCGTTCTGCCTGTTCTGAACTTCATATAAATGCAATCACACAGTGCATCTTTTTTGTGTCCAACTTCCTTCACTCAGCACTATTCTTTCACTCAACATAAGGAGACACCACTATAGAGCTGACTGTTGCTTTTCAATGCACATAGAATTCCATCACGTGAATATACATAATTTGCTTACTCATTATTTTATTGAAGGATAAATGATTTCCCTTTTTTCCTGGCTATTATGAATAAAACTGCAATGAACATTCTTGTGCATGTCTTTTTGTAAACATAAGCACTCATTTCTCTTGGATTTACTCCTAGGAGCAAAATTTCTGGGTTATAGGGTGTGTGAATATTCAGATGCACAGAAACTACCCAACAGTTCTCCAAAGTACTTGAAACAATTTATATTCCCACCAGTAAGTAATGTATGAGAATTCCATTTGTTCCACACATTTGCCAACACTTGGTATTGTAAGACCTTTTAATTTTAGCTGTTCTGGAAGTGTGTAGTAGGATCTCAACATGATTTTCATTTTCCTGCTGCCTAATCATATTGACCACCTTTTAGTATGTATATTAAGCATTTGGATATTATTTTTTATGAAGTGCTCATTCAGGTCTTTTGATCATTTCTTTTATTGCGCAATTGTCTTTCTCGTATGTTTTGTAAAAGCTCTTTATATATTCTGGATACAAGTTTTTTCCCAGAATTTTACATATACTTTCAGTCTGCGGCTTGTCTTTTTATTGTCTTAATAACATCTTTTTTGATTGACAGAAGTAGTTCAATTTATCAGTCTTAAATGGCTTGAACTTTTTGCATCCTATTTAAGAATTCTTTCCCTTCCGCAAGATCATGACAATATGACGATATTTTCTCATGTTTTCATTTAGAAGTTTCATTACTTTATATTTCACTTTCAGGCTTATAATCTATCTTAAATTAATATCTTCTATTTGTGAGATCTCAGTACTCAGTTTTGCATTTCTCTACTCTAGGCAGATTTATAACCTCATTGCTATCTCCTAACCCCTCCTTTAAAAAAAGTAATAATATTGCACTATCCTCCCTCTCTGCTCCTGCCTAGAATTCTCTGGTCTCCTATAACTGAGTCTTCAACTCTGGTCCCATCTGTGCTCTAGTCTCCTGAGCCTAAAGCACACTCAGCATTTACTGCTTTACACTGTTATCTATTTTTAGATATGTGTGCCCTTGCTTCCAACTAGATTGCATACTTTTGAGGGTAGGAATTGCCCACGAAGGTTAACCAACGCTCTGCACATCATGGCTGCCCCACAAATATGAGAGGGCAGATGAGAACATGTGCACCTTCTTCGAAACTGTCAGGTGGACCTGCTGAGGCCTGTCTGCCATTTCCGTGAGTGAGGCTGCTGTCATGATGACAAATGTGTTGAGTTGAATCGGACCATTTTTAATTTCATTAAGGTGGTATTGCCAGGCCTTTTGAGGAGTATTTTCCAGTTTTATCTCCATAGTCTTATAGATATTCACTATCTTGTTTCCACATTTAACATTTCTGCTTATTTGTGAAATTCCTCAGTTTTCATTAATGGCTTAACCAGTCTGTTTTATTTTATTTTGTCATTACAGTAGAAAGTACAGATAATTTTTTTATGTAATTCTTTAAAAAAAAAAAAAAGAAGAACTTAAAGGAAGAGAAAGGATCAAACAGATTCAAAGCCTTCTCCACACTCCCTTTCTCACTCCTTACAGAGAGAAAGAATCCGTGGGTCTAAATTTGCCATCTGCCTTTTTTGACAGCCATCCTGTGTCTGTCATCTCGATCTGTTGATTTCCAAATGCGTCAATGTACCTGTTCAAAATTATTTTTCCTGCTTTGTGACTTTAACAGAGGTGTCAGTATTTTCGCATGCCCCTCATTTTAAAAGAGCTTACAAACAGAGTCTTCGCTCACTGATTCAGGTTCTAACATATTAGTGGTCTCGCTTGCTTCGCTTCCCACGTGAGGTACAATGCCTCTTCTTCAACTTAGCTGCTTTATTCAGCTTATTCATTCCGGTTTTTGTCATAATTATCATTTCCTCTTAAAAAAAAAAAAGAATAGGTATTATGAGAAATTTCTCTAGGGTTCCCTCCCAATTTCCTCACTGCCGTTGTGGAGCCTCTGTCCCGTCAGTCGTGATCAGGTGGGGTGGATATTCTCACTCTTTGCGTGCTTCTTTTCTCAGAGCAATTGTAATCTGCTTTAATTATGGTGGATACTCCAGCAGCCCGCTCTTCTCCTGGGTTTTAGTATTCCCTCCTTCAATACCATACTCACTAGATTTTTTTTTTTTAATTCCCCCAAATTAGCTCTCTTGAATTCTAATGCCCTGATAGGGCTGCTTGCATTCTGGTTACGAGCACAATCCCACCAGGTTTCAGAAATGCCGACGAAGGCAAAGCTCTCTGCATTTCTGCGTACCTCTGGCTGCTTGCCTTTATTTCTCAGACTCCTTACAGGCCTCAGGCTTTGCCTTTCACTCTGCTTAAATCGCTGTGGCAGACGCTTTCCACAGAGAAGAGGAGAAATGTTGTTTTAGATGCCGGAGATATGAGATGCCCCTTGATCCTCTTGTCTTTTTAAAAATCTCTCCAGTGAAAGAGATTTTTTAAATAGCTATTTATCTTTAAATATAATTTTTTAAAAAATTTTTAATCCCACGCACTCTAGTTTTTACTTAATTCTTCAACATAACTCAGATCCCCAATTAGTTGATCTTAAACTTCTGGCCAGGGCTGTAACCTTGGAAGCTTCCTCTGTGCTGCCCATTGGAATTTCACACGGTGAGGAATGGGTGGAGGCCAATGGCACATACTCACTCCAGCTCACCATGCCCTCCTCCGCCAGTATTTGTGTACACATCCCCCCCCCCCAGTGAACAGCTCTTCTTTCCCACAAAAACATTGGCTTTAATCATCTCAATACAACAAAACAAAAAAATATTTATACTCGTTCTTATGAGGGTAGAGATTTCAGACTCCATGTTTATCTCTGAGAATAAAGCTGAGGATATCCGCCCCCGGGTGAGGGAGATACCCCAGTTAACGCCATGCTCATGGTAAATTCACGGTTGACTCCCAGTCCCCTCTCCTACTCTATGACCACTCTGCCTTCCAGCTCTTATTACTGTATCAGTTGGGATGCATTCAATTATAGTTAAAGAAAACACAACTCAAACTGATCTAAACAAAAAAGAGAGATTTATAATCCAGAAATATGGCAACTATTCAGTGAGGCTTGATCCAGTCACTCAACACTGTCACTAAGTCCCCCTTTCTTTTTCTCAGTTCTGCCTTCTGTGATGTCACTTCATCCTAAAGGTGACTTCTATTTGTGGTGCTAAAATGATACCACCAATCTGCTGGGCCTACATGCTTCCTCTTTCCGGTCCAGGAAGGAAAAGAGTGTTATTTCAGCATTTCTAGCAAGTCCTGATACTCCTCTGATTGGACCAGCTTTGGTCACATGGCCCCTCCAAGATCCCTGAGGCTGGTCAAAGGAATGCATTGACAGGCTTGGCCTGGATCGCATACTCTAACCCTAAAGTCAGCAAAGGAGTGTGTTTCCTAAGAAACACGTTTCACCGAATTGAAATTATAGCTACTCAGGAGGGAGAAGAGGAGGATACATTCTGGAGTCAATGCAGATACTTGAATTCTAAAAACATCCTACCCCAAAACGTGTTGAGTTTACCAGATCTACACTGCATCCCTGTTATAATAATGACAACAGAAAAGCCCTTCCTAATGTCTGCTCTCACCTTAAAAAGAGTCAGCACCCAAACAGGGCAAAAGATACCTCCTGGCTTCTAATACTTGGGCAAGTGGCTTAAAGTTTTTCTACTTTTATTTCTCAAAGATTGAAAAGAAGATTGTGTCAGAGACAAATCCAGGTGATACAAAAAGTTGTCCAATTGTGGCCATATTTAGGCAGGGATTGTTTTGTTTTGTTTTTTTAACTTCTACATCACAAAGAAAAGAGTTCCAAATATTTTGGTCAGATTAAGGCAATGTCTGCACATGACCGTGGAGGCAAATACTTTCCTGCTACGATGAGGAAACTTTCTTCTTTGGGATAATAAATTTATATAAATGCATAGCCTTCAAGGGGTTAAGAAGCAGGACGCAACCTGTTTGTCTTGCCTTGGATTATTAGTTCTTTGAAGTCCAGTTACAGGAGATGCATCCTCAGGAGCCCCTGCCAAACAAGAATGAGAAAGCTCAGGTGAGAACAAGGGTGGGAGAGGTGAGCTGTTCCATGGGGCACGCTTCCCTCCCCAGGAAGATGAGTGCTGGGGAAATGGATACCATGTGGAGCCCTAGGGAGTCTGTAAATAAACAATTTTCTCTTTCTCTTTCTTTCTTTTTTTCTTCCTTCCTTCCTTCCTTTCTGTCTTTCCTTCTTTCTTTCTTTCTTTCGTCTCTCTTTTTCTTTCTTTCTTTCCTCTTCTTTCTTTCTTCCTTCCTTCCTTTCTTTCCTTCTTTCTTTCTTTCATCTCTCTTTCTCTCTTTCTCTCTTTCTCTCTGCCCGCCTGCCCGCCTGCCTGCCTTCCCTCCTTCCTTCTTCTTTTATTCCTTTATCTGGAAAAGAGTTGCTTTTTCTTTCCTTTCTAAATCTCTCTATCTTACCTTAGACATTTTGAGTCCAGCCAGAAGATATGACTATCTAAGGCCCACACTAAGCCACACAGGGGCCTTGGAGACACTTTCTAGAGTCAACTGAGGCTCAAAGAAGTGGAGCGCCATGGCTGGGTCACTCAAGTAAGACGCTAGCTCGATGAACTCTGCCGTCAGGCCCCAGCTGGAGGAGCAGCACCTGTGAGTTCTCACTGACGTCACAAAGCTTGCTGAAAGTGAAGAGGCAGATGAAGTGAAACAAAAACTTCCCAGAGCTTAACAAGTGGTTTCTCTAAGAAGGACATGAATTTTCCTGAGCGCTTTTCAGAATTCTTCAGAATGTCAGCTATACCTCGCTGCTCTTTTTTTCCTGTTCGGTGTCTGAGATTGACTAGAACATTGACAAGGAGCTGTGCATATTTGCCCGACCTCCAGGGGGGAACTGCAGAAATGATCTTTGGTTTTGTGACTCCTCCAAAGTCTCTCACTGGATAGCATTAATGTCAAATTTTTACCCTTCCCCAAAAGCTTATTATGAGATTTTCCTACCTATTAGATTTTGAGCTAGGACAAAAAGAATTAACTAGCAATTTTTGAGAAGTTACCTGCATTTTCCTACGTACATTATAAATCATTCAAGATCGCTTACAGATGTCAATCTGAATGAACAGTTTACATTCTTCTAGTTCCTTCAAATGTATCCTAATACAGAAGGACTTTCCTTGGTAATCTCTAAAGAAGATATAGACATTCAGCCAAAAGTCTGGCACTCTCCAGTTCTGAATGTCCACAGGAAACTGTTTACTTTTCTATCTTGAAATTGAAAATAAAATCTATGTCCTTCTTGGTTCTTTACCACAAAGAGATTAACTAATAAAGAAATATTTGTTCTGAATATACTGTAATTTCTTATTCAGAGTGCAGTGCTTGGGATTATTATGAGTTGCAAGACCAGTTGTGACCTACCTTCTGCCAGCAATCACTAGCAAATCCTTTGTTAGGGACTCTCGTTTCCAAGGAGCTAAGTGTGGCTTTGACATTTTTTGAAGAATCTTGGGGCAGAGTCTTGTAACAGAGGTCTTGACAACACAAAGTTTTCTAGTAAAAAAAAAAAAAAAACCTCTGTAAAAAGAATCTTGTAGAATTCCTCAGGGTAACTTGAAAGGAGTGGTAAGTCATGTGACCTTGCTGCAATTAACCTTGACTCTAAGGCCAGAGGTCAGGGCTAAGTCCTCCAGATGTGGGGCTAGGAGGAAAAAGGTGACAATTTGGAGGACAATTTACAAGCCAGATATAATCATCTGAAATGTTGATTCTGTGTCATCCTAAGAATTTACGGCAGCCGGAAGGAAAGCAAATATGTTGTGCTAATTCAAGCAGTTACAGCTTCCTTCCCTGTTACCCTGTACAGGAAAACTCCTACAGAAGTTGTAAATCTCACCTTTCTGCAAAACTAATGAGATGGTGTCACTATGTGGGGGCAATGACCTGGGGGCCTTATTAACAGGAGGCAGTATTAAAAGGGGCTTCCAAAAGTCTCACCTGGAAGCAGAAGAACTAACCAGAAAACTAGAACCAACCCCACGTCAATGAGTTATCCTTCATCAATGGAGGTAATACCTGAAACCACAACTGGGAAAAGGAAAGTTGATGGATTTTCACACTACTAGTTTGTCTAATTATTTTGTAATAGATTTGGCTTGAGCCAGGAACAGATTTTTGTCTCTTTTTCTTTGTCTTTCACTGATTCATTTATTCGATAAACAATTATTGACCATCTAGACACTGTACCAGGCTCTAAAGAAACAAAACAAGTGATACACAATCCCAAGGAGTCCATAGGTTGGTAAATACAGGAGCTATAAAAACAAATAAAACCAAGGCAATGAGACAAGAGCTAGAAGAGAGAAATGATGGCCTCACGACCGGTGGCAGGGTTTGCGAAATGGCTAATTGGAGTTCAGAACTTAAACTGTGTCCATGAAGCAGAATGATGCTGAGGGCCCCAAAAGTGATTAGACTGAAGACTATGACCTCATGTCTATAAAACTCAACTAACCACAGAGAAAACAGTTTAGGTGGTAAAAGAAAACCCTTCAGACCCACGCCCCTCTGGCCTAGGCCTGCTTTTCAAGGTCGTCTTGCCTGTGGTTGAATTACATTGACAAAAACACTTGACTAGATGTAAGCTACTTACTTCACATGAAAACTGAACCCCTGGGGGCTTCCTTGAACATATTGCTAATTAATTAATTTCTTCTTTCATTAAGCAATAGATCATAGATGAGGACTTCAGGATAACCAGAGAATGACACTTTTGGATCAATTATAAATGCTCAACTTGGGATGCTGGGTCATTGGGTGTGTGCACCACGGCTGGCCCACTCCCTCATCCCCCACCTACATATACGATCTCTGATGGCAACTATGTCCCTGCCATACTCAGACTCATCCGTAAGGAATGTTTGTCTTTGGAGGAAAATCACTACAGTATTTTCATAGAGAGAAAAGCAGGTGAAACTTCACTTTAGGGGCAATGTTGAAGGTTAAAAATTGATGTGGGTGGAATTGGAGTGGGTTGTTAGCAGCACATCACCCGCCATTACCTTGACAAAGATAACAGAGTTCCTGGCACGTGGAAGGACCTATACAAATATTAGATGAATAAAGAGACAAATAATAGCAGGGGCTAGATTGGGGAAAGAGATGTCCTTTTTGATTACTTATGTTTTACCTGGAACTACAAAAGGCAAACTATAAGAATGCTTTGCAGGGGCTGGCCCTGTGGCCGAGTGGTTAAGTTCGCGCGCTCAGCTGTAGGCGGCCCAGTGTTTCGTTAGTTCGAATCCTGGGTGCGGACATGGCACTGCTCATCAGACCACGCTGAGGCAGCGTCCCACATGCCACAACTAGAAGAACCCACAACGAAGAATACACAACTATGTACCGGGGGGGCTTTGGGGAGAAAAAGGAAAAAATAAAATCTTTAAAAAAAAAAAAAAAAGAATGCTTTGCATATGTTATCTTATATAATATTGTCTATTTTGCGCAGATGTGGAAACAAGTTGAAGAAGTTTAAAACTTTCCAAAGGCTGTCCTCAAGACAACCTTGTTAGTAGCTACTGGGGCCAGACTTCAAATTCAGGTCTGAACTGATTTTTTTTCTGATATTTTTATTATGTCGTGGTAAGACCTCACCACTTACAGTTCCTGCTCAATGTGTGCAGGCTTTCTTTTGGGGATGATGAAAATGATCTGGATTTAGATGGTAGTGATGGTTGCATCACTCCGTGAACATACTGAAAACCACTGAGTTGTACTTTAAAATGGTTAAAATGGTGAGTTTTATGTTGTGTGAATTTTATCTCAAAGAAATTTGTTTTAATCCATAGAAAACTGAAAATAATTTGCCCAAAAGTTACAGTGATTGTGTTATGGCTATGAGATATTAGGGATTTTTTTCCCTCTTTTTTGCAAATTTATGCTAATGTGGCTATAGGACTTATTCAACAAAAATAATTTTTCAAATAAAAATTTTAAATACAATTAAAAGATTTCCCTTTATCGTATTGTTCTTCCCAGTGTAGATAAAATGACTTTATGTTTGAGCACCCTTTTCCACCTGATATTGATGCATGAATAAGGAAAGGGAATGGATATTAGTGCGTGAGCAAGAAAGAAGGTGTCACTCTAGCTAAATGTGGCAAATGGCCATTTCTCCCCTGTACAGCTCCCCAGAAGTGAAATGCCCCCAATCCCTGAGGGTATGCTCCTTGAGAGTAACAGTGCACTTTCCATATCCCCCCGGGTCTCTGTGGGAACACCTCAGCAGAGAGTGAGCACTGATTGCCCATTAGTGAAAGCAGTGTTGTTTAAGTTGTTGTCCTCAGATATCTTTAATTCTTAATGGAAATCTTAAGAAATCCCAGATTTTCTGGAAGCAGATTGAATATAATGCTATTGGGGGCTATTTGGGAATGGACAAAATTGTGATCTAGACTCACCTTTTCTGGGTTAGTCATGACCTTATCCTTGTCTTTGAGTTTTCCTGAGGTATTTATGCATCCTACAGAATAGTCTATCAGTTCTTCCCTTTATTGCATGGGAGTTAGTGGTTGATGTTGGAAGCCTCAGTCAGGGGTGATGTTCAAAATATTTGTCAATTATTTCTTAATATTTATTGATACACATTGGATCCAATTGGAATGGCTCACAGCTCTGGACATCCAATACCGCTGTGCCAGGACCTGCCTCCTGAACGCCAGCTCTTCCTGAACTCAGAGGCAGATCAGTGTTCCTTCATTTCTGTGGAATGGAGATTAATCACAACGTAATAAGACACACACACACACACATGCACACACACACGCTCAACAGCCTGAACAAATACCTGAATTTTGTCCTTCAAATGAAACAATCACCTCAGGAGGATAATACATTTATTTAATGTGCTGTCATTGCTTGAAACACTTTTAAAACTCCTCTTGGAATTGCCTTCAGGGTCAGTTTATGAACCACAAAAGATAATTTCTCTCTCTTTTTTATAGTCACACCTCATTTTTGACAAATTTATAATATCTACCTTCATTACCCTTAATCAGAAATGACTCGAAATAACTTCTGGCTGTTTCCAAAAATCAACGCAACTTTCAAAAGACCAAGATTTTTTCCCAATTATGTCTCAACATGCAAATAAATGTGATACAGGCTATGGAAGAAACTAAAAAAGAGAGTAAAATCATATTTTTTCGTGTAAAATTTGGTTTCTCTTTAAATATATATACATAAGTATATATATATAGCAAATGTTCCATAAAAAATGGTGGTCTTTTATTGCTCACCCTTTGAATTGATGTGCCTCCCTCACAGTCCCATCCACAGGAAAGCCTGTCCGTAGCCCATCTTACTTAGGCCACCACGTTTTGGACCATGTGACTGGACTACCCACACCCACCCCTCATGTACAGACCATTGGACCAGCGGTGTAAGCCTGATTCAAGACAACCAATCTGCAAGCTGGCCAATACATGTGGCCTGGTTCAAAAAGATGAGCTGGGCCAATCAGAATCTCAATGCTAACATATGAATTAGGAAAGATGAAATTAAATTACCAGCACTATGGAAACTGAAAGGGGAAAGTCATAATATGGATAGGTGGAAGTGGGAAGTAATCAGACAGAGGTCATGACTGCCAAGTACAAAAGTTATGAAGGAAAGTAAACGTGGTAAACAAGAGAACAGACCAGTGGAGACAGGAGAACGGAGCAGGTTGGCCAAGGAGAAGCAGATGTGCTTTGGGAGACCACAGTGAACACTCCTAGTTGTCTTCCCAGCATTGATTCTCTCCTTGGCAATGCTGATTTTGGTTTTGGCAACTACATGATTCGAGCATGTTAACATAGTAAAATAGTGACCCAAGCCAAGCCAAGAAGCATGTATACCAAACAACCACAGTGATTGGTTTAGGGTTGGGAATATGGTCCAAGCAATTATGATGCATATTAGGATGTTTGTTATGAATGCTAGAAAAGATATATTTCCCAGCTAGAAATAAGAAAGGTGTATTTCTGAGACCATTTTGGAATCACAAAGTTGGCCAACCTTAGAATAAATCTGATACCGCGGAAAGAATAGCAGAGACATAGATAAAAAGATACTGGATCTTTGGTGGTATTTAGGAGCTGCTGGATCAAGCCTCATCTGAAGCTATAGATCTGCTTCTTCTTTCTTTTTGAACTTAAACCACTCAGTCCTCTTCCTAGTTTAAGCTAGTTTGATTGTCTTTTTCTTACTTGCAAACAAAAGCATGCTGACACTGTGAGAAGACAAAAACCTGTCTCAGGAAACTCCTCAATTCCTAAAATTTCAGTTTAAATTCTAGTCTATGTTTATCTTCCAAGATAAACCCTCTTTTAAAAGCTGACCTAAGTGAATTTCTGCTTGTTTAACCCCAAGAGCAAATCTAGATGCATAATATGATTGATAAATCATTATAAAAGGATTACCTATATGGTTTCTAAGTGGGTTCTATTCTTGTATTCAAATGTCTTAGATTGCTCATTTTAATCCAGAATCTAATAATCTGAATGTCCTTTACTTTAGTAATTGGCACTTTTTTCATTATTTAAAATCTTATATCCTACGGCTAATGATATCAGAGACTTTAAAACTACAGGTTCCCATTGAATTTATTCTGTAAATCCTGAAAAATAAATATTTTTAATAGTAAGCAGCACTCATTAAACAAAATTACTCAATACGAAAGGGTATAAAGTTGGAAATGAAGTTCACTCCTCGGACCCTGCCTACCCACTTCACAGGTATTGTAACGTAAGTTTGTATTCTTCAATGCCCTTTGTCAATGCACACATGTAAATTTTAAACTAAAGTGAAAAGAGACTGTTCATGCTGTTCTTCAATTTGTTTTTTTTCACTCAGCAGTATATTTTGGGAATTTTTCCACATCATTCTCATTCATTTCCATGGCTGCCTTGTATTTCATGGCTGTGCCATACTTTATTTAACTTTTCTCCTATTGATGAACATTTGGGTTGTCTCCAATATTTTTGTCATATAAATCATAGTACAGTGAGCATTCGGCACACATTTTCTTATATACTTGTGCAAATATCTTTGGCAGAATAATTCTTAAAAGGGAGGATTGTTGGTTCAAAAATATTCATATTTTACATCTTGATAGATTCTGCCTAATTGCCCTTCCAAAAAAGTCATGGCAATTCACACTCTCACCAATGGGATATGAGAATGTCCTCTTTGCCACACTCTCACTAACATTAATATTATCGATTCATCATTAGATCTCAGTCTTAAGGTGCAATAACAAGAGCAACATCTTGAATTGTAGGGAGAATCCCATAATGAATATGATAATATTAACCAAATAATTTTTTTTCATGAAGTAAGAGAGATGTAATGGTTTTCTAGGGATTTTGGACAACATGTCAGAAACAATAATAAAAAGACAGTTATGGATACTCAAAGATGCCCTAATAAAAATCAGACAAATAATGCTAAAATAAGGTATAGCTTTATAACAGACACTTGTCGTTCCTTCTATAAATTATCAAAGCCCTGGACGCTGCTGCCAATCTAAACCCAAAAGGTATTTGTTTTAAATTCTACTTCCTTCTCTGGAAAAGTTTGGGAGTTCCAGTAGAAAAAATACTTTGCATGTAAAGTAGTTCTTTCAAAGGTGGATATTCTAATTAATGTAAAATGAAATCAGTAACACCAAATGAAGCAAATATTTATTGAAAGAATTTTAGGAGCACAAAACACTGTAATAGCTGTTCCAAATTGGGAGCATCTTGTAGTTCACCAATTCTCAAGGCAACGATGAGGATCAACAGGATATCAAAAAGACATTATTTTGCCTCTAAGCAAGGATTATACTGTACTGACTGTTTAACTCCAGTGCCTTCAGTTTGAAAATGAAATAACTAATTGTGAGTAGATTCACTCTTGAAATCTTTATAGAGTTTATTCCCCACCCCAAGGCCCCAACAGCTGGGGAATGCCGGTATTTGGTGGAGTGGGCGAATGGGACACAGAAACTTATCTAATGCCATAACTTGATAAGGTAGCCAGAAGCTACAGCACTAACATACTTCTTTCTCTTGGTACCTACTGAGTCTGTCTTTCTTAATCATCTCCCCCTGCTAGAAGGTTTAAAGCCAATCTTCAGGTCTTATGAATGTAACATGTCAGAACATCACCAATTTACTTGTCTTCCTTGATGCCTTGGCTTGAAAGACCTGAATCCCATCAAATATTGGCTGTTTATTGGAGACACCTGGGTGATATTATTTCACATAAACAAAGGAAGACAGAAGCACTAGAGTTCAGAAGCCAGACAAAACACTAAACTAGAAACTACAGGAAAAATGGTGTAAAAATCTTAGTGGAAGCAGCACTCTGGGAAATCTCTGCTTGCTTTTGACTTCAAAGGCTCATCTTAGTTCTTTTCTCACTCAGAGAATACAACATTCTGCAGAATACAACATACTAAGGTTCTTAGCCTGTATGGTATAAACGTGACTGGTATATGCTGGTGGTGACTGCTTGAGATTTTGGTAGAATGTGGCTGTCTTAAATAGAAGGCAAAAATAAAACCCCCCAAATCCTTTCAATGACCCTGATTATCCTATATTTCACCTATAGTGCATTTTATAGAGGGGCTAATCAAAAATCTAAATTCTCTATTTCATGTTTAAGTTGTAACTTTACATAGATAAGTGTAAATAAAAACAGTCTTAAAGCTCTAGTAATACTAGTTACACTCTTGTTTCTCAAAAAAATTAAATATCTGAAAGGGAACTGCCCCATTTTTATTTGAATCTCAAATATGTAACTTCATCTTTCCCTCTTTATAAAAGTACAAAAAAATCTAACAGAGAATATGATAGAACAATCCAAATTAGAATGAGGCAATCATGGCTTGGCAGTATGAAAGAAAATAAAGAAGAAAGGATTAGCATGATAAATTCGGTTTTGGAGTCCCATATCCTTTCTGATGACAGAAAGCGAGGAGTGGAGTACTATTGAAGCAAAAGCCTTGAATTAGTAATGGAGAAAATCTCTCTGGCTACTCCACTCCCATGACCCTGCCTCCAGCCCCCAGTGCACCCGCACTTCCCACCCAACACCACCCTTATCCTCTGCGCACAGCCAGACTTCAATGGGGAGAGTCACTGGATTATGAGCATTGAAACACCGTCCAATGGAGGACGTTTCACTCTGACACAAAACCAGAGTTGAAGGTGATGTGAGGGAGGAGAGGGAGATGTGTCATTCAGAAAGACATAGCTTAGATGTAAGCCCGTTTGAACCAATAGAACAATTACAATGAAAGATGAACAAGAATATATCCCTTTACTCTGTTAAATCAGTAAGTCCCAGAAATATGGACTCCGTTGATGTGCTAAACATTGTCACGTGTACTGCTAAAGAATGTCTACGTCCTAGACAAACTATACTCTTGCTATGTATTGTTTATGACAGCACAATGAAATCTTGAAATACTTGAAATTTGAGCCCTTCACAGCAAATAAGTAAAATCAAAGTCAATATGATTATTACTTTCGATAAAACACAACTTTGTTTCATTAAGGCACTTTAATGATACTTTATACCACAGTTTTCAAAAGATTGGTAGACCTTCCTCACAACTCATTTAGTCATTTGAAAAAATTTAAGAAAACAAAGTTCAATGTGTTTTTTTCTAAGGCAATTTTTTGAAAGCACCAGAATTTGAATTTGATACCTTTGGGATTTTATTTGTGGTGGAGAAACAAAAAAAAATTTAGATTTCGTATGAAACTGCATCCAAACTTAGAAGATTTCCCAAATTATCTGAACTTTGAAGGCATGGAAATGTAACAGGATCCAACTTTCTTGTAAGGTTTTCAGTATTTTCTGCTGGGCTTTGGGGGTCGCGGGGGAGGCTAGATTTATTTATTGAATGTTGACTAAGCTCAAAGAACCTTTGTACTTTAGTAGTCTTGTTTCTGTCTTTGATGAAAACAAAGTCTCTATTGTTATGTTTTTAAAAATATTATGTTTATGCAACTTGATTGTTTTTCAGAAATGCTGCAAGTGAGACCTGCGAGGAGTTTGAGTCAGGTTCCAGTGGGCCTGATTTATTTCTCTGTCCACCTGATCACACTTTGGCCAGATCTCTGAAACTCGACCACCCAGGTGACTGATGTCACTGGGCTTGGGATAATCTCTTCTTTGGCTTTATGTCCTCCAATGAAGGCATTCAGAACAAATATTTGAAGGCATTTAGAACAAATTATATTCTCCCAAACTTGCCCTCTCCTAGAAAATAAATAATAAAATGCATCCAGACCAAAGCAGGAGGGGGCAGTGAAGGAGAGTAAATGAAACACTCAATGTGGAAGTTTTATTGAAAGATCCTTGCGGTATTTTGCTTTTGAAATGTGTTTAGCACAGACTTTAAGGGTTGGCAATTTGTTTAAAGAAATGGGTAAAATATTTAAAACCACCACTTTATTTAAACTATTGTGCCTCCTTCAGTAAACATTCAGTACATGATTGAACCCTGTATGAACTTGTGCTTGTGCTGGTTAAATAGAATCTAAGCTTAAAATGAAAGGGGGCTGCTATTGAGAAAGGGACAAAAAACTTACATGTGCATTTTTTTTTTTTTTTTTTTGCCCACACACAAGCACTTACCCCCCAAAAATATCACGTGAGTGGGATCCTTTATTAAAATTCCCTAGTTTTTCCCCCCCCCCTTGGCCTCAAAGTGCTAAACTGAAAGC
The DNA here is from genome assembly GCF_041296265.1 of Equus caballus. Lineage (NCBI taxonomy): Eukaryota > Metazoa > Chordata > Mammalia > Perissodactyla > Equidae > Equus > Equus caballus. The sequence continues at coordinate 81,889,475 of NC_091688.1, forward strand.
AAGCTGTTAACAGAAATGAGTAATTATTGAAGCTCTAACAGGCAGCTTTCATTGAAGTTGATTACAGCAGCCATATAATCACTTTTACGGATGCTGTAATCACAGTAGCAGGGAATGCTTCACTTGGTTCTTATTGTTTTCACTGAGGGTGGAGGTAGGGGGCCTGCAAGAAGCCCGTTTTACCACCTCAGTACAATTTCTGCTGTAAAAGAAATCTACACAGCCCTGAATGGAGTCGGGAATCATTTATTCTTTCTTTATTAGCATTTTCCCCTCCCTCACACAAGAGGCGGTTGGAGTCAGGAAATTGCTGTTATTCAATATGCAAGCCAGAGGTTGTAATGACCGCTTGGAAGGGTATGACCAACAATTACAGCCCCTAATGAATAGGGGTAATCTAGTTGAGACTAAACACTAGTAGCAACTCTGGGCTGTCTCTGGTTAAATTAAAAGAACAGCAATGCAAAGGAAGTTAACAAGAATTAATTAGTTAGATCGAACTGAAAACCTACTCATTAGAGATGTTATAGGCAAAGGAAAAGCCTATCTTCAGTGCAATTAGGTAGACAAATGAATTGTACAACTGACTGACTCACACCTGCTAACAGCTAAGGGCTATGGCGCTATGTACGGGATCCACTTTTTCCAGTTCATGCATACTTGCATAGTTTAATGGATCTTACATTCTCGAATTAGACTCCATTCCTTCAGATTTTTACTTGGATGTTTGATCTAAATATGGGCAGGTTCACTGTGGCAGGAATTTAACAAGCGCTGACTAAAGAGGGGAGAGGATGTGTTTTGAGCTTCCTAAAGCAGAGTTGCCTTGCTTAAAAACAGCTCAGAGCAGGGGCTTCTCCTGACCACTTATCAAAGAAAAGAACTGCATCTTAAAGGGCATCTGTTTTCAGATAGGTCTGTGAGCTAATTATTCCATCTTAAATCATTAGAAGAAAGTCTATGGTCTCTGCATGTTAGAAGCAAATAAGTATTAAAAATAGGAGAGTCACTCCAGAAAGATTTATAACCCAGTTGTCTTTTTTAATGACACACAGGGTTGGGAGTTGTCATGATTGGGGGGAGACGCCAGGGCAAAGTGGTCTGCTTTGCTTTTTGGGGGTGTACCACAGATAAGGGAAAAGAATCCCTAGAAATCTTAAGCCAAGACCTTTCTGGGAGTTGTTATCATAATTATGCACTCTGGTATTTTTTCCAGATGTTTCTCTGGTCTTTTTCTACCTATTGCGTTTTGGCTTCCTTGCTTTCTTGCACAAAGTCCCTGAAAGCTTTCACTGCCTGACATATTTGCTCCTGCACTCTAGTTTGAGATGGACATTCAGTTAAAGTAGGAGGAGTAGGCAAAGGAATTCTGGAAGTGGGGTCATCTGCTTATATTTATGTGTGGGGTGACAGGCTAGGGGTAACTTGGTTCATCCCAGTATGGCGTTGTAGATCAGGAATCAGGAGTCACAAGTTTATTTTCCAGTACTGCCCCGGTGTCTCAGGATGAACTTGGAATAACCTCTTTGTGGCCCATATTTTTGCCTTTTTAATAGAGGTGATCACCAAGGTTTCCAAAATTTATGGATCAGTCACAGGGGGAAAATTTCTACTAGTCCCCCTTTCACCACCTCTTAATCACTTCCCCACTACCAGCCAGATTGCTCTTTGCAGTGGTACCAGGAAGCTGTTTTGGCACCAGCCTCCCTTTCAATTTTCTTTCTTGTCAGTAGGGGCAGAGGACAGATCAGGCAAGCAGGAGTCCAGAACTGCTCCTCAACCCCTCTTCCCTCTCCACTTTAGTCCCTGTTAGGATGCCCCCTACTGGTGTGACAAAGAAAGAGGACTCCAGACAGGCTCTTAGAAGGCAAGAGTTAAGCAACTGCTGAAAGCAATTAGGTGAGTGGGTTTCTGAAGTCTTGGCCGTTGCTTCTAATTGCCTTCTGAGAAGGGTGGGTCCATTTAGATTCACTACTTTGAGTTTCTAGAATGGGAGGGTCATGAATGCATGAGTTGCAGCCTTCCACTTGCATTATTTTGTGTTAATAGCAGTCACAAAACCCAGTGTAACTCAAGTGCCCTCCCGAGCCACCCTAACCTTTAACCCTCCACGGTGAAAGCCATTGAGCCAAAGCTTCTTTGACATTGTAGCCACTTCTGCTCATACACAATAAGCACGCAAGTAATTAGAGACTAGTTGAGTTTATTTAACACAACTCCTCCTTGCTCTGGGCCAAAGAAAGCCCTTATGATGCTGCCCAATTATAGGTCAGAAATAAATGACTAAGGCAACAATGTGGGGGAAAGGCTACAGAAAGACAAAGAAAAGAAATGCCCTCTTCAACTGAGAGCAAAGAGAACAAACCATGAACATGCTTAGAGGGTCAGAATACAAAGCAAGCTTGGAAACGTTCCCAGTCTTATGTGAGAGCCAAGCAGCAGGGGCAAGACAGTTGAGAGCATTTAGGGTTCTCACCCACAGGCAACTTGGAGACCCGTGGGAGAATCCCCTTGGGACAGGAGTGACAGTGTTGGATGCCCCACCGACTCTTTGTCCCATCATGTCATTCCCCTTTCTACAGCAGTTGGACTTCTGACAGCTTTGGTCTTTTCTATGTGGTTCATTCTCTTCAACTTATCTAGGTCTTAAATTAACCCTCTCGTGAGTAACTTTCCATTCCTCCACAGCAGTCCCAGCAAGGATGGCTGAACACTCGACCAACTGTTCACCAGACAGCAAGGTTCCATTTCCAGATCTATCAGGCCACTCATATTTGCATATATCTAGATGGAGGGCACTCTCAGTTCTGGTTTACTGGCGGGACTTATAGTAGTTTCCTAGGGCTGCAGCAGGAACCAGTTCTGGGGGCTACAAGTCCAGAGGCTCTGGTGGAGAGTCCTCCCTTGCCTCTTCCAGCTTCTGTTGGCTCTCGCTTGCCTTGGCTCTTAGCAACATGGCTCCAACCTCTACTTCCACCTTCACAGAGCCTTCTTCTGTGTGTCTCAGTGTCTCAAATCTCCCTCTGCCTTCTCTTACAAGAGCACTAGTCATTGGATTTAGGGCCCACCCTAAGTCCAGGATGATCTCATTTTAAGATCCTTACCTTAATTGCATCTACATTTGGGTAGGTTCCAGATAAGGTCACATTCTGAAGTTCTGGGTAGACATATTTCTTGGGGACCACAGTTCAACCCACTACAGGACTATCATCAATGAAGTTGGTTCTTTAATCCAAGGTCTCACTTCACAAATGTGTTCTGTGAAAGCATTAGCCCCTTGAGATTCTTTGGACAACAACAACAAAAAAGAGGTACGATGTTCTGTGATCAAGAAAGTTTGAAAAAGCTGCATTCCCTCTTAGAGGGAGTCACAAATCACAGTGGCTCATTAAAGGTTTGAGATGTCCTGCAGTTAGGAAGCTGTTTAACTGTGTCAAAGTCATTGTTTCCCCAAACTTAATTGACCAAAAAGAGCTTCTTCTTGGCTTTTTTTTTAAGTAACACATTATTAATGGCCCATGGAATGCACTGAGAAATGCAGGACTAACAATATTTCAGTAAACAAACATGAGCCTCAGACCTCGAATCTCTATTATCTAGTCTTTCCTGGAGTTTTTCTTAGTATTCAACCGCAGTCCATGGCTAGCACCTTCCATCTCTTTTGTTTACCAAATTATAAACAAGCCCAATTATAGCACAACCTTGTATCACATGGATTCAGGGAGACTAGGACTCCTGAAGCTGAACAAGTTTCACAACAATATGACCTTCTAAAGTCTTTTCAAGTGGTTTGGTCCAGTCTGAGTTTTATGAAAGAAAATAATTTTTCCATTATTTTTTGGTTTAAGGTTTTCTCTCTTTTGGTGTTTAAGCTTTGTGACACGTGCCACCCTTTCACTTGAAATAGGATTAAGTGTCAAGGGAGTGAAGTTCTGATTTTGGTTCTACCAATAAGGACCTGAAAAGCTTTATGCAAATCACTTGATTTTACAGTGAGACCTCAGGTCCTCAATCTGAAAAATGGGTTTCATTTAGTCTAACAACCTCATAGGATTATTTTGAAGATCATATTTGAAAATAGATATGAAAACACTTTACCAGCTTTATAAAACCATCTTCTCAGGGCTGGCCCTACAGTGTGGTGCTTGAGTTCAGTGTGCTTCACTTTGACAGCTCAGGTTCGTGGGTTCGGATCCTGGGCATGGACATACACCACTTGTCAGCCATGCTGTGGCGGTAACCCACACACAAAATAGAGGAGGACTGGCACAGATCTTAGCTCAGGGATATCTTCCTCGAGCAAAAAACATAAAGAGGAGGATCGACAACAGATGTTAGCTCAGGGTGAATCTTCCTCAGCTAAAAAAAGCGAAAAACAAACTATCTTCTCTTAAGTGTTTTAATTGGTGTTATCAAATAGCTTTTAGAAGGAAAGTTGGGAATATCTATATTTTGTGAATGAATTAAGACAAAACTTCTTAAAATAACAGTGTTCATGGGTAAATTTTACTTCAGCCAGTAATACCCATGAACAGTGCTTTAGAAACAGCAAAATTCTTAGTATACCTTGAGATATACATAGAAAGAAAGAGAAAAAGAAAGAAATAGAGAAAGAGAGAGGGAGAGAGCAAGAGGAGAGAGAGAGAAGAGAAGAGAAAAGAAGAAGAAAGGAAGGAAGGAAGAAAGGAAGAAAGAACAGGCTAGCTGGGCCTGGCTTCATGGTCATGCAGCCTATGCAGTGACACAGGGCCCTTTGCTTAATGCTCTGCTGTCACCATCTTGAAGTTCTTAATTTTTGAACAAGGGGCCCTGCATTTTCGCTTTGCACTGGGCCCCTCAAATTACGTAGCCTGTCCTAGGCCCAACCCTTCTTCCCTCATAACCCTGTGAGAAAGTTATAGAGAGACACCCTCCCAGCTGAAGCTAGATGACATTCCAACTAAACTGATCCTGCAATTTCATTTCTGCAAGTAAAGCTTACCATTAAGGAACCTCATTCCAGTTCACCAAACACTAAAAACCAATCTTTGGAACTGCTCCAAGTCCTGAGTCCCTTCATATTTTAAGTTTATGCATTTTGAAAAAATCCAGGCCACAAAGCCAGCTAGAACATTTTAAATTATGGGTGTGGCCCAAGTGTTATTTTTAAGCCATTAAATGAATCCTTTCAAAGTTTGAACTCTCGCAAAGTTACTTCTGTGTCGAAAGCTTTTTAATGATCAGAAAATGGGAATTTGCAATAAAAATGTTGACACAAGCCCACTCCAGGGGCAGAGTTGCTCTGCTCTAAGCAGAGCATGTAGGCAATATGGTAATATGAGCAAGAACACAGAACTGACAAGAAGCAGAGTCTGCGAGGCACAGAGGTCAGAGTTGGTGAGTCTGTGAAGCTGGGATGGATTTTGTCACTGGACTTTGCTGAGAATTCTTGCCAATTCTCTTGGCCAGGACTGCCACATATTTATAACAACTAGGTATCTGCAAATTTTACTTATTTTATTATATTTACTTCAAGGTGTGAAAAAGAGTGTTGTTGGCTCTAACTTCTGTTTGCTCAGAGAAAGATAAAGCTTAAGAAAGAATACTGAGTGGATAGGCACTGATGTCCAGCAATCATCATTTGTTTGCATAATAGAGTTTGTTGAGTCATTTTTAGGGACCACTGAGTTCTCTCTCTTTCCTTCTCCCTCTCTCATTGTTCCTTTTAATTTTTAATATCTTGCAAATTTGGATGTGACTTTAATATTTTTTATGATTTTGTTCTTTCAGATTCGGAAAGCAAGTGCTGAGTGCTTTTCTCCCATTCCCAGCTTTGCATGGAGCTGAAATGGCATTGGTGCTTTCCTTTAATGGCAACAACAATGACTTAATTTATGTGGCACTGCATGTTGCCAAGCCATCTCAGTTTGTACCCCATCCACATCACCAATGATGGCACATCTCACAACAATACTTGTTAGCGCCTGGGACTGATTCAACAGATGGAGTCCAAAACAGTGTTTACACCAGTTCTATAAAAATAGTGGTTTTAACAACACATTGGCAATTTTATGGTAGATTGAAGAAGAAAAAAGAACCTACTTATCATTTAGATTAGTTTTCCCCATAAGATTGTGAAAATGTTAAGAGAGATTAATCTCAGACCAAAAAAGAAAAAAAAGGAAAGAAATATCTGATATGGATTAGAAAAAGTGGATATTCAAATGGAGAACTTCTCAGATAGATACAGAAGGTTGAATATGAGACCTTGGTTTAACCAAACTACACAGATTTACAGTAAAATCATAATGCTTCTTAGACACTAACTGATATCCTTGCCATCCATAAGAATTAGATAAGAACTATATCACCATTCTAATTTAAAAGGCAATTGAAAAAATTCGCTATGGTTCAGGCTCGCTGTATTTCAGAAGTTAAGCAGGTCCTGCATGTGACCACAAAAATCCTAGAATTTTAAAATTAAGGAAACTTAGAGGTCTTCTAGCCCAGTACTATTCCATTGAGCTTTCTGCAAAGCTGGATATGCTCTAAATCTGCGCTGTCTAGTACGATTGCCATTAGCCTCATGTGGCTAGTAGGCATTTGAAATGTGGCTAGTGCAACTAAGGAATTAAATTTTTAATTTCATTTAATTTAAATTAATTTAAACTTAAATGGCCGCATGTGGCTAGTGGCTACCATAGGCGCAAGCACAGCATGGATTCTAGTCCAACCCTCTAGTTTGCGAAGAGGAAGGGAGCCTGGAGAGCTTCAGGCCTTGTGCAAAGTCTCACACCAACGCAATGGAAAATAATTAGTGTCGGAGCAAGGCTGACTCCCAGGCAGCTGCTCTGTCTGCTCAACAGTGGCTCCCAGTTCCTGGTCTGTGACAGAGCAGAGTAGCTCAAAGTGAAGAGAGGAAGATCAGGGCAGCATCTTATGTTTTCCATAAAGCTCAAATGAGTCAAGTTTTAACTTTTTATAGTTTTGTTATTGAGGTTGTACTTTTCCATGCTATTCTGCACAACTTCCAAATATAGTTTTTAAACTATTGAGTAGATGAGACAAGTTAAAAATTGACAACTCTGTGTTGGTCTCCCAATTTGTTTTCTTTTTTTAATTTTACTGGTCTGTGAAGCTAGTTTCAAAGTCTTAAAACCAGGTATTAAATTCCAAGTAGGCAGCTCGGCTGGCAGGTGTACCCTCTAATTATGTCATAATTTCTCAGGAAGCAATCATTTCTTATACCTCTTTCAAAACCTCCACAATGTATACAAAATTTCTAGACACATAATAGACATTGCATAATTCCTCACTGAACAGAATTAAATTTAAAAAATGATGTCTTCTCTCATTATGCAAGCGTGCAAGTTATCTGAGAAGAGTAATATTTTAAGTGATTATCAGCCATTAACTCAAAACAGATTTTACTATAAGAAGTACTCTAAGTATATAGCATTTTCTAATCCGTGAACCCACAGACCCACGTTCTCTCATTTAATCCTAACAATATCATGAGACATAGAATAAAAAATTGCTACAGTTCTTGTGTTGCAGTCAGAAACCAGATTCAGAAAGGTGAAGTGACTTGCTCATGGGGTCACAGGTAGTAAGTGTGGGTCCAGGGCTATCACAGCGTCCTCACTCTGTGGCCATTGTCTTTCTAGTGCATCTCAGAAAGAATGAGTGAGGAGATGAAAGCTGGGGATAGGACAGCAATGCAATTTCAATCAACTCAAATTTAATAAGCACACTCATTGAGTACTTTCTGTGTCCAGGTTCCAGATAGTGTAGAGAACACAAATATAAAAAAGTCAGAAACGCAGCTGTCAAAGAAATTCACCTGAAAAGCAGGCACTGAGGAGAGAGGACTGGGACTGGCAAATTTGGGTCAGGGGTGGAAGGAGAGGCGCAATGAGTGGAGGAGTTCAGGGCATGAAGGGCTGTCCCAAGAGGAAAAGCCACAATGATGGGGAGGAAAAGCCACAATGATGGAGAGGAAAGCGGGTCTGATGTGCCCAAGGAAACAGGAAGGCATTGAATTCTGTTTTTTCCAGATATATTGAGATATAATTGACACAACATCGTGTAAGTTTAAGGTGTACAGTGTGACGATTTGACATACAGTCGTGCATCACTTAACCACAGGGATACGTTCTGAGAAATGTGTTGTTAGGTGATTTTGTCATTGTGGGAACATCAGAGTGCATTTACACAAACCTAGATGGTATAGCCTACTACGCACCTAGGCTATACAGTACTAATTTGATGGGACCACTGTCGTATATGTGGTCCATCATTGACCAAAACATTGTTTTGCAGTGCATGACTGTACATATATCACAAAAAGATCAGTTAACACATCACCTCACATATTTGCCTTTTTTTTTTGGTGAGAACGTTTAAGATGTACTCTCTTAGCAACTTGCAAGTATATAATACTGGACTTTTGACTATAGTCACCATGCTCTATATCAGATCCCCAGAACTTATTTATCTTATAACTGGAAGTTTGTACCCTTTGACCAACATTTTCCCATTTCCTCCACCCCTTCACCCCTGACAATCACCAGTCTACTCTCTGTTTCTATGAGTTCAGGTTTTTTTAGATTCTACATATAAGTGAGATTATACAGTATTAGTCCTACTCTGACTGACTTATTTCACTTAGCATAATGCCCTCAAGTTTCATCCATCTTGTCACAAATGGCAAGATCTCCTTCTTTCTAGTACTGAATAATATTCCATTGTATATATATGCCACATTTTCTTTATCCGTTCATCCATGATGGACACTTAGGTCATTTCCACATCTTGGCTATTATAAATAATGCTGCAATGAACACAGGAGTGCAGATATCTCTTCAAGATAGTGATTTCATTTCTTTCAGATATATACCCAAAAATGAGATTGCTGAATCATATGGTAGTTTCATTTTTAATTTTTTGAGGAACCTCCACAGGTTTCTCCACCATCTTCCATACTGGCTGCACCAATTTACATTCCTGGCATTGAATTCTTGAGAGTGGGGAGTGACAGCAGAAGGAGCCTAGGGGCACCAGTGGAGAATGCAAACTGAAGTCAACATCTCCTGTTGCGCAGATACTCCCTTGGTTTCCATTGCTCAACTGTGGGAACTATACTTATGCGTGCAAACAATGGAAGCAGCCCATTTCGCCTCCAGTCATTGTCTGAGTTGGTAGATGTCCCCCTCTAGGGAAGCTTCCACGTTGGATGTGGCCCTCCCTAGCTGGTTAGAGAAGGTTTCCTCCTGTGCTGCCAGCTCCTTCTGGGCTGTACCTGCCAAAGCCAAACCCAGGGTGGTACTCCAGTCCTGGGCTGAGCAGACTGCTTGAGACACTTTTCACAAGCTCCATTGGTGAGCTGAGGCTGGGGCTGGTGTCCAGGCACAATGAGCCCAATTGCTGCATTCCCCCAAACAGCTGCCAAAGAAGAAGGGTCTAGGGATACATACGAAAGAAATGGGAAGGTCAGACACATGCCAAGAGTGAGAAGGAAGAGAAAGAACAAAAATAAAGGTGAGGCTGTGGGGCAGGAAGCAAGCGACAAGAAGCCATAGATGATTCACAGAGCACTCCAAGAGGTCTTGAGAAACTCTAGATAGAGTACACCCACGTCCTGCCTCCAGGCTACAAAGATAAAAAAAATGCTTCGGAATTGATGAGACCTTTTTTCCTCTTTAAAATATTCGTAGATGGTGGGTACCATCTCCCTTAGCCAGTTGCTATGTCTTATCAAACTAATGGTTGAAGAAGTGCTTCCTTGTACTAATCAAAAGCCCTTTGTTTTAATGTTTCCTCTGGCTTAGTCACCTGGGGAACATGGGGCCACTGATGAGTGATAAAGCAGGCTCCCACCCTAAGATTAGTGGGCTCTTCCTAGTGATTTGTGACACACAGCGTTTGCCGTGGTTCATTAATTCTTTCAACAAGCACTCAATAATTGCCTATGATATTTAAGTCACTCCTACTCAAAGTCAATGTTAATACTTCTCTCTTAGGCCAGTTGTTTGTAATATAACAAAGTATGTTACAAACAGAACTGCTTCTTACAGAACCAATGTTATACAGGTGAGTAACTAACGTGAAAAGCACACACATGGACTCTGTCCTGCTAAAAGTAAGATGCCCTTTTTAGAGAATCTGTGTTCCAGATTCCTTGTGACCGTCCCTCTGGATCTAGTCTATCCCTGGACTGAGGACGTCTTTCCCCAAGTTCCTTTGTGACTCCACTAGATTATTCCTTATTCAAACAAAGTTTGCTTTCCTACAAACTCTACCAGGCACCTAAGAAAAAAAGAGGGTTTTGTTTTGTTTTGTTTTCACTGCCCATCCTTTGCCTTCTCCCACCAGGTCCCATGTTCTGCCTGAGCTGAGCCCCATTCCTTTCTGAAGTGTTCTGACATCCCAAACAAGATGCCATTTCTGGTGCCCAGCTCCTGCTAGAACTAATTCTTTTCTTGGTTTCTATACCTGGCCTTCGTCTCCCACAGAGACATCAAGGTGTCTGTTTCCTTTGCTTCACGGTTTCATCCAGACCCTGAAGCCAGCCTGTCCCCTGATGGAACCAAAGGCATCTCTTGTCTGTCCATTGCCAATGAGCTCTTAGCAGCAAGACCTAGTCAGTTTATAATTGTTCATTCATTCCTTCAAAAATATTTGTTGGGGACAGCCCCATGGCCTAGTGGTTAAGTTCCGTGTGCTCTGCTTCGGCAGCAGGATTCGGTTCCTGGGCACGGACCTACAGCACTTGGTGGCAGCCATGCTATGGCAGCAACCCCCATACAAAATAAAGGAAGACTGGCACAGATGTTAGGTCAGGGTGAATCTTCTTCAGAAAAAAAAATAAATTTGTTGATTATCTCCTCTGTATTATCAGACACTATAGATACTAGGGCAATAAAAGAAGGAAGGGAGGGAAAGAGGAGGAAAATATTGAGTCCTTGTACGCTAGGAGTTTACAGTCCAGCGGAAGACAAAGGAACAGATATTTCTAATACACCATAATTAGTACTATAATAAGAGAAAACACGGCTTGCCAAACAAGCGTGAAGACCATCCAACCCACACTCAGATCCCACCCAAGAGATAACACACAGAGGCCGATGGGGTTGAAATGTCAATATTAACAGAATCTTTTTATCCCACAGTATTTTTTTAAAATGTCCTTATTTCCTTCCTCTTGAGTTTGGGCCATAATGCACCAAAATGATCATACCTATTGGTAAATCGCCACTTCCCTGATTGCCCCATGCCTTTCCTGCTCTGCCACACTGTCCCCTTCCCAAGGCACCATCGATCCTTTACTCCCTAGGCTGGTGCCTGGCATGGCAGGGACTCCACATCCTGCTCTGTACTGGTTGTTCAACATGCTCAGTGTCACCTTTGTGCTGTCATGTTTATCGCTCTTCTCTGAATCTTTCTACACAAGTGACAGAGATCACACTGAGAATAAATTGATGGAGAGATACATGCAATATTTGCTTTAAGAGTAATTTTAAATTTGTATTACAAATTCTCTTTTTACAATACAGAAATTTCACATTGGAGTCAATGTTCTAATATTTGGGGGGTTGGTGATCTCCAACTAGTGTATAAAATCTGATTTGCTAAACCTCCCTTTGTCCAGCCAAACACGTCCAGCGAGCCTACCGTGGTATAAAAGGGATCCACTCGATGCTTGTACTGCTAGCTTCAGTACGGTTAAAAAGGGAATTGAGCAGAATTGGGGTTGAAGGATTTGCATTGATACCTTAACAAGAAAAAAGTTGCAAGAGACCCTGTTTGTTGTTTTTCTGCAGAAAAACTCTGGGAAGTTGGCTAGGGCTGTTGCTGGGCCACCACTACTTAAACCCAGAGTGTACACAGAGGAAAATTTCAAAGTGGAAAATCAAGCCCTCAAAATACAAATTTGTATTTGATGTAAAGACCTTTTCAAATTAGCATACCTGATCCTAAGACTGTGCCTGAGACCAAAGGTATGGAACTTGTACCTTGGCCCCAAGACTTAAACCTTCTGAAGAAGATCCTATTTGGTTTGGCCCTCTCATCAGGTCAGGTTACCCCAGGAGTCCTGCTTGGTTCTTATAATAGTGCTTCTTAAACTTCAGTGTGAATCAGAATCATCTGGAAGGCTTGTTAGGTTATAGCTTGCTGGGCTCCACACTCAGAGTTCCTGATTCAGTACGTCTGTGGTGGAGCCCATGGAATTCATTTTGAATATGTTCCCAGGTGCAGATACTGTTGGTCCAGGGACCACACTTTGATAACCACTGCTTTACAAAAGCCACAGTACAACTCATTGCCAGTTTGCAATGCCCATCATTTTTATTGTCATATATTGAGTTTTTCTAGACTGTGTAGAACTTAACTGAGTAAATCAAAGAGAAAATATAATTTGGCAGTGACACAATTACTAAAAGGTTTACAATTCTATATATCCTTCCAACAGCTGTGTTCTGTATCCTCTTCCTTCCCGATGGATTTGAAAAATTCCATAAACATCCTTAAAGTCTTACTGATCCCCGATGTTTGCATGGGCCTCACCACCCCATGTTTCACTGTGGTCACCCCGGCCTAAACCATCACTTCCTGTAAATGCTCTCACAATAAAGGAGTACATATGTCAGCCTCGCAGGAGTCTAACTCAGAACTTCTCCGTCAACACAGACTTTTGAAGGAGAAGAAAACTAAGAGAAGCAAAGTAGAACATCTCTTTTGGATGGATTGCCTGATTCCCTCTAAGCCCAGAAGAATTTTTTGCAGCCTGGGGCTTATGAAAATCTGCTTATTTGCATGATTTTACTGGGCAAGCTTTTGAAAGCACATCCTTTCCTGACGAAGCCATCCCTTTGTCCGCCTTCTCTCATCTTACGTACGAGTGCTTGCTCTCTCAGTGAAATTCAAAACACTTGACAAGCTTTATATGTTCACTGGCTTTAAGGGCTGAAGGCACAAATATTTGACTTCTGCATGTGCTTGTTTATTAATTATAGGTTAATTTTTATTTGAATCACGATCTATCTGCCTGCACAACAACGAGCATGTACATTCATTGTGATCACTGTTTGCATCAGAGAGCTATTAATCAATCATTAAAAGTTGCTTCATATCATGCACAGAAGATTATTAATGTCTTGGTGTTGAAAAGCTTACCTGAGCTGATGTTTTCAAAGCTGAAACAGTTCATCACATTTGGCATATTTTGGGTTTTGCTTAATACACAAGGCTATCTTGTCCAAATGAAAGTATCAGTGACAAAGATCATGCCAGGAATATACTGATGGAGAGATAGATGCACAGAGAACGCGTCTGGTTGAAAGCATCCAAATATGTTTCCATCGGAGAGAATCAGTAATGAAGACGTGTATTTAAAAGAAGCTGGGATAGTTTCATTTTCAAATTTAGTGTTTAGGCCAAGATATTTCTATTTTTAAAAATCCCTATGAATATTTTTCATTTCCTATTTTGCTGTTTGTTCATAGTTTCACAGCTTTTCAGTGTCTTGGATGGTTCCAGGTGGGAGATATTTTCCAAGTTCTAACAATATGCAGCATTCAACCTTCTAAGGAAGACTTATTAAATTTTTTTCATCCGTCTGTCTCTTCAGCAGTCTCTCTGTGCCATAAAAATAAAATAAACCATCATTTTAAAAACCGTGAGCCACGTCCACAGCCTCAGAGGAAGCCTTATCTGGTTGTTAGAGCAGGAGACTGGCTCTCCAGAGCCCTGGGTACAACGTTTTGCTCCACCACACGCTCTGAATTTGTCACTTACACTTCCTGTACCCCACTTTTCCCATCAGCAAAATGAGGACAATATTATTTCTTAAAAGTGCGACAGGAATGAATATGTGTTGGTAAAGTGTTTTGAAGTCCTCTGATGAAAACAGATAATGTGGAACCAGCTCTTTGACCAGATCCCTATTCCCTGGAGCCCAGTGGGGATTAAGGAAGTATCTGCTTTCAGAGGACTGTGAAGGGCGAGACCCTGGCCTCTTATTTTGATATTTCTCCCACAAAAGGAAACAGATCCTTAAGTCTTTGTGTTGTGTTGTTTTTCTTTGTGTTTGTTTTTACCTCACTAGCAAAAAGGAAAATTCTGGAAGATCTATGGGCTGCAATTATATACTCTCTGGTCAAGAAAGTAAAGCACACTAGCATATCATCTCTGCCACACAGTGGGAGAATTTCCAGATCTTGTCAATTTGTTAACATGGGAACATAGTCTTTTATAAAGAGTTGAGCAGCATAAGGAAGGTCTGGAAGAATTAAGTTGAAAAAAATCTTTTCCATTTCCCCATTGAGAATATTGGGGCTGCAGAAATACGCTCAAGACTGAAGGGGATTGGAGAGTACATAGCTTATTCTAGATACACACACACGCACATCTATACTCATGGAAGTAAAGAAAATAAGAATTAGGAAAAAGAGAAGCACTCTTACTGTGAAAATCTGTTTTCTATGATGTTTTTGGAAATAGGGAAGGCAAAGACCTTCAGGAAACATTTTAATGTTATACAATATCCTATCTATTGTCTAGAGGCAATTTGACAGCTGGGAATTGAAAAGACCCAAGTTCAATTCCTCACGCACTGTCCTTACTGATGACAGTCAGCGAGCGTCATGACCCAGTTTATCCTGCAAAGCTAAGATTGTAATGATTTAATGAGTAGATATCAGCAAAAGTGTTATTTTTGTTAACCTTTGTTCCACAAAAAATAGGCAGTGAGAAACTTGGAAAGAGGGTAAATCTTTAAAAGTCTTGGTATATGGAGGGAAAAAAGGCAAAAGTTTATGGAATACTCACTAAAGCCGTATAAGTTGAAAGAAAAAAATAATAGTTCTACTACAGAGCATAAGTAACGTACAAAATATTGATTTAGGATTCTCCTAATTGTCAATATATCATAATGTAGAAAAACAAAACAAAGTCAGTGAATCACAAACTGTTAGCTTTTGGATGGAACCCTAGCAATCATCTAATTTAATGCTCTAATTTTACCAATGAAAAAAATAAAGCCTAGAAAGTGACTTGCCTAAGGTCACTCAAGTAATTAGTAGCAGATGGGAGAAAACAATTCAGATTTTATGAATCTGGATCTATTGTTTTTCCCACCATACCACACCACCCCTTTGAAGATCATTCCTTCTAAGAGAGTCAGAAAACATAACTACATAGTCTTAGCTCTGAAATTCTGGTGTGCCCACGAATACAGGAATGTTCACTCTCAGATCTTCTATTAAAGTTTTTTCATTAAAGAGTTCCTGTTATTTACTTTGATGTAACAAAAAATAAGCACAGTTACCTTTAATAAAAAGGCTGTCCTTGTTCTTCAGGGCACAAAGCTCGGAGACATTTCCCATCCGTCCTTGCAGTTACACATGCCCACGTGCTTGACTTCCAGCCGACAAAATGTGACAAGTGATGCATGCCAGCTCCCAACCTGATCTGCAAAACCTCCCACTAGCTGTCCGTCATGTTCTTGCAACATTCACCACCTTGATGCAAGTGAGGATTGTGACCTTAACAATCACAAGTTGAAGGTGGTAGAGCCACAAGATACACGGAGTCTGGATCCCTGAAGCCTGACTTTGAGAGAGCCACCTCACTCATCATCAACATTCATTTTAGACTTCACATAGGAGAGCAATTAACTCCCTTCAGGATTAGCCACTTAGATATGGGGATGTGTGCACTGTATCAGCTAATGGTACCTTCACTAATATACAAACTCAAGCACAACATATTTACCCAGTTTGCAAGTGCTTGGATAGCCTTCTTCCATCTGCAGTGGGCATGTGGCATTCTTCATAAAACCGTGATAAAAGCCATATAGATTTAACATTATCTTTTAAGAGAGCTCAGCACAACATGAAAATAATTCTATTGTTGATGGCAATGAGATACATATCTAAATATAAGACATGGATGATTCAAATGAAAGGAGTAAAAGTTTTAGGATGTGTAGATAGTTTTAAATCAGCTAGAGCTGCCGTATGGTTGCCTCATGCTTTGTATTTCTAATTACATTTACAAGGAAATTTGGTTGTCGAATTAGGTTTTGATCTGACAATTCCAAAGTCAGATGAATTAGTGGACTAAGCAAGAGTTCACAGCATCTGGATGATTTGAAATGATGTGTGCTGCAAACGGAAATATGCCATTTGCCAATGCCCATTTGAATAAAAAGCTCTATATCTTCTACAATCAAAGATATTGCAAAGATAAGCCTAAATATAGAAATACAGAGACATATGTGTGACTTCAGACACAGGAGGGTGGATTTTTGTGACATGTGTGAATTGTCTGTTGGAAGCCTTTTTGTTTTCTTTTTCTTACTTTTATCTTCTGCCTTCCCTGTGGCAGCTCTGCTGTTGGGATATGAACAGTAGCCATGTTTCTCACTCTTTAGACATGTTTTCTTTGGGTCCAAGGTTCATTCTTCAGCCTTAATAACTGGGAGAATTCTTAACCTAGACCACAAAATTGTATTATTATCCTATGAGGTTAAAGTCCCCTTGTAGCTATGCACACTTAACTTCTGACCTTAAAGAGATTTTACATATGTAAAACTCTCGACAGGGGAGTCTGAAATCATCCTCAAACTAATCTATGCTGTATTAACAAATTGGAATAGATATTTAGAAAGTACAGTGGCAAAATTTCAACTCTGTGGCTATTAAACCTAATTTGTCCTAAATCCCTGCTGGTGGATTTACATCTCCTGTCTCTTTGGAATCAAAAGCTTCTCCAGAGGATAAACTAAAAGAAGCTGAATAAACATCACCAGACTGAATGGATGGCCTGTTGCAATTCTGTCCTTACTGAGGCATCAAGCAGAAGGCAAACTTTGAGAATGAAAAGTGCATCACCAAGAATTACTTCAGGGAAGCTTATAATAAATTCACTGTGGTGTCTCCTTATAGTTATTTTATGACAGTAAGAATCACATCGTACAAACATACTGTGGCGAATTAGCGTCTTCTTTAGTATTTAGTGGGATGCTTTATTTAAAGACATGAGGTGAGTTCACCTAAATAGAAAATTGGCCCTGTGTCAAATGGATGAGAATCTCAAGGACTGAGTTCTCAGTGCTTCTATTCAGTATCTCCCAGGAAGCTGTGGGACTTTATTTAGGAAACCCTGATTGCTCCTAACTTTGGTCTTCCTTCTCAAGGTAAGTACCTGATTACATTTCAGAGAAGAATGTGGCAAAAAATTCAAGCTTGTTTGGAACAGACAATTTTACTTTCTCAACCAAAGGTTTATATTCCCCCCAAAAAAGGTTTCTGAAGGTCCAAGTGTCTTTGAGGCATACACAACCTATAAACAAAGGATTCTTCTACAAGGGAGCCCCAAAATTGCCCACGATGAGAATATCAGAAATACCATGACCACAGAGTTAATTTTCCATAAAGAGTTGTTGGGCCTTTTCAGAATTTCTCCTTGTGGTTCATTGTTTATCAAATCTTCATTTAACCTATTGGAAAAATAAAAAAGCACAGCTGCATACTCTGGCTACCCAGAAACTGTATATCCGTAGCTATTTACTAGAAGTTTTAGATGATTATATTCGGTATACTTTCTGCTGCTTAAAAACTGAATCTGTCACAAAAACACACGGCACCATGATGGTATTTTTGGTCAAGGAGCTAGACCACTGGGCTGGACGGCTGCCCACATGGACAGTTACGTGTGACTGATGAAAGCACAGCTTTCCTGCTGTTCTGAGTGTCAGAAACAGGATCCCAGACAGGAGCCATCCTGAAAGGATATATCAGAGCTGATACTGGGTACTCTGGGGAAAAGGAAGAATGTCTACTTCACTGAAAGAAAGGGGTATTCATTCCTACTGTCTAGAATTTATAAGTTAAGAACTGTGTGGCTACCTCAGTCTAATTCTAAAGAGATGGATGTAAAGTCAACTGCCTTTTTTCTCATTTGCTAGATATTATCAAGTCCTTCTAAGTCAAGTTTTCATAGCCAAGTCTACCTTCAGCAATGCCCCCTTAAGAGAAGGAATATATGAAAATCCACTGTATTTATATATATTTTAGAAGCAAAAAAACTAGAAAATCAACTTTAAAATTACATTTAAAATAACATTACGACCTAAAATACTTGGGAATAAATTTAACAAAAGATCTGCAAGAACACTGTTCTGAAAATTATAAAATATTGCTGAGGGAAACTAAAGAAGACCTAAATAAATGAAGAGATATAACCTAGTAGCTAGGAACTGAATTATGTCCTCCCAAAATTCAAATGTTGAAGGCCTAACATCCAATATGACTGTATTTGGAAATGGGGCCCATAGGAGGTAATTAAGGTTAAATAAGCCATAGAGGTGGGGCCCTAATCTGGTAGGGTAGGTGCCTCAAAAGAAGAGAAAGAGACAGTGGAGTTCTCTCTCTCTGCCATGTGAGGACACAGCAACAGTAGCCTTCCCCAAACCAAGAAGACAGACTTCAGCCAACACCTTAATGTTGGACTTCCCAGCCTCCAGCACTGTGAGAAAATACATTTGTATTGTTTAAGCCACCCAGTCTGTGGTATTTTGCTGTGGCAGCTTGAGCTGACTAAGACAGTAGTCTTGAATTTAAAAATTCAATATTATTTTCAATACTATCAATATTATTATATTGAATATTAATATTACAAGATGTCAATTCTCCCCAAAATCTCTTAGAAGTTCTGTGAAATCACAGTCAAATACATTTTCATTGGCAAGAAAAGGATTTTTTTCCAGAAGTTGACAAGTTGATCTAAAATCTACCTGATGACAGAACCTAGAAAAGACCGAGTGATCTTGAAAAAGAAGAGCAAGTTGAAGGACTCCCCTTCTCTACTGATTTAAAGATTTTCTCTAA
Source organism: Equus caballus (assembly GCF_041296265.1). NCBI lineage: Eukaryota > Metazoa > Chordata > Mammalia > Perissodactyla > Equidae > Equus > Equus caballus. The sequence continues at coordinate 81,908,347 of NC_091688.1, forward strand.
AGTTACAGCAATCAAGACAGGGTGGTATTGATGAAAGGGTGGACAAGTAGGTCAATGCTACAAAATAGAGAGCCCAGAAGTAGACCCGCAGATACCGGGTCAATTGGGTTTTGACAAAGGTGGTAAAGCAACTCAGTGGATAAAGAAAATTGGTGCTAGAACACCTGAATACCACACGAAAGCAAAAAATGGACATTGACCACTACTTCACACCACACACATTAGTGATTTGAGATGGATCATAGACCTAACCATGAAAACCAAAACCATAAATTTTCTAGAAGCAAATGTAGGAGAGTATCTTCATGACCTTCATATCTAGAAAACAACTGTTTAGAAAGGACACAAAAAGCACCAATCAGGAAAGAAAAGAATGATAAATTGGACTTCATCAAAAATAAAAACATCTGCTCATTAAAAGGCACTGTTAAAAAAATTATTCTCTCAACAGTCTCTCCTTCCCCCAATCCCACCGTATGTGTGTGTGTGTGTGTGTGTGTGTGTGTGTGTGTATCTGGCAACATTTATCCAGCATATATAAAAAATTCTTACAACTCAATAACAGGCAAACCATTCAATTAAAAAAAAAAAGAAAAAAAGATTTGACCAGATACTTCACAAAAATTCAGTAAGCACATGAAAAGGTGTTCAACATCACTCACTAGTCATCAAAGCAATGCAAGTTAAATCTCAATGAGATTCCTCTTCATACCCACTACAATGGCTAAATTAAAAAGACTGATAACACTAAATGTTGGCAAGAATGTGGTATAACTCAAATTCTCATACATTGCTGATGAGAGTATAAAATGGTACAATCATTTTGGGAAAATGTGTGGGAGTCCTTATAGAGTTAAACATAAACTTACCTAGCAATTCCATTCTTAGATATTTGCCAAAGAGAAATAAAAGCATATGCTTGCAAAGAGACTTGTACATGAATGTTTATAGCTGATTTACTCATAACAACTGAAAATTGTAAACAACCCAAATGTCATCACATAAGAGAATAGATAAACAAATTGTTGTATATTCATACAGGATAATTGTATGCAGCAATTAGAAGGAACAAACTACTGATGCATACAATAATGTGGATGAATTGCATAACCATTATGTTGACTCACAAGCAAGACACAAATGAATACATACTGGATAGTTCCATTTATATGAACTTCAGGAAGAGACCAAACTAATCTATGGTATCAGAAATCAGAACAGTGGTTGCCTATGGGGATGAGGATTGATTGGAAAAGAACACAAGGGAAATTTCTGGAATGTTAGAAACATTCTATTTCTTGATAAGGATGTTTGTTGCATGTGTGTGTATATTTGTCAAAATTCATAGAATTGTGCACTTAAGATCTGTGAATTCCAATGCACATATATTTTATCTCAAAATAAATGCAAAAGAGAAAATAGTGAAGGAAATGTACACTAGAGAAGACCTAAGCTGCTCCAAACTGTAAAATATGTCAATTCTGCCCTGTAAATATCCTCTGAGCTCACTAAATATTTCTTCTTCCCCCTCATCTCAGGGGTCTATGTAGTCTCCAAAAAGCAAGCCTATCTATGACACATTAAGGTTACAGAGAAAAAACACAAAGGCCAGGAAGAGAGGAAATATTTCGTTCTAACATTGGTCCCTCCTCCTTGCAAATATTTAACATTTTTCAGGATTAGGCGTATCTCTTACCGGGTGATGATGACTAATGATGATGATAAGTCATTAATATTTGTATAGTGATTTATAATTGACATAGTATTTGTAGCATGTGAGAGTAGGTATGCCTCAGTGCTGTACTAAAATCTACACCCTTCATTCATTCATGCTTTTCTCTAGGTGTTTTAGCCTGGTTGGACTGCTAATATTTCCAGCTAATGAGTGAACACTGAAGAATGATTTAAGAATGATTTGCTTATCCATATACTTGTACCTAAGAATCAAAAGAATTATTTCCACTTTCACTTTTACAATCACAAAAATCAATTCTTCCTCAGTCCTTGGATTCTAAACTTTAGAATTCGGTGAGTTGAATCATACCAGATGGTTCGGTACCTTAGGCTCCTTTTTGTTACTCATTTATTCATTGAACAATTATGTATCCACCAAGTACTGTGTGCTGGGCATTTTCTAGATGTTGGAGTGTCATAGTAAATAAATCCAGAGTCGTTGCTCTCAAGGACAGTCTTGTAACAGAAATTTAAATAATACAATACAAGGACAAAAGTGTAAATACGAGCATTTCAAAACGTCATGAGAGTCCAAATGAAGGAGGTGTTAACTGGCCATACCTACCTTGAATCTCTTTGGAATGAAGTAAGGCTTAAATAAACAAGGAAAATTACACATATTGAGGTAGGGCATCATAGAAAGCATCAGAGACATTATATTCAAGTCATTCTTGAAGAAAAGCATAAGTTAGCCAGGATAAGGGTTATGTAAGATAGGAAGGAGATTAGGGTAAAAAAACTACAGGCAGAAGAAGGGACATGAACAAAGGCACGGTAGCATAAAGGACCAGGGGAAGTCCATTCTCCAAAAGCACTGGGTGAATAGTGGCAAAGTGCTCAGTGTAAGAGAGTATATGCCAAGAAAAGGAATGGGGTTGAAGCATGAGGGACTTAAATGCCAGGCAAAAGAGCCTGGAAGTTATTCTGCAAGCTAAGAGGAGCTGCTGCGAGTTTAAGCAGGATACTGATGTGATCAGAGGAGCACATTAAAAAGATGCCACTGGCCTCAGCATACAGCAGTGATTCTCAGTCAAGGTGTTTCTGCACAGAAGTTGCATCAAAAACAACTTTTGTTAATTGCAGTCACATTGATGCAGTTTTGAGTGACATACTATTTTTATATATGTATTAGAATAAACTTAAGATTATCACTCATTCACTTGTTTCTCATTCATTCAGCTTTATAACATGGATGCTGAGATCCTCCATGCTCTCCACCCTTCTCCACCCTACTCTGTGCCCTGCAAGGCTGATCTTTGTGGACTGTAGACCACGTTCATGTGCTCCCTTGTTTTCTGGCTTTCAGCTGGCTTAGCACAATAGGGGCATGGGCAGGGAATTGGAGAGCAAGATGAGAACGAGGTCAGGATGTTTTTTTCCCTCCCACCCTTCCGTGCCAGGTTGGTTGCCAGCGCAGGCTGGCTGCATCCCTCTACTGAAGGCCTCAGCTCCTGTCAGGTGGTTCTCTCACACAGCTTTCCTTCCAAGTTCCAGCCACTGTTCCAGTAATTGTTCCCTCCTTTACCCACTCAGCCAAAGGGTGGTAAGTGTTCCCAATTCTTGCCAGTCTGAGATCCCATGTGACCTTTTGCTCCTTTTCCTAAATTTTACCCACACCCTAGTAAATAGTCCCTTTTTTAAATCTTCCTAACTCACTCAGTTTAAGTGTGCCTTCTATTTCTGCAAGGATGCTGACTAATACACACACATTTCACACTTAATATGAGCCAAGAAGTCTTCTCAGCCTTGAGAAACAGCAGTGAAGAAGACACAGTCTCTCATGTCTTGAAGCTTAAATAGAAAAGACATTCAGTGAAAACTAAACACATAAACATAACTTAATGCTTAGAGATTTACGTTCTGAAAAGAAAGGCAAAAAGAGTAAGCAGTTGTGAACCACAGGGGTTGGGTTTAGGGACTGGCTTGGGGTCCTTCTTTGGATGGAGACCTGAGTCAAGTTGATGTTTTTCCCTACTAATCTTAAACCCGCCCATATTCCTGGCACGCTTTCATGATTGAGGGTGGAAAATAAAGAGAAAGGAACAGACACACGATATAATTAGAATGCAAATCTCACAGAGCTTGAGACCTGCCTCTGTCGAAAGCTGACTTCTAGTCAGGATTGTTGGATGGTGGCATTGTTAATTCAGGGAGAAAGCAAATGGAAAAGTTGATTTGCTGGGAAGATGATAAGTTCAGTTTGGGATATAATTGAGTTCAAGTTTGATAGTCCAATGAATATATCCATTTGTCAGTTGAAACTATAGACATGGAGCTAAGGGGGGAAATTGGGACCAATGGTATGAATATGCATTCATCTTCAGCAATAAGTGGTAGGTGACTCTTTGAGAGGAAAGAAGACTGTACTGGGAGGGTGCTCCAAGGAGAAATGAGCCGAAACCAAAGTAACATTTAAATGTGTGAAGAAAAAGAATGAACCAGTAAAACAGAGTGAGAAAGAATGCCATGAGATGCAGGAGGAGAAAGAGGAAAGAAAAGAGTCTCTGGAAACACAGAAGAAATTTCAAAGGTGTCAAAACTGTCTGGAGTTATGGTAACGTAAAGAAAGAACAGTGTCCATCAGATTGAATATCTGGAAGAGTTCTTGTTGCACTAATCAGAGCAATTTCAACAGAAAGATGGGAACAGAAGTTGGGTTACTTTTTAACCTGAGAGTGAGAATTTGAAAGTAAAAGTTTGTCCCTGTAATTTGAAGAGCTGTGGCATTGGAGTCAGACAGCTGGCTTTGAGCTCCTATCCTATCTGTCCTCTCAGTGTGTGGTTTAAGCAAGTCACTTAATCCCCCAGGGTCTAAGCTCCTTCCTCAGCTGAAAAACAGAAGTAAGACATTTTCCCCCACCCACCTCGTGTAGTTTCAGAATCAAATGAGTTAGGTTGGTAAAAGCACATTGTTAACTGTAAATTGTGTTCTGTAATGGGAGTTGTCTCACTTTTTGCAGTGAGCGATTTCCTGAAAAGTTGTACAAGTCAAATAGTAGTCAATGTTTCAAATTAGTTTGCTATTTAAAGAAACCTATGGTGAATCTTTTGGAAAGTAACAAACCCTTTTTAATGTGAACAATCATTCTGTAATATTTTCTTTCTTTCTCTCTTTCTTCTTCTTTCCTGTCCTTTTTTCATTCTTCCTTCCTTCCTTTCTTTCTCTGTTTCCTTCTCTTTTTCTTCATTTTACCTGTATGGTTTCTTATCTTAGGAAATGCAGAACACAAATAATACAAAGAACTAGTGTCTCTTAGAAAGGAAATTGTAATAAATCGAGATGGGATGGGACAAAGAATACAGACTGAGACAAGCTTAGAAAAAGAGAGAATACCTACAACTATAAAGAGAAATAAACTGTTCTTCAATTGTCACCCCTACCAATGCCACAGTGGCACACAAGGGTAACAGCCTTTGAAGTGAGGGGCCATGAACTGGCTAAGAAACAGTCGTAGGCATCAGTAGGGGACCTCAAATATCAATAAGGGAAAAGTAGAAAAACAGAGGAAAGAGTCTGAAAAGAAAATCAGATAATAGAAACATAAATGGGAAAGAGATTGGAAGAAAAGGAGAGGAAAAGTGAAGAAAACACAGCGAATGAAATTGGAAGAGGAAGCCACAAACTTTGGAGGTCAACTGGAATGGGAATCGTGACTCTGCCACCTCCCAGATTTTTGTCCTTGAACAAATTATGCAACCATTCTGAGCTTCTTTCCTCGTCCATTAATGTAGATAGACATACACACTTTATCATGTGGTTGTGAGAATCAAACGAGAAAGTCAGTGCCTAGGAGATGGTCTGAGACACCGTACGGATGCACAAACAAGTAGATGTTAAGATTTTCTGATTAGAGGTCTTTGTTTCCCCAGTCTCACGTTGCACACTGAACACATAGACCAGAATGAAAGAAGTCTTATGGATGCAATGCAGCCAGCAGCGTGCCTTACACTACAACTCTTGGGGTATTCGCCCAGCCGTGAGAGGGACTCATTCAAATATCTAGCATTCGTTTTCTTCTAGTCCCCTTCTCTACCTTTACTAGAAATTAGCAACTCTTTCCACTGCATCTGGTTTAGAGACTGAATACTGTATGCACTGAAAGCTACAGTCATAAACCGCTAAAAATTACCACATTATTTATTCAGAATCGTCAGCTTCCCTGCCTCTGATGACCCCACATTATCACACTCTGAAATTAGAAACCTGCATTTGCAATTTGACTGTGTTGGATCTGGGTTTTCACAACATGTAGTTTGCACTGTAATAATACTTATAGATCTTTCATTTTTCTACAGAAATTAATTGCCTAAACCACAATGATTTATAGTCACACTGAACATGATTATTAATTTTCCTGATGATTATACCTGTGGGCGGCAACAAATCTACTTGTGATAGACCTGCCTTTGAATTGCTGCTAAAACTAAAATGTCCATAAGGTAATAACAACTAATTTTTACCTTAATCAACTTACACTTAAAAGAATTTAATATAGGGCACTTGTGCCTTGTGGGGAAACTTGTTTGAAATATAAGGTGCTGAGTTATTTATGAGAATAATTATATATTTGTTACTCTAGTTTGTACTGGGAAATCAGGATCTGAAATGAGTCTGAGATACATTAAAAAATATAATGAACTCAGAGGAGTTGTACACGGTAAAGAGCTTTTGCACTAAGGTAAATCTATAACCTGGCATAGCTACTCTGGTTATGAAGAAAAAGATTATTAAAGTTCTCGGAACTATGCTGTCTTTTTTTTCTTCTCTTATCCTACTAGTATCTTGAAGTGCTATCACTGTTAACAAGAAAAGCAAGACATTTTATACCTAAGAAAACAGTCTTGTTCTTCCTTCCTCATTATTCATCCTAAAATTATTTTCAAAAGGCCTTGCTCTTGTATTCCAATGAGCACAGGTTCCCATCAATTACTCACAATGCAGGAAAAGAGCATTGGTTTGAGGAAATTGAACCCAGATCATGCAGCCTTGTGTCTTACAAGCACACCCCGCTTCATTTCACAGTACTGGGGTGGTTCATTCATTTCTGTAGATTTGTTTCTCTCTATTGGGATACAAGTTACAAAAAAGAGAAGGCGCTGATTATTGGTTGATATGCATACCCTATATACTTCTGCATGTTCAGATCCCAGAAATATTTAAGGCATTTTTCCTGATTGGTGGCATTATGCAGTTATGCAAATAATCTGTTATATCTAGGCACATTATGCCGTTATGTAAATGATCTATTTCATTTATATTTCTCACAGAGTAATGGGGTAAAGAAGAAGTGCTCTCCTGCATTTCCCCTGGTTTTTAATGAGTTGTTCAGCTATATTCAGCTGGTGAGCAGTCTTGGGATTTCTGGGCCGGTGTGGTTAGCCTTTCTGTCAGATCACCACGACCTGTCTCAAACTTTCCTATTCAATTCAGCAAATATTTCTTGAACGCTTGTTGTGTGCAAGGTAGTTTGTGTAGGTAAGGATGACCCACAGGGGCTCAGGTCTTGCTCAGGTAGACTCTGGGAGTGATATTCCCTCTCTGACCACCAGGACACATGATGATGGTCAGTTTAGCTCCATCTATTCAGAACTTCTTATCCATATCGGAAAAGATTTTTAAAATTCAAAAAATATTTTTTAATAAAAAGGAACAATTTAGAATGGCTAATTTCTTGTTGTGCAATGAAATATGCAGAGTAAGCTAAATAATTTAAATATATATATGACCAGACACAACAGGCCACAAATAAGATACTAATTTAACTACAATATCATACATAGTAGTCTACTACAGTCCACAGGAGCTTAGACCAGGTTGATCATTTCCTTTTATCAGGACTGATATGCTAATTGTAAAGAATTTTCAGCTTCTCTGTCAGCAACCGTTCAACATTTATTGATTCATTTTCTTTTCTTTTTTTTCTCCCCAAAGCCCCAGTGTATAGTTGTATATCCTAGTTGTCTGTCCTTCTAGTCCTTCTACGTGGGACACTGCTGCAGCATGGCTTGATGAGCAGAGCACTCAAATTTAACCGCTACTCCAGCGGGCTGGCCCCTATTGAATCATTTAACAAAACGTCTTGAGCACCTACCCTGCACTGGGGTGCCGGCCTTCATGGAGAAGAAAGATTAATCCCAAAACACATGTGCAAACTGTCCTAGGAGCCAGGAAAGAGAAGGATCTGGGCTATAGAGTGTCCTTGTTAGGGAAGTCAGACAAGTTCCAGACTTTGAGGTTCCAAGTCTTTTTCAACGACGTTTAGCTGTAACAATATGCTTTGATATCTGCCACACCTATCTGTGCAAAGACTGGCCTCTATCTCTCAGGATAGACAATCTTTAAAATCATCCTGTTTCTTCCCTCCGTGGTGGTTGGAGTGAATGGGATTTTTAAAAACTCCTCTGGCTGTGGGCAGAAGTAGAGCAATTTCTTGTGTGAGTACTCCACCAAAAATCTTTCCTGTTCTTAAAAAAATAATAACTCTAGCGTTTCTTCTTATGTAATATTATCTTTGTTGTTTAACCATTTCATGAGCACTCATATCTGTTGAATCAATTCTAAATACTCAATTTGATGATGTTACTCAACTCCCCTTGTAAGTGGAGGATCGTACCTAGGAAGATAAACAAAGAAAAGATAATTCTTAAACTTCTCTTGAGTCTACACATTCTCAGTAGAATACATTGGTCATTAACTGCTTCTGACTATAATTCAATTCAATAGCATTTGTTATGTATGGAAATTGTATTATTGTTCCCAGCTGTTCACTCCCCCGTCCTTGTAAGAATATTCTACGTCCAATCTATTGCCATAAACTTACAATGCCTTCCTTGAGAGAAGTAAACTCCTCCCACCTAGTATCAGGCTTGGTCACGTGACTTGCTTTGGCCAATGAAATGAGAGTAAATGTCAGCTATACCCATTCTGAGAAAAAGTTTTGGGATCTTACTGTTTTCTTCATCTCTCTTTTGTTCTTTTTCCTCTACCAGAAGAATGGCGTAGCCCAGAGGAGGCTTGCTACTTCTGATTCTGGATTCTGAAATGCAAAAGTCATAGGAAGCAGAGCAGAGCCACAGCCAAGTGAGAAACAAGCTTGTGTGGTGATAGCCTAAGCGAGTGAAAGCTGATTGATATATTAAATACTCAAGGTATGGCCCAGACTCTAAGCTAAGAACTAGAGAAAGGACCGCAGTCCCTGCCCTGGAGGGGTTCACCATCAGACCACTCACTAGTCCTTGTGCAGAGGTTTAGGGACAAGGGAGATGTCAGAGGCCACAGTGAGTTTGAGTCATTAAACTCACACACACAGATTTTAAATGTTTGTAGGAAAGGAAGACACACTTCCTAACTCCTTTCTCTCTAATGCAAAATGCAAATTTTAAAAAGAGTCGATACGATAGACAAAACTAAATTTAGAAAAACAAGATTAAAAAGTAGTAATTCCCTTTTGATTATGCAATTTCTGTGTTCCCTACTACTTCTTTAATTCTAAAATTTAGCAATTAGGATTAGTAGCTCCTTGATTGTTTTCATCTCTGCACCCCAGATAAAGAGAGCAATTTGCTCAATTCCTCTGTGAATGCTTTGAGTGGGGCCTGATTTTAGATCCCAGAGTTGACATCTAGTATTCCCAAGGTCCACTCTTTGGATCTGAGCTAACTTTACAACCCTAGCCTATGGCTGCCTTCAATACGTGCCTATGACGTCTTAAGAACGGAAGGCCATCAGCAGCCCAAGCAGAAAACCTACCAATTCCCAGAACACAACATTCTGCAAGTATAGGTAAACATGGCGAATTTACAATAGTTGGTGAATTCTAATAGCATTCTTAGATATTTATAGATTGGGATAAAATGGCCTATTTACAAGCCAAGGGATCCTGGAAGAGCTGCAGTACTGTGGTCCTATCCAGGCACTACAGAAGGTTCTGATCAAACCAGTTCCAAGGCTTGTTCTAATATTGCAGAGCATACTTGTTTCTGATATATTATTTTCATGAATTATCTCCTTATACTTTTCTTTTGTTCTCAGCATTTCAAAGAAAAATCACAAGTTATATTTGTAGTATTTCCAGGTTAACCTCTACAATGGAGGACATTTTAAGGGAAAGAAACAGAGGTGTAGAGAAAACACTAAAGGTAATGGCAAAAAAAATATGGAAAATTGAGCGAGCATTTAAAAATGAGAAAGTAATCATTTTAAAGCGTGTTATAAATATGAAAACAAGAGGAAATGTTTGCAGAGTTAGGGACCTAGAAGAATACAATGACAAGGGGAAAAATGGAAGTGAAGGTAAAAAGAGAAAGGGTTTAAAGCAAACAACTGATACCTGCTAGAGGAAATGTTAGAGAATGGAAAGTCAGAAATGAGAAACTAGAAAAGCATTGATTTTTTTGTTTACTATTATCATTACATTTTGCCTTTTTAACTTTTTATTAGTGTAAATGGATAGTACAACAATACCAGTATTGCATACTGTACATCATTCTCCAGGTTATATTACATATATAAATCTGGAACAGTATTGGATGAAAATGCACCCAAAAGGGAAAACACACATAAAAGTCAAAGATAAACTATAACTTGACAACGTGAACAAAAAAATCATCTGTTCCAAATTATACACCCTTAGCTTTCTAATGCCAACTTTAAATTATGTCTGCCGTTCTCATGCATTTTCAGACTTGTTAAACAGAGTCACAAACTAATATTTGTTTTGATATTTATTTGAAGGAAAATCATCTCTTGTTGCAGTTGAGTCAGTGAAGGTGGTGGAGTCATACAACCCCACACTTTGACAGATGGAGATGGTCCTTTCTACACACGGACTAGCTCTTTTGGACTTCTCCATGCAGACTTTCCCTACATCATCTGTGGAAGTGTTCTCTGCACATTATTTCCTCTTGTCTCAGGGAATTAAATTCTTTCCTTTGGGAATAGGTTTTGTTTTATCTAAGAAAAGGATTGAGGCATCAGTACCCTTCATGCAAGAAAGAAAAATAAAAGATTCTTTTGCCATATCTGTGCTTGGTCTTTCCCTGGCCAGGCTGAAGTTTGCTGTCTTCAAAAGTAGGAAGTCTTTTGCAGAATAGGCTGCTTGCCAGATTTAGTCTGGGCCTCATGGGCCTGAGATTTACTGTTTTTAATCTTTTTTCTGATGGGCATTCTAAATACCTGTTTCATGCAATGTTTAATTTCAGCACAGCAGGTATTAGTGTATCCAAAACTGGGAATAAGCTGCCTGTTTCCTTGTATGATGAAATGCCTAAAACACAGCTAGGTTTTTATAGCATCTGGTCCTCTATGCCCTTAACAGCCAGTGCCTGTTCCTTTAAAAATGTTACTTTCTATGGATTCCCCTGACCATTTCTAAGATAATTTTCCATAGCCCATCTTCCCCACAAAGAACGTGAAACTCGATATCTGTCTTCATTTGGACAGGTTTTGAACTGAGACTAACACACAGAAGAAGGATTTGGGGCTGCTTCCCTTTAACAAGATGGCAGCCTGAGGACATCAGAGAAAAACAATCTCTCTAAATGCTTCTGTGCAGATGTTGATGACACAAAGAAAAATTATCTCCAAAATCGTCAGCAACACCATTAACGATACCTGGTTAACATTTACATAATCTAAAGAAATGTCCAATCCTTAGTGTTCAAACAAGAATTTACCTCCATGGGATATGACTTGTGAAGTTAATGCAACAAATAGTAAACTAATATGCTCAGTAAAATATTTAAAAGAGAAGATCAGTGCCTTTTTAATTGCTCCAGTAAGGTAGGCCAAAGTTTTGACCATGCAATAATGTAAACTTACCAAATCACACATACTTCACACACATCACACATGCATACTGCAAAGGAAAGGGGAAAAAATCCAAACATTTTCATACAGAAGAAGAGTAAGTCATCCACACTTTCAAGAGTGAGAAGGTTCCTCAAGTTAACAGAAAAACTATGTCCGTCAACAAGTATTTATTAGGTATGTGTACCTACTTGGCCCAGTGTGAAATGCTTTCCCCATGAGATAGAAGATTCTCCATGAGGAAAGCTCTTCAATAACACTTCTCTGAGTCTTATCCATCTCTTTGTCCCCCAGGATCACTTCTTACCTCTTCTCACTTAGTCCATTTCAGTAATAAATAAATTCATAGGTGAAATTAAAATTTTATCAAAGATTCCTTAAGAGGGAAAGCATAGAACTAAGTGGGCTGGGCGTACCTCAGAAGGAAAGAGTAGAAATTATTCAAAACAAAGAGCTCAGAGAAAATGTCTTGTCCCCTTCAATCTGCTCTCCAAACCGCAACTAAAAGAATGACTCCTCAGATCAAAGCTGATAATAATAGTGATAACAAATCAAATTTGACAATGATATTGATATTGATAATGGTGTTCATCAGAGCTGCCGCTTATTGAGTACTTAGCAAGTGCCAGGCATCAGAGCAAATGCTTTCTGTACTTGACTGCCTCTAATGATATCTGTCCCCTGTTGAAATGGCTTGCTTTTGCCCTCAGGATAAAGTTCAAACTTTAATAGCAGAATAGATAAGACCTTGCTGAATCTAAACTCTCTTTTAACCTTTTCAGTCTCATTTCCCACCACCTTACATTCTATACACGAGCCTTCAAGGAATTCCTTCCGTTCTTCTAAGACGTCTTAGTTAGGACGTCTTTCACCTTAGGACCACTCCTACTTATTTTAAAGATCTCAGCTCCCATATCACCTCCTCTAGGAAGCTTTTCCTGACCTCACACATCCTGGTGAGCTGTCCCTTCTGGTGCACAGAGCACCTGTGCTTGCTGCCGTTAGTGCACTTACTCTGATGTGTTACAATTTCCTGCCGCCATATTCTCCATTAGACCATAAATTCCATATGGACAGAGACACTGAAAGCCAGACTTACAGATTGTTCCCAGTAAATATTTATAGAATTAATGAATGAATAAATAAATTTCTATCCCTATGTATCACTTAAGGGGAGAGGAAGCAGAAGTGGCTCCCTTTGTCCATAATATGAGCCTACCTTCTCCTAAATGGAACTATGGAATTCAATCTCTATGGGTTCAGATGAAGTCAGCCGAGAGGACAGTTAGGTATTTTCCCATAGTCTAGCATGGTATTCTCTAAAATGGGCTGTGCAGGATGATCTTTTGGCATGCAGGAAGAAATATTGGAGTGTTCACTTATATTTATATAAAAAATAAGCTTTACAAGTATTTGCTATAAGAATTGACACTCATGCCCACCCTAATGCATACATCAGACTGCCTTGAATGGTGTAGTCACCACTGGATTGATTCTGAGGGCAGAATCCCTGAGAACATGCAATTACTGCAGCTTACGTGTACTGATTAAATGGATTTATGGAATCTGCTGTCTAACTTTAACTACAGTAACCTCACAACGTAGACATCTTACGTTTTAAAACTGCTGCACAAACTATAGATTGAAATTAATACAGATTACAAAAACTATACATCAAAGGTGATACCAGTAACACAAGCACAAGCTGACACATCTTCTCTTCCTGGCATGAGCTCTTCAACAGTCACATTACTGATTAAAATAAGGGCAATATAATTTTACATGAAAATAAGTCAACCAGAAAGAATCAAAATTATTTTTTTAAAGGCAGCTATATTCATTTTCATAAATGATAAATTTTGCCCTGGGTGTTGGGCCTTGAGATGTTAACTGATGACAGTGGCACATGTACATAATTTATAAACAAACATGGATAGAGGAATGCTCAAAGGATTTTTTTATAGAGGGATGCTCAATCAAAAGAGCTTGCAGAACACTGGTCCAGGAAAGAGAAAGTCCCTTCCTTCTTCCCCATTTTACTTTTTACCCTGTTTCCCTCCACTCTCTTAAAGCCTGAAGCCTGCTACTCCTTTAAAGGCAACTTTGTGCCCCCCTCTTTTCTTGTATCTTTCATCCAAGCCAACCCTCCGCTGTTGTAGAAGTCAAGCCACTGAATCAATGGCAAGCTGTGGCTTTTATGTCAAAACTGCAAGACTCTGAAGAAATATCTCCATTGGATATTCCTTCAATATCTTTGTCAGTGGAAAAAAATACACTCGCAACTCCTGAATACAACGAAATATAAACTATGGTCCCTGCCCTTGAGGAATTGGTTAAAAGAGATAGCAAGCAAACAAGTGAATGATTATAAAAGATCGACTAGTGTCACTTCTGTCCCAATCTTCCTTCTTTCTCTCGATTTCAAAACTAGAGAGCAGGCTCCCTTCCATAATCTCATGTCTGGAAGTAAGTATGGGCCACAAAGAGAACCCTGCTATTGTCCACTCTGATATTCATTAGTGCCGTTGCAAGGGCGTTCACCTCATCACACAAAATACGTCGTAAAATTTCATGAAGGCCAAAACTGTCAATAAGTAATGATTTACATTTTATTGGATCTGGATTAAAACTGCAGGACCTATCAATAAACAAAGTTTTGATGATTTCACTGGAAATCCAAGAAATGAAACAGTTGTCTTGAAGGATGGAGGCATTCTTCGAGAGCCATCCTAGAGGAGATTTTTAAGATCCTCCTTAAAATCTGACATATTAATGATCTACTATTCAACCCGACATTCCTTGCTATGAAAAAGTCTAAAGGAATTCACTCACCATTGTCCTTGTTAGCTGGAAATGAATGCTTATTGATCACCAGTATTGACCTACTACTTTAGATAAAAACAATACTTTTCAAAGTATATTCAAAAGAGTTTAAGGACTAAAGTAAAAATGTAACTTACGCTGGTTACTAGGTGATGGATCACAACTGATTTTGCTGCCATAGAACATAACTTACTGTGACACTGCTTATCTGGGCTCCGGAGTCGGCCCTCACTGAACTGTGCATTATGTATGAATGATTGATGTGGGTTTGAATATTTTGTTAGATTCACCTTTCAATCCATTTTACATAGCTGACTTACATAAAAGATGAGTCCTACTGAAAAATTCTTCAGGAGGAATGTAACAATTATGACTTTAAGTGATCTCTGATGATTTGGTTCACCTGATAAAGCTAATTCCTGCTTTGTTTAGAATCAGAAAGCTGAAGTTAAGCATTGGCTCATTTGGGGAGTATTTTTCCAAATAAAATATCTTTTCTGTCCATGTCATAAATTAAAAAAATAAAAACTGGTTAAAACCCTACGAAGGTCAGGGAAACAGAGAGCAGTCAAGTGTATGTGTGTGGAGAGAAATGGCAAAAGATATGTCTCCTGGGAACTGTAACATTTGAACTTTAGATCCTGACCTGCCTTAATTCGACCTTATTTATTCATATCATTGTAACTAACTGAAATATATATTTTTAACATTTACAAGGGATTAGATTAAAGCCCACACAAATGGCAGTGGACATACAGTGATATAAGGCCTTCTCCATCAGATTATGGGATGTGAATTCATGATCTCTTTGTCCACATAAGAACATGGTTTGACGATGTAAATGACAGCTGTTTTCATCTAGCTTTTCTTCCCAGTCAGTCTATTTCACACAACAGTCCATCATTAGAGATCATTACTGTATTACTATTGTTAACAAGGAAGAATAAAGCGTATGCCTTCGTCTTTCTTAGATATAATAAGTCTTATGGAACAAGAGTACCCTAAAGGCCCTTCGCTTCTAAAAATGATTAAACTTCATTCAAATCACAGCCTGTAACCCACTTCTGGGCATAGTATCAAAGTCAGCTCCATAGGTGTGATCTAAGGCGGAATACTATTCCTGCCTCAGGTTTTGCACAAGAGTAGTTTGCATGCATTATCCTCAAAGAACAGATTGCCTTTTACCAAAATCCTATGCGTTTTGGCACTTGGTGAGTGTCTTAGATGGCATTAACTGTAAAACATTTCTTTTTACATAATTATGGCTTTGTTTTGAGTGTGTGCTAAGATGGTTGTAAAAGTTTTAAATGTGAAGGGCTTGGGGAATAAGAGAAAAATCTTTGAGCAAAAATGAAAGCCTGTTGTTAACAATTAAAGTTAAAAATTTTCTGACAGTCTTTCTAAACTTAACAAAAATCTCTACATGGTTATTTTAATAATTGTTCCCCAAATTACACCATTATCGGAAATGTATAGAAAATACAAGTTGTGATGATTGCAAAACACCTGGAGAATTAGAGCTATTGTTTTCCGGGCATATTTATGTAGCAATAAGAACATCTTTGTCAATAACTGATAAAAATAAATGCAGAGAAACCTGGTGTTCATTCTAATAATGAGAAATCCTTCTCAGTGCTGAGGAAAGGTCTCTGCTTCAGGCGTTACACAGATCCCCGAATCCACCAACCTCGCCATGAATGTGTTAATTGACATGCTTGTATAAATTTTAGTAAAGCCATAATATTTTTGCATGGCAACTATTAAAAATATTTTTTCTCTTAATTTCACCAGGGAGGCTGAGACTCTGAATTTTTCCCCCTTGCAGGAGGGAATAATTTAGATTTTCTTCCATCCCTGTCAGAAGTTGAACAGACGAACAAAACAGATTCTTCAGAGACAATTTTACACAGAGTTACATCCATCCAATTCAATTATAAATTAAATTGACTAACGAACCATAGCTCATTATGGGAATCAATTACTCAGAACTGTCTTTGGACCAAAAATGTGGAAAATAAAAAATAATGGTCATACTTCAATATACCAGATTGTCAACGTTTGAAAGCTCTGTTTTTCTCTAGCTTGGCATAGTCCAACGCCAAAAAGAAATGATAATCATTTGTTTTACTGCTCCTAGAGATGTTCTCGTTTTATGAAGACTAGTTAATTCTTGAGTTTTGATCTCTTTGGGACGAGTACCTCAGGCTTTTCTGAGATGACAGCCCAACCCTGGAGTCATGTAATCGCATGGGGATCTTTCAGATCAACTTATGCAAATGTGTTATTAAAAGGAGCCTCATTTTAGCCTCTAGTGCCACCCAAGCAATAAGAGTCAAAAATCTTGGGAGGCCATGTTAAAAGCATTTTATTAATAAAACGATTCTAGTAACAGGACGGGGGTGGTGCACAACTCTCTGGAGCATTTTCAGTCCAATTGTTTGGTAAAATTAAACCTTTGGAGAATCCAATGGCTGCCTTATTTACCGAGCAGTAGGGTCTGATGAAGGAACGGTATTAAGGCAATAATACACTCTAAAAGCTTTCTCCTTTTGTGGTCCACAGCCCAGAAATTCTCCATCTGTTAGAATGAATTAAAAGACTGTTCTGTTTTGAACATGCATAGGTAAAGGTGATATGCATGAGCCCATACATATATCAACAGAGGGGACATGTTGTAACATAGAGCAGGGGTCTGTTGCCCACGTAACATATCACGATAAGATGGTCAAAGACTTATGATAAGAATTTTTGGGGGGGAACTGAACTCCTGCAGATGCCTGAGCTCTCTTTTTCCTCATATACTTACTCACTCACACTTGGAGAGTAGCAAGAGTAAATATTTCAAACTCAAGTGTTCACCTAACTAAGATCTCCAGAAAAACCACTCCTATGTATATTTCTCTCATCCAGTGAAACCAAAAGGAAATTGTTCACCCAGGAAAAGCTGTACTATACATGAAAACAAATACTATACATTTAATCCTCATAAATATATAATTTAGCATCATTTTGCTTAGAACCTCATATTTTTAAAACATCCATTTATTAAAATGGATGGAGTCTGAGTTTGTTTCACTAAAACATTATTTTGTTAAAACATCAGACATAAAAGAGAAGTGGCTGGAAAATTTCAAATGTGTTTTTGGCTGATACAATGAGGAAGGGACTGCTCCTTCCTTAGTTATTTACTTTTTTATCATTAGAAAAAGGGAAAAGGAATAGTTGCATTTCTCTTTATGTTCAACCAGAAGGGAAGAAGGAGAATGGACCTGTAATTAGAAATATAAGCATTTAATAAAGGGTCCCTTAAAAAATCATTTCAATAAATGGCATCATAGTTCAGGAATTCAGGTTCAGGTTCATAATTCAGAGTTCAAAGATTACATAATGTGTTTTGGATTGAATCGTTTAAAAGGGAGGTTGGTTGTTTTCTACAATAATAACACAACTCAACTCTGTTTCAATGGCTTTCTCTTTTTGAACAGCTCAAGACTTAGGGTCAAGTTTGGATTCAAATTCTGACTCTGTCCATTGCTATCTGAGAGACAATGGGCAAGTCAACCTCTCTATGCCTCAGTTTTCTAGTCCCTGAAACTGGAATCATAATAGTACCTAGTTCCTACTGCTGCTAGGAGAATCCACTAAGGTAATGTATGCAAAGTACTTGGCACAATGCCCAGCACACAGTAAGACTCAATATATTAGCTATTATCCCTGTTATGCTTGCTCTTTTTATTTTATAATTTCAGAATATGCAAAAGCACAATTCAAAACCCAAAGGGAAGAGAACATTCTCTTTTTTCACTCTATTCCCAGGCACTTTGTTAAAACTGAACTACACCCTGTTTCTCAAATAGCCAGTCAATTCAGGCCTTGACTTGTTTTTAGGCCTGCTTACACATGTTGGGGTGGGTACCCAGGGTCTGCAGCTGGGCATTCAGGGGACTCCTGTGGAGCATATGGTGCATCTGTCTTCTTTCAGTCCTTCATCCTACAAGTGGCTTCATCATTACCCAGGTCTTGCCCACATCCCCAAACCAAACAGTGCTCAGGGGCCACCCCTCCAGCAAAAGGCCAGCACAGAAAATCACTAACAACTAAGTATAGCTGCCCTGTAGGCTATAAACACTCAGGATTGGGAAATTAGACAAACATTTCTGATAATCTGTCAGAATTTTGAAGGTATGCTTCTTAAAGTCCTCAAGCATGGTGGAACAGCGTTTTGAGTGAATATTTTGCTCTTGAACCCACATTCAACTGAATGTTACTGTTATCAGAAGTGAATACCTTTCTCTTTACTCCTTCATGTAGCGATAGGCAAAGAATCTAAGTTTGAGAAGCTGAAATCAGACTTGCACTGTATCGCAGTAGTTCTTGGCAAAGCCTTCTGCTGTTTTAATTTCAACCAATTAGAAGAGCCAATCTTCTTTTCGTTCAGAAATGTATTAAAAGATATCACATTCAAAGGCTGGACAGGCCTGCAATTAATTACTGGTGTCCGGCTAAAGGTCTATCATTAGCTATTGCCATGACAACCTTTAGAAGGCCTTGGCCCACCTGTTGCAAGATAGAAACAGCATTAGGCAGTTGGTTCCTGCACTTGGCCTCCCTCTGGCCTATGGGGAATTCGTACTAATTAGAATTAGTTGTCCTTCTGTAGTCCAGCTCCTGACACAAATTGCATTCTGTAGCTTTTTGTTCCACTTGAGTTCACAGACAAAATAGCCCATGCCATGTTTGAAATGAAGCAAGGCAATATAAAAGGATTTTATGTAATTGGCTAATATACTTTAACATTTTAACTAATATCTTCAGTGTTGGTTTCTTGGAAGGAAGCTTGTTTGCTTTCTTCTCCTTTTACTCAATAGTTGTTTATGATCATAAAGCACATAATTTTAATATGGCTTCTTCGAGGGTCATTAACCCATTGTCAGGCTCAACTGCATATAGAACAAAACAAGTGACCTCTAAAAATGATAGTTTGAAATGGCCCCATGGCGAAGGCGAAGAGAAGTACAAACAGCAAAGAGAAGAAAAGGACCCTTTCTCACAGCTCACCAAAGAAAAACGTGATTGAAAACAAGAGCCCGTGGAGGAAGAGCCACAATGAAATAGAAAAGCCAGGAAAACAAAAGAAATTATTAGGATGTTAGCATGTGCAGCCTTGCCAGAAAGAGCGGTCCACAGCCTCTGTGAGATCCAACAGCGACGAGACCCACAAAGGGATACTTGAGAAGAGAAAAACTCGCCAATGTTTCCCAGGTAAGACTAACTTTGTAGACAGGATCTCAGGATGTCAGGAGTAAAGAGAGGAGATGACACAAGTGTTGTGTCCTCTGCTGCATCTTCCTATGCAGAAGAGGACACGGGCTTTGTTAATGGAACAGTATTGTCTAAGAAGTAAAGCCCATGTGGTCTCTATAATCTCACTGTGGAGTCATTTTAGTATATTTCCACAAACAGTAAAACTCCAAAACACAAAACAAAATGGATAGCCTTAAGAATTCCCATTAGATTTTTCACAGGGCTGAAGGAGCCTCGAAGCCTTGTTTGCCCAGCTCATTTTAGTTAGGAACTGGAAATAGGGCTTATTCTGTGCTTCATCTTTCCCGTCTGGGTACCTAAATTTCCAAGAACTCATGAGACAAATGGTCTCATGCTTTTTTATTGACTTTCTTTCTATACAAGAGGATTTCTAAGCAGAGTATCTTAATCGTCCCCCAAACAAGTAAGATACACTTTTATTTTTATTTTAAAAAGACCCAGTGAAAGTTAAGAGAATGTTCTTTTCACAACAGACATGATCTTAGTTGGGGAAGATGGTTGAAAAACTACCATTTGCTTGTTCATGAAAGAGGAAATGTAAGTAGTTTTAAAATAAAATCTATACACATCCCAAATTCATTCTCCAAGCTACCATATCAACCTCATATTGTTCAGAATGGGACCGAGGCCAAGAACAAATATCTCTCTTCCTTTCCCTGACTTCGAATCTGAATTCTGAAATGATAAGAGGTACTTTAAAATTCTTAAAATAGATGGATTTAGGAATGTCTGAGCCAAGGTAGTGCCTAGTTACTCATAGATAAGCCAGAACTGCCTTCATGACTGTATTAAATGGAAAATGTATAAAATGTGCAAAATGTGCAAGAAAAATCACTAAAAACTCCAAGGAAATTTTAAAGTCTCAATTTAACGGAGAAATTTAACTATGTTTTCAAACTTTTGTGTCTATTGTAAAGTACTACAGAACTACTTGGGAACAAGAAAGCCATTCATTAGAAAACAAGAACCTTCCAGATGAAAATGCAATGTGTTTATCAAGGAACACGCCTCTCCGTACTTTCTATGTGTCGGGAAAGTTTAAGTTTATTTATTTGTTTGTAAAACTTTCCTTTTTCTTGAGCCACCAGAGAGGAAGCAAAAAAAGTTTTTCACTACAGCATCCGTAACAGATAACATCAGTAATAATAACATAAATCAACGTTAACCACAAAACACAGTACAAACCACATTACAATGCAGTTGGGTAGGCCAGATTAGTTAATTGACTTGCCAGCATGAACAAGCTGAACGATGCACAGAAAATTCTCCGGTGGGTTGCCAGAGTATAAAATGGGCAACTCTGAAAGACATTTCAGTTGATCTGAATGCTCTTGTGGCTACTTGCTCAGTAAGGGTAGAGGTTCCTTGGGGAAGATGCAGACTTGGTCCGTTGCTAATATTCTCCATATCAGTGGAACTGCTTTAGAAATCAACTCACATTTATATCAAGATTTATCCCAGGAGCCACCTCTTCCAGCAAGCATTTCTAGTCCCGCCACCCCTACTCCCAAATATTGATGAGGTGCACTTCCCACGTTCTCCTGTGGCAACATGTGTCTGCCTCTAGCTTAACTCTTCTCCTTTTTATTGGCACTCTTTCCAATCTACAGATTTCCAAAGTAAAATATCGTGACTTTCCCATGAATACCAAGAAAGACACAGAAATTAGTTTTACTAAAAGGGACCCAATATAACAGCTGAAGTAAATGTCCCTCCCAATGTTCTATAATCTTCTGTTTACGTGCCTGCCTCCCCTACTTGTCTAAGAGCATCGGAAGGCAAAATGTAGGTCCCCCTAGTACCTACCATCATGCCTGGCACATAGCAGATGCCTGTTTGATGAATGAAGAACAAAGGAATGAATGAATTTCACTATATTCTGATGATCGTGGGAAAACAGCAATGAATCTTGACACTTACCCTTACTCTACCTGCTTAACAAGTTGAGTGGAAGAACCCATTGTGGAGGATTTTAGTGAAGAATTTGTGCTTTGGGAAATGCTGCCAACAGCCAACTCTTCAGAGAAGTTATGCCTACCCAGACAATAAAGTGTTTAAATTAGCAAATAATGTGTTCCCTTTGGTCTTGACAGAGTTCATTGCTCTTTCTCCTATCCAAGCTCTTTTGGCTTCTGAAGGAACCAGAAGAAGGAGATGAAGGATGGTTTGTAAAGCCCAAGAGAGGAACAGTGGTAAAGTCAGGGAGGTCTGAGGTCTCAGTGGTGACTTATGGAGATTTGCCTGGACATCAAAGCAACGACCTTTATTTCTAGGCTTGATTGTTTATGGTGACCTGAGAATTCTCTTCCACTTCCATAAGAGTAGATCTCAACTGTGATGTAACATTGGGAAAAATCTAGGCATTAGGCCAAAAGTCACATTTGAGGTAATCCTGGGCTGACAACTCATGAACCAATCACAATAATCTCTTTAATTTTTGTTTATAACATTCCAGGATTCTGGAACACCCTTAGAGAGAAAATAAAAGGAAAGATGAGACTTCCTGTGATTGATAGGTAGTTCTAAGGCCTGGTGTCTCTCCACATAGTTAATCTTTTTGATATGACCTTTCTTCTCATTTCTTTATTTTTAAGTCACCAAGGCATTTCTCTGAAAAATCATCTGTTGCAAAAAGCCCCAAAGCAAGTGTGAAGGAGAGAATAAAATCATTTATCAAAATTGTATGAATTCATAATTCATAATAGGCGAGAGGCAATTTAAGGAGATAGTTCTCTACCACCGACACTACCGTCAAAATAAATGTGGGGAAGATAATTGCAGTCATGCACCGAATAATGACAGTCCCAGGCCGCATACGACAGTGGTCCCATAAGATTAGTACCATACAGCCCAGGTGTGTAATAGGCTATACCATCTGGATTTATGTGAGTACACTCTATGGCGTACACACAATGACAAAATCGCCTAACGACACATTTCTCAGAAAGTATCCCCGTCCTTAAGCAATGCATGACTATACAGTGATTAACAAAAGAGACAACTTTACTTCGTCATGAGAAAAAGTTCAGTTTGATTTCTGATTAAGAGAAGATCAATATCAAATGCTTTGTCTTCACAGCTGTTGATTATCATAAATTTAGAGTAGGGATACATGTCAGTTTCTCAACTATTGACTTTCATTGGGAAAACACTGTATCAGCACCAAATGCTTCCACCACAACCCTCAGCTCTTTCTTCCCAATCTCCCATCCATGGTCGTTTACCTACTCAGCAGAAAAGGCTTACATTATATTCTACTAAACCAAACACAAAAGTGCTAGAGCCCAGAATATATTTTTCAGATGAAGGTGTTAGCTTTCTTACTGGAAAATAATGTTCCTTGACGAGCTCCTGGGCCTGAGCACTGTTTGGTTATGATCATCTAAGAATCACATGATTCAGCAGCAAATGAAATTTCTCTAGCAAACAAACCTCAACAGGGATCATATCCTCCAAGTCAGAGTTTAATAATCATGTGGTCAGTTAAGGAATTGGTGTTTTGTAAGACTAATAAGCTTCAAGCTGAGGGAGCATGCATGAACACACATCTGTCTGTTGAAGAACTCTTGGCATGAGTTTCTCCTGCAGTGAGGGTCCAAAAACATTACAAATGGGGCAGAAGAAAATACACATACTGCATTTCTGTAGTAACTGAAGCAATTAGATAACCTCATTCTTGGATGCTCATAGCATTCCTCATTAAGTTTGACTATGTTTATGAATATTTTGTGCCAACTGTACTTTAAAAAAAATATAAATGAAAGACTAGTTATCAAAGCTTGGTTGGGAGGTAAGAAATGTGCCATAGCTATGCAGGCCTGTGGTTCTCTTTTGGTACCATATCAAAAGAGACTATGATTGAATTTGCACTTTCTAAGAGGCTAGGCAACCCTGAGTCAGTTACACCACTTCTCTTGGCTCTATTTTCTCTTCAAGAAATTGAAGAGTGTAGGCAAGATGACCACTAGGTCATTTCAAGCTCTGATATTCAGTGAGTTTGTGATCTCTCCCAGGGCCAAGATTGGCAGTGGCTAACTTGAGAAAGACAAAGAATTGATTGCTTTTCCCCAAGCAAAATGCTAAGCTTTCTAGTCAAGAGTATACAAAACCTGTTGTTACTGTTTAAGTGAAAGGAGAGAAAATAATTAAAAGAAAAATGTCACTGTATCAGTTAGTTATTGCTGTATAACAAATCACACCAAAACTCAGTGACTTCAAGCAATAAGTATTACTTATTTTCCATGAATTTAGGATCAGTTGGATAGTTGGCTGCTCCGGGCCAGGCTCAGCTTACCTTAGCAGGGCATGCCCATTTGTTAATGTCCAGATGGTAAGTCGGCAGAGCGCTGCTGGTACAGGATAGTCTTCCACTCACGTGTGGCATTTGGCTGGCTGTTAGCTGAGGAGACAAAGGTGACCAAGCTACAAAGCTCTCTCATCATTCACCAGGCTAGATCAGGCTTGTTCTTTCTTGAGATGTAGGCTCAGAACTGCCATACTATCAGTTCTGCCATGTTCAATCGGCCAGAGCAAGTCACAAGGTCAGCCCGGATTCTAGGAGTCAGGAAATGTGATTTGCCTCTTGATGAGAGGAGCTACAAGGCTGTATGGCAAAGGCTGTGGCTGCAGGGAAGGGTGAAGAATCATGGTCATTTTTACAATCAATCTACCACAGTCACAAATAATGTTTTGATGTCTGTGAGAATACAGTGATAATCAAGATCCAATCATCCCTTCAAGAAAATCATAGTTTAGGGTGGGGGAAATGGCCAGACACAGCTGATTAGAATGTAGTATAACAAATATTATAACAGTGAGGATAGTATGAGACCTAGATATGGGACAACTCCTGGTCAAGAGACTCAGGGAAAGCTTCTCAGAGGTGGTGACCTTTGAGCCAAGTCTTGTTCAGGGCTGGATCCCAGTGCCTGACACGGTTCCTGGCTTACAGTAAGCACTCAGTAAATATTTGACAGATAAATAAATGAAGAATGAGAAGGAGTTGACATAAAGAGAATGAAAAGAAAATCATTCCAAGGAGAACAACCAGCATGAGGTATGAAAAAATGATTTAACATTTCATCACTAAGAACATTTATTTTTTCAACAAATATTTGCTAAGTGTCCACTGTGTGCTAGACACTAGGGATAAGGAACATGGACCTTCAAGGGAGTGGGAGAGAGAATATACCATTACCTTGACTCCCCTTGGTGTCAGAGAGAATACGCCTGCCTCCTCTCACTCCTATGCCCTACTCACAGGAGCATCACCACAGCTGCCACTTTCCATATGACAAAATCAATGTTGGTGAACTCAGTGAGGATGCGAGCCAAGGGCATCTGCTGGGCTGCTCAAGTCCATGAGCTCAAACTTCAAGATGCATTCATTCAATAGTGGCCAGATCCCTAGTTATAATCTCATCAGAAGCCCTTGTTTTTATTCCTCTTCCAAAGCAAAGTCCTCAGGAAGGATACAATCCTTAAGCAATGTTACTAGTTGGAATCCCAGACTGTCTTGGAATACTTTTTAGGTTTTATGGAAAGGATAATCGGGGACATTTGGAGTCATGTATAGATCTGGCATAGTTTTTGCAGGTCTTGTAAATATGTCAGTGCTCTTCTAAAGGGTGTGGGCTGGTCACCCTCCATTCTTTTCGATCTACTCCATATTTTTTAAGGTTAGTTGTCAAAGGTATAACATCATAGGAGGTTTTCAGGGTGTTTAGCTGGTTCAAGAACTGATGTCAGTGGGTACCAAAATCCCATGCCTTGGGTTTTCAACCATTCGAAGTGGAAAGCCATGAATCCTTCTCAAATATACCCAGAGTAACCTATAAAAGCATAAATAGAATACATAGATTAACAGTATTAAATGTCCCTAAATTTATCTGCTTGTATTCTATTAGGCTTATCTTGACTTCCTTTAAGGGCAACAGACATAAATTCATTTCCATGGGCTGAAATATAGCTCTCTATTCTTTCTACTTGACTTTGTAATACTAAATAGATAACTATGATATTCAAATACTTAACAACCAGTAGAACATAGGGACTGACCAATTAGAAGGACTAAATGGACAGCCCAGGTGTGTCAGTCATTAACCTTTACTTGTTGGGTAGCAGGGAGTTCTGGAAGAGGACTGGGAGATGCTCTCATGGCCAGGATGGTGTGGGTAGGAGGAGCAGTTCTGGTGCTCTTGGCTGACGTTCTTGACCAATCATCACAACTGGCACTGTGCCACAAGGCACATACCTGTCCACATCTGATGAACACCTGTCTCTCTCATTATGACTAATCATGGTCAAACTCATTCTAATATATTTTAAGATTGCTGATTTCTAAAATTTAGGGACAAGACTGATGTCGGCTGTGTACAAATTGACAAATTTTTTTTGCCTTTATTTCAAGTAGCACCAACAACCAATCTTTTTTATTGTAGGGAAGAAATGATACATTCAAGAAGATCAGGATGAGTAATAAATAGTTATGTGAAGTCAGCTTGCTGAAAGTGTCATTAAAGTGAAATAACTGCCAAGCAAATGCAAGAGCAGACCTTGCTTTGGGGTTAGCAATACCAACATTTCCTTTTCTCCTCCTTCCATCTCTCCCCTGCATTCTTTGATTCTCCCCGCCCAACTGTCGTTAACTTGTGAGACTGGAAGTCTGGAGATCTGAGCTCTAGCCGTGCAGGCTTGTTGTAAAGAACTCATGAAAAACAATCCAAGGATCCAGTCCTCGGCATGGGCACTGGGCTTCATTTCTATGTTGTTGTTTTTCTGGTCTTTAAAGGCAAATTCTTTACCGATGCTGTAAGACTGGAGCTTGATAAACAGAACAAATGTTATTCTAAACACCATAATGATAATAATTTAATCAAATGTGATTTGCTTCTAATAACTTTATTGGCCCTTTCATTTTGAAAAGTGGCCATGTGAATGGTTTGCTTTTGCATTTTTAACAAGAGAGGAAATAAATGATCCTGCTTGTAGGAGCAGAAGACTAATGATGCTTATTCCCACACTCTGTTTTATGGAACTAAGTCAGCCCACCCTGCCATTACAAGCAATTGGCCTGAAACTCCAATCTCCTTGATAAAGCCAATAGCAGCATTGGGCCTGGTCCTTTCTCAGAACCTTGAGGGTATCCACGAGCCCCATTAATATTAACTAACATTTGCACTGTGCCTAATTGTTTAGAAAGTACTTTCACTAACATGAGGTCCTTAAACCGTATGACTCCCATTTCACAGATGAGACACTCAGAGAGAAACTGACTTGCCCAATGTCACACCATAAGTATGTGGTGGCACTGAAACTTGAACCCTGCCCTTCCACCTCCATATTCAAGCTCCCGCCTCTATACCACGGTTAGTAGTTTGTTAACATAGCTGGCTAGGCGGTCCATGCTATAATTGTGAAAAGAATTGAATTCTATTCATTTCTACACCATACCATCTCATACCACAGACCATCTGAAAAAGAAAACAAACTGACAAGTCATCATTAACCCTGCAAACCTGCTAAGTGAACAGACTTTGCCAGGATACTGAGTGGGAGTGACTCACATTAGAAAATTTCATTCGCTCCCACCTAAGGGCCTCTCTAATTTCAGGGCTTTATGATGGGAGAAGTGCCGATTGCTCCCTCCTCCAACAAGGAGAATATTGTTTCAGAACAATCTGCAAATACACGACTGGGTCGTCATTAAAGTGTCTGCGGGTTGTTAAAGAACTTTCATTCTGCAGGAACCCAAAGTTCATGGAACTAATTGTCCATATTTTATACCCACCCTTATTTGTAAAACTTGCTTTAGCAAAAGTAAACTTTTAAAACTAACTTGATGTTGTTGCAAATTCCAGTCAGGCCACATACCAAACAAGAGGACCATAGATTGGTGAAATTTGCCGATAATGCTAGAACATAGTCTTGATTCCTTGAAATTGATTACTAAACAAAGAACAGTGGCAGAGAGGGCTGGAATAGAGGTAAGGAATAGAAGGGAACATAAGTTGCAATAGATCCCCCCAGAGTCCCCTAAAAACTGCTTTGAAAAAGAAAAAGGTGACTGGTAAGTTTATTTATGCTTTTTAAAAAGCACTGCCAATCCCAATTTATCAGTTACTGTCTTCTGACAATTTATTCATTGTTCACTGTTAGAAGCCAGAAGTTACATAGAAATGCATGATTGGTGATAGCTTCTCTATTTCAATATGGTATAATAGAGATAACACAGTGCCCAAAAGCTCTGCAGCCGACTTTTTGTCTGCTTTGTCTCTTTTCATTACTCTATCAGAATCTTCATTTAATATAATCCAAAAAAGCAAGGTAATTGCTTCACTTATCGGTTATCATCGCTCTCGCATACTTATCGTGTCAAAATTATTTATGTGGATAGGCCAGGTTGATCTTGCTGCATTCAGAAGCTTAAAATTTGAATAACTGTTCTGCCAGTTAGGTTATCAAAATTGCAGCATAAGCAATGAGCTTCTCTTTTCTGGATGTGGGAGAAGGGAAAAAGAACAGCCTCCTGGGGGGCAGGTGGAAAGGGGCACGCTGGGCTGGGGGGCACTCGGAACCAGCTCTTTTGGTGAAGGGAGAGAGGACATGGCCACAGAATGAAGAGAGTAACTGGAAAATTCCTCACGTAGCTCTATGACAAAGAGAAAGAGAAATGAAGCCAATTGGATGCTGCCTTTCCATGTTTTCTCTCAACAATTGTCCCCAGAATAGCTAATATAATTATTCTGAAAGGCAAGATAGACTTTTCAAGCTGGGGCTTTCTTCATATACCTACCCTTCCCCTTCTATGACCCTCTCCAGATGAGTGTTCCAATATGCATTTTCCTACTTGTTAATCATTTCTCAATTGCCAAGTATTTCATTGCTTTAAAGACATATTAGGCTAATGTGAAGCGTGGCAAGTTTTCAGTCTAGAAGCGAACATCTATTTCTACAAAGTAATTTTTGCTAGATAAATCTTGTTTTGAGGCATCTAAGACTTTTTTTTTTTCTTTTACAAAAGTTGTTGGTAAAAAGAAATTAGAGTGTTCATTCCCAGCTCAGTGTAGGCAGGGCGGCTGTAGTAGCAGAGAATGGTTAAGTAAATGTGAATTTTGACTCTTGCCAAACCTTGTGTGTTCTCTTAGTGAGAACCTCAGAACCAGTGGGGACTTTCTATCCCACTTCTTCCAGAGCCACTAACCCTCTCTCAAAATGTCAGTGGTGTTTGACTCATCCTGGTACAGTGGGGCCTTCTCATCTTTAGCCAGTCATTCTCATATCCGGTCAGGGAATGACTAGAACTGATGATATTCTTGTGATTGTCTTAAGATCATTTTGGACTAGGTAATGGGTGCTTTTTAATATTTTTCAAATTCTCTCAATGTAACAGATCATTCTTTTTAAACTTATTTACCCAGATCCTGACACACTCATAGCTAGGATCTAGTATCAATAAGAAAGTTTTATCTGGACAAATTGTCAATTTATCTCTTAACGTAGAGCCAATCCTTTATTGCAGTTTTAACTCCTCACTTGCAGAAGTTAGTCATACTGCCGGAAGCATGTGAAAGAGAGCACTAGGTCATATTTGTGGTTTTCTCTTATTGCTGTTATGGTCCATTTTCTGAAAATGAAGTGAAGAATGCATGTTTATAGTCCAGCATTTATATTAATTCTCTAGTAGCTACCATTATGCTAGAAGTTAGAACTAAAATCTAGGTGGGTCTCATGACCTTTAAAGATCCTTGCCAACCCTGACATTTGATTCTTCTTTAAGAATCTAAGACATGAGAATGTATTTGAAGAACGGTGCACACCTGGGATAGTAACCAATATCCCAGGGCCTGGGAGAGGGTCTGGTATCTACAGTGCATTCAAATATGTGTGGGGTGAATGAATAAACGAATCAGAGAATAGTCTTTTCCTTTGAACTTCAACCTTCAAAATGCCACTCAACATTCAGCAAAGACTGAGCACCTCCACCATCTAACAGGTCCTGTCTAAGGCCTATCCTACATATGAACCCTTCAAAGACTCTTTCCTGATCACTTGGCACATTACTTTCTGACTCCTGCAGCACTGACACATACGACCTTCTATTGTTATTGTGGATATGCATCTCTTACATCCTGTCTTACACTGACAGGGACTGTGTCTATATAGTTTATTACCCTCGTAATGATGATGAAGTGTCTCATATACATTAAATATAAATAAATACCTAATAAAAGAATGAACTGATTATTTCTCAACATTGTATGAGGCACGAGAACTAAACCATCCTCGTGGTACTTCTACCTTAAGCACACTTAGTTCCTTTAACTCTCTTTACCGTGCATGTTTTCATCACCATTCATTATGCTTCTTCTTAAACCAAAATCAGAGTAAAGCATGGAGGCAGAATGTTCATGAATATCTACTGAATGCTTACTTCTAAGAGACGAGAAAAGTAAATTACTTAAACGTGAAATGCAGCTTGCCTTTAATGCAAGTCCATTACATTTTTTATTCATTAATTTATTTGTTCAGCAAATACTTTTTGACCTTGTGCCAGGCAGAGTGCAGCTGCTGGGACTAAGGGATGAATAAAATACTTTTTCTGCCTTTGAAGAGTTTCAAGTCCAGTAAAGGAGAAAGAACTGTAAACAAACAATTATATAGTTTAAATTTGTATTTACTACTTGCTCCTTGTGTAACCTTAGGCAATTCATGTGCCTTCTCAGGGCCTCAGCTTCCTCAGTTGGTTAAATAAAGGTAATCATATTGAGGTCATGCCCCTGTGATATAGCTATTATTTCACGATGCGGTGCCTGGTAGGTAGCAGGGACTCAACAAATGTTGGTTGCATCTGAACGTGCAAAATATCAGTGGAACACAGAAGACAGAGAACTAACTCAAAACGTAAGGCAAGAAAGGCTTCACAGGGTTCAGACTGGAAGCGAGAGTGGAGAATTTGCAAGACAAAGAAGGGGAAGAAGTAGATCCCAGCAATGGAAGCATTAGACACAAAGGCCAGAGGTGGGAAAGATCTCATCAAATCATAGCCTCAGTGGTAATGCTGCTTAGGAGCCCTGAGGAACTCCGGATCTTTTTCTTCCACCCAATTATTACCTCAATAGTTCTCCTCCACTTCAAAAATGTGGGATTCTTCTTTCTTAACTAAAATACCCTCTTTCAGCACTTATTTCATTTTATTTGGTTTGATTTTTTAAAAATGACAGTTTATTGAAATCACTTTTAATTTAATTTTAAATTCTAGAGTAAGGCAGCCACCATCAGGTTTCAGTCATATATGCAAAATTTTAACATATATCCTACAGGCATCAAAGAAGGATTTGGCATCTGAATAATAACTGTTGATATTTTCAACTTAACATCATATGTCTGTGTTATTAGGAACATCTAAAGACAACATATATCTGGGCAAAAATAGAGAAATGTGGCCAAAATCCAGATGTCTTGAATTATCTAGATGCTTGGCAAGATATGGATTTAAATCCTAAGAAAATGATAGTAATAAATAAAATAAATAAAAATCCAATATTTTTGCATTACAAAACATTTATCCAGTTTTGGATACCTACTGTTATGTTGGTATAATATACTAATACATTTTCCTTCTACTCATTACTGCTATTACTATATAAGATTGTCTAAAACTTATTTGGGTCAAGATAATCAGTATGCACTGCTTTTTTGCTCTATAAAAGGTCATTAATTCTCAAACAACTTTTTATTGCCTTTTAAAAATAGGTATTCCATTGGCTTTCCCAGAGATCTGGGGTCCTGCCAGTCCTCCACAGAGCTTCACATGTTATCATTCTTGGCTCTGTGATTCCATCAATTATTTTCTTGGCAAATCCAAGGTAGAGTTGGTCAAGCTCAACTAACAAAAAAATATGTAACACCCCAAAGTAAATTGTAGGCCGGTTCAAACTCGAGTTTAATTTTCATTTTCATTTTAGCCTTCTTAGGTTAGGCACATCTCTATAGTTACTTTGTTTTGTGATCACGCTTTTCTATACACACATGAAACTGCCAAGAGGCTCAGAGAACAATTTAGAATCATCCAAAGCCCTTAACACTATTAAATCCTACTTGATCCATGAAGAATAATTAGCAAGGTCTGGGGAACTTGTATGGGAATTTACCTATTTACAGTTAGGTCTGTGTGTTTGTGAACAGCCAGATGAATTTTAGCCAGGTTCAGATAAGCATTTAGAGCAAGTCTGAGACAGCTATATAGTTTCTCAGTTCAAGATGATGGACAGGACCTACGCTGCCTCCTCTCCATTCTATTCCCGTTGAAATGACAATACACGTATAAAAATAAATAAATCCTTGGCAGCACTTGAAACAAAACAGAAAAAGGGAGGAGAAAGGGGGATGACATTAGCAGACCAGAAAGTTTAATGAACCCTTGGAAGATAGGAAGCAGATTGGATTATATTACTGGATAAACTCTAGCAGAGTAAGTCACAACCCAAATACACACATAGAAAAGAGATGTAGTTTAGGTGGGAATCATGTTTCTTAAAAGATCTCTGGAGAGGCTCCAGAGGTACAGCTAGAAGAAGCTTCTTAGGGGCAGCAATAAGTATTTATAACCGGAAGATGATTGTCAGAGCAGCGGGACTAGGTCCCCCCTCTTCTTCCCTTGTGTCTGCAGCAGTTGGCTTATTGAGCAGTTGTGGTGCTCAACATACTGTTAATACACTAAAAAGAAAAAGCCACTTGTCAATAAGTTTCTCCCTTTGACACAGAGCCTGAAGGCAGCCTTTCCATTCAAGACAGTGGCTTTTTGGATAAAACGGTTCATTTGACATAAAAGGATATTCATGCCAGCTATCTAACCCAATAACTACAATCCTTTATGCCCAAATATTAGTGATCAACCAAGGATTACCAGACATTTAAGCAAAACTAAGTAGAAGAAAAAGAAAGACAAAGGTAAACAAACAAAAAATTGACCACAAACCAGACAGTGATAATGGAAGGAAGAAAAGAGAATATCAAAAATTTCTAATTAGTATCCTCAAAATTTTAAGAACATACTGTATTTGTAATATTAAAAAAAAGGCTGCTATGAATTCTTGGAAATAAAATAACACAATCATCTAAAAATAATTTAAACTGTGCACTGAACAATAGCAGACAGAAGTAAGATTGAAATTTAATTTGGAAGGTGGAATTAATAAAAATCTCCATAATGGAAAGAAAAAGAGGAAGAAAAAATATGAGCTAGAAGTTATTTCAAGAAATATAAAGCCTCACTATTCAAAATGTGGTCTACAGACAACAGGATCATCATCAGCAACGCAGAATCATAGGCCTCACACAGATCCATTGAACCAGAACTTTCATTTCAATAAAGTCTCCAGGTGATTTGTATGCACTAAAATTTAAAAAGCACTGATGTCGAGCACAGATCCAGAAGGTCCAAAACCTATCTAAAAGGTAGTTTAGAAGGAGACTATATAAACAGTGAAGGAGCTGAAATAATCAAAGAAATCATAATCAAAAAAATTTCCTCCAACTGGAAAAAATATCAACCCAACAATTGGCAAAGCCCACCAAATGTCAAGTGGAAAAAATGCATTAGATACATTTTTGTAAAATTTCGGAATATTAAACATGAAGAGAAAAATCCTAAAAACTTTCAAAGAGAGCAAAAAAAGTGATCACTCAAAAAGAAATGATCCAGATTGCATCAGCGTCTTGACAACACAGGGTATTAAAAGACTATAAAGCAACTTTAATCCTAGGATTCTAAATCAAGCACAATTATAAATAAATTTTAAGTGAAGAATAAAGGCATTTTTTGACATGAAAGATCTCAGAAAATTTATCTCTCCTCTGCTTTTTTAAAGAAAATATTATGAAGATATACTCCAGTAATATGAAAAAATAATCTAAAAAAGAGAAAGAGAAGGAATCTATAAATAGTTTAATCTAATCCAGAAATAAAATGAAAGAAATATCAGAATGAGCAGTAGGCCAAACAGTAATGAGTAGAAATTAGAAGGAAACCAGAGGACTTTGTGGAAAAGAAAAAAAAGGCTTTATATTAATTGGAGGTGGACTGAAGAGAGTAGTGTGCTTGGGAACACAGATGTACAAAAAAAGTCATGAAATGTGATGCAAGCTAAAATGTGACATTATTTTGAGCAATTATTTATATATGTAATATGTATAATATATATAATGTGCATTTTATTTATTATTATATTAATAATTAATAACATATGTAATATTAGTTATATTATCTATATGTTAATCCTTTGGAGTTTGGTGTTTGGAACCACGTGGGATTCCACTGCTTTCTCCATGCACCTAATCATACATGGTTCTAGAGAAAGTCATATTCATAATGTTTAAATATTGATTATTTCAGATATTTATATTTTAAATCAAATTGTAGACGGTGCATGAAAGACACTGGATACAGAAGCAAAATATAACTGGTATGAATGTAATGATACCAATGTGTAAGCATATATTAGAATAATAATAATGTTTACATGTAACTTACTTTAAACTCTAAAAATGTAAAACATAATGATTCAGCTGACAGAGGTCAGCAGGGAAGAAGAAAAGAAGCAAGAAGCATAGGTGCACTGACTTATTCATCTCAGCTGGTATGGGGAACATAGAGCCAGGCTAAAGCTGGAGATCGGAAAACACAGGTTAAGCATAACGTTAAGTAATAAAGAACCAATAGAAAAACTGGAATAAACAACAAAAGCAACCAAAAAACCTGAACTTAGAAGGGAAAAAGTAAAGTTATGAGTGTATGAAATTTCTCATTTTTCAACTGGAAATCAATAGATACTATCTAAGTCTTAAGAAAATCAAGAATACAATATGTTCTTTGGAAATATGATGGTAAATATCGAAATAGCTAAAAAGAGAAGTAATTAAAGTCATTATCTTCGGAAACTTTTGGAGATCAGTAGAGGACAGTGAGGACAAATTTGACTTTTCTTCCATTTTCCATCTCTACAAGTTTAAATATACTATTACATATATAACATTTAAAAGTAAAAATTTTAGAATGTGAGAAAACAATTTCAGTGAGACTTAGATATTTAGTTACCACTAAGCAGAATAAGTACAGAAAATTTACTAGTAAGCATCTGTTTGTTGATTCAAGAAATTCTTTGAGCGCCTACTATGTGTGTGCTCCTTCGCTAAGCACTGGGTCTACAATAATGAGCCAGACAGACATGGCCCCTTGATGGCCCATGATGGAGCTTACTGTCTATTGATAAAGACAGACATTAAACAAATAATTACACAAATAAATTGCTCAGTACACTTGTGTGACGTGCTGTGAAGGATAAGGGTACAATAAGAAAACATAACAGGGGAATTTAAGCCTGGGAGACCAGGTTGCTTTGGGTGAAGTCGTGTAATAAGCAAAGTTTAACAAAATCTGATGTCTTGGTAGTAACTTGTAAAGGCTATTGGACACACAGGAAATAACCCGTAAAAGACAACTGTTTAAAGGCAACTAAACTAGTCCCACTTAAGCAAACTTCTGTCCCTTATTCTATGTAACTCAGGTCAGAACTAAAAGCATTTACAGATTTTCATGGTTTTAAGTTTTCTGAACTTGAGAAAATTCTCCCCAAAACGAATCAAATCACTTAAATGGTTTTTCAAAAATAATATATTGAGAGCTGACAATTCAGCAGTCTCCTCTGAGCCTAGCTAAAGATCAACCCACTTTAACATTTGAAAAAAAAAGCATAGTATTTCCAGGGCTGTCAAGAACTTCAAGCTGTGAAGAAAGTAATTTGATCTCCTGCACTTAAAAACTATTTACTTACCCATTTCCATCAGCATTCACTCACATAAACTAAGTGTGAGGACCAGAAAGCATATTTTCATTCAACCCATATCCAACTGGGATATGGGATAGAGTGCGAGAGAGTAGGGGGTCTTCTGATATGACCAGAGGGCTGGTCAGACAGGGGGGCCTGTCCTGAGTGGAAGGGAGTTTTAGGGGGCACAAGAGGAGAATATAGTAAATAATTAGGAGACCATTTTATAATTTCATCAAAGTGTCATTCCTGGCCCTTAAAACAATCTGGGCCTTCTCATGTGCCATGTCAGAAGTGAGATGGTAACACCAACGGTACCTGCCGGGACCCCGGGATGGGCCACCTCAACTACAAGGATCCTGTATGCTTCCTTCCTTCCACCTGACTCTGAGATCCCTAGTGCCCTGCTATCTGCACTCACACACACTCCAGCTCTTTCACATCCATCTTTCTGCTTCAGGTTTGGCAACCTGTTAGACTATTGATCAGACTAGAAGAGCAGGTCGGGACAATTTGTTACTGGTTGGTCCTTTGGAAAGAATCAACCAATGTCCATTCTAAGCCCAAAACCCTATAAGCACAGATGCAGTGAACAGAATACAGGGAAAGAGGTCATTTTTGTGCAAACCAAGCAAAGTCAACCAAGCAAGAAGTTTTCTTTCCCACAAAAAAGAAAGTTATATTTCAACCTGCATACTATTGTTCTCAAAATGATAAATGTAATAATAGTGAATCAAAGCCTTTTTACACAGAAAAATCAACAGATACTAGGTTGCGATTGCCTCTATGTGCTTCCCAATCTTGGAAATTTTGCCAAACCCCTAGAAAACTATAAAGTTAGGACAATAATTTCAAAGAAGATTAAATTTCAGATTGACTTCCTTGGGACACCCAAAAAGCAAGCAGTATTCATTTCTCAATGTTCCTTTGTTTTTTCTTTTATGGAGCAGGGAGTATTTTGTTTTTGTTAAATCACTTCCAGCATCATGATGGTGCTAATAAACCTTGCTTTGGAGAACACCTGATGTTTTATAATAGCTTGTTCCAGAAACATCTTAGACACATGTGCACAGCATTTACTACATGCCAGGACACTAAGTTCTTTATATATACTAACTCATGTCATACTCATATAGCCCTAGAAGGTTGGTATTCAGAGAGGTTGTGGAACTTATCCAAAGTCACACAGCTAAATGGATGGCAGAGCTGGCATTTGAACCCAAGCAGTCTGCCTCCAAGAGCTCCAGTGTATAAAGCATATTTTGTAAATAAATACCATATTTTCACTTTGATGTTCATTACTGTTTCATCAATGTTTATCTTGAGATTTGGTGAACCTCAGGTGTCAGCGATTCCTCTACTTCTTGAACATTCTCTCCCCTCCCCTTGGCTCTTTCTACCTGCATGTCAGGGCTGCCTGTCAGAGTTAATGATCTGCACACAAACACTTACATGAACTAGTGGAGCTCAGCCTTTAAAAGAATCCCAGGGGAATCCTTTAAAGACTCTTTTACAATACGAATAATCACCCCCTAATTTATTCATCTGCAAATTTTTGTTTTCATATAATAGATTTTCTTCAGGCAGGGCCAACTGGAACCTTGGTTTTTTAGCTCTTCTCAGATGCCTCAGCTTTGCTTTGCCATTTTGTGACCCAAGAAACCTGATTATTTTAACATCCACAACCGTTCTCCTTTCAGAGTTAGAACAGTGGGCGATATGTAGCACAAACACACTTTGTTAGGGAATATTTCTCATGAAATGGAAATTTTAGCTTCTCTTACTTGGAATGCTTATTTATTCAGACACAGGACAGTGAAAATAAAATTTAAGTGTGCAGAATATTATTTATATCCATTTTAATTTTGTCAGGCCAGACCTAGTTTCCATAGAAGATAAAATTAAACTTTTATATCAACTCACTTCTCACTTTAATGTCAAGAAATTTGCTGTTTCTATATGCTTAGACTTTCCAGTAAATATCAGCTAATCCTGATTGCTGTAATCACCTCTTGGATGGATCTACCAGCTCTGAGAGTCTCACCCTCAGGCGGGTTGAGTTTTCTGAGATCAGCAACAAAAGCCAGATTAAAGCATATCTTCAAGTACTTTGAGCAAAGACTGAAGAGACTCAATAAGGGCAGACATCCCAAAGTTGCCACCAACGATAGGAACACGTGACTTCACGGCGGAAGCATATAACAGTCTTTATCTCAGTCGCTGACTCCCCCATTTTGATTTGGAGTACTCTCTTCAAGTTTGAGGTTCAAATGTGGCTGTTCTGTTGTAACACGATAACTTTCACAATTAATGGCAAGCAGGGGAGATAAACGTTAATGGGGAGAGCCTCTTTGCTTTTCCCTGAGGTCTCTGAATGACATTTTCTAAACTGTTCCATGTGATCCAGATCATGTTATGGATTTGTTAACTTTGCAATACATTCGATTGAAACATCATAATTCTTTCCATGACAACAGTGTCTGATGTTACAGATGCCCAACCAGCAAGGTCAATAGTTGACAGATGGAAGTTGGAGCCATGCAATTACATTTCCCAAAGCATTAGAAAGAATGTAACTGAAGAAAGTGGAACCTGGTCTAAAACACACCAAACAATAAAAAGCACAAAAATAATTGCTTCAAATTTAATGAATCTTTCTTTGATATGACAACCAATCCAAGAATCTCTGAATTCCCTTTCTCTGGTAAAAGTCAAACCATTTTTGAGAGGGTGGCAGTTTATCTAAATTATTGTTTTTCCTCCATCAGTCTTTAGGCTTAATCGCATTTGCTTTTATGGATATGGTAACCCTTTTGAATAGCTTTTAACCTTTTAAAAGTCGGCTTGACCTGAAGAGCCTAAAAAATTTTTAATACAATATTGAATAATAAAAATTGAACAATTGAGCGCTTTTCTTACCAGCAGTCTGCATGCAGTGCTCCGGGTCCTAGAGCAGAGCTTCTGTCTGAATTAAAAAAAAAAAATTAAAATACCTGTATATCGCTTGCTTCTAGCAGAAACCTTCAGCTCTGACCTCTGTTTCCTTGGCTCCATTGTTCCTTCTGCCATCACAATATATCGGCTTTCTCTTTTCCAAAGAAAGAGTGTGCTTCATCCTGCAGCACGTCAGCTTCAAAGGGCTCTTATTTCAAGTGTCCAGAGCATCATTATGGTAAATTTAAGAAATCCTCAGTTTAAGATTGTCTCTTTCAATTGCACATAGGGTAGATAACTTTAGGACTAAACATTATAAACCAAGTCTTTTGTCTGCCTGGTTTTTTTCTCACCATAGTCTCTGGGGCATTTTCTATTTTGTGTTTAGTCAGATGCAGGACAAGATGATCCACAATATAACCCCTTTTTTTTTCTTTTAATCTTTGTGTTGTGGAATTTAATTACAAAATTCAAAAGAGAAAAAACAAGATGGCATTCCTGCCCGGCTGTGAGCAGGGTAGGGGCCCTCCAGGCCAATGCGAGCCCTGAGTGGGCTCACGGGGACAGCTGGGAGGGAAGTGTCTTCCATGGGAAGAGATACCTCTGACCTAGCCAACCCGGCTGGAATCCACACTCCCACATCCGGAGCCCAGGAGGACCTATTGTGGGGAATGTCAGTCAGCTGACACTTTGCCTCCTGCTCTCTCTATCTGAGAGAGGGATCTGCATTTTCTAAGCCAGTTGGCAGCATGCACCATAAACAGCAGCGCACTGCAGGCCCGCGGTATAGACTGTCACCCTGTGATAAGTGTGTCAGCTCAGTGGTGCAGAGGTTTTCAGATACCCTCCCTTGGGCTATCATTCTCCTCCTCCTCCTCCCCTCTCCCTCGCACACACTGAGCATCAGGCTCTCAAGCTCACTTCTCGACGTAGTGACAATAACCCATCCCGGCCAGTGATGCTTAAAATTGAACCATGGTTCAGGGGAGCAGTAGGCTCTCCCTGCAAGCACCCTAATGTGTTAAACGGCCACGCCAGGTAGCTCTCTCCCTTCTCGGAATCAACTACTTATGGAGACCATCTGCCAATGGAAGTTACTTTTTATGCAAGTCCTCTAACCTAGCGTTTGAAGGATAAACAAACTTGTACTTAGATAATTTTCTTTAAGAGCAGCATCTCCCTAAATGTCCCCTCTAGCTGCCGGCTTTAACTATGGGCCTAGAAACAGGAAAGGAGTCCAGGTTTTGGAGCCCGTCTGGTGACAGAGCATATACCTCCAACATGACTGAGTTTGTGCAGCTGAGCCTGGACATGTAGGGCTCTTTAGACGGCTGGAATTAT
Organism: Equus caballus; assembly: GCF_041296265.1. NCBI lineage: Eukaryota > Metazoa > Chordata > Mammalia > Perissodactyla > Equidae > Equus > Equus caballus. The sequence goes on from NC_091688.1 coordinate 81,948,139, forward strand.
TTCATTTGGCACCGTGATTGCCTCAAATGATACATGTTTTCAGAGAAGGAAACACTGCAAAAGTAAACTCGAACCAATAGGGACATTTATTCTCCAGGTTTAAAATTAATTTCCTGTATTTCTCTGGCTTAAAAAAAAATGCTATTGGAACGGCAACCTTATGAGAAGAAAAATCAGAAACGATTTCTTTTACACTGAGCCTAGTATCAGATGAAATGGAAATGTAAGGATTTCCTTAGCGTTAACCCACTGGAATTCTCCAGCTGAGAACTGAGGTCTGCAGGCTGTTTGAGGTTAAGACCTCGCTCCACTCCATGTTAGGTAATCACATGTCATTTAGGCAAAATAAATGGGAAGTAGTCAAGGAATCAGAAGAGGTGAAAGAGCAGAATCTGGTTTGGATAAAAGTTTAATTCTTCAGTTCCAAGAGGCATAGCCCTTCGAAGATGCTGAGCAAAGTCAGACAGGAGTGGCCGAGTAATGAAGATGGATGCAGCTTGTTATCAGCAAGCCGTTTGCTAGGGCTTGACGTAACCTTAAACATTGCAGATAGCTCAATGGCACTTGCCACTAAACCCCTAATTAATGAATAGCAGGCCCTAAATTAACAGTGTGCATTTACAGATGAATTCTGGGCACTCATTAAATGATGTTCAAATACCAAGCAGCAACTGTTGGCTTATTCCTGCTGGCTTGCTCCGTCCACTGGGTTTCAGGAGGAGTTTCCACTGGGGCTTTTCTGTCTCCCAGGCCTGGAGATCAGCTGCAGAGCAGAAAGGGACACCATTCTCAGGAGGGCCGGGGCAAAGAGACCCCAGCTCAGCTTTGAGCGGTGACACCTGTGCCGCCATTTATAAGGGATCAGAAACAATCTCATATTTAGCTGGTGCTGCCAATAAAAGTAAAAAAAAAAAAACAACAAAAAAGTTTGAATCCTAACCAACTCTGCCAAGGACGAAATGAGACTTTTCAGAGAGCAGCCCCACAGAGCACTTTCGTGGGCGGGCTGGAATGTACTCTGGGGGCGGAGGGTTTACACAATGTGTAGATTTGTTTGGCGAAAGCTTCATTAATAAACAATTAAGGGCTTGTGGTGAGGGAGCCGGGTCTGGCTGCAGCGCGGTAGTCCTGACTGCCCCCTCCGCTGAAGCGGGGGCCGGCCTGAAAGCTGAGGCCCCGTGACCAGGGCCAGCCGAAAATGCTTTCTGCAGCAAACAGTAGCCAAGCTAATTATCTAGCTCATTCTGTTGGGGGCTTTTCCTCTTGATTTCAAGGAAGAAAATGGGGAGCTGCGGACTTGTAATGTAACAAGGATGTGGCCCCCGTGTGGGAAGGTGTATATATCACTATTAAGTAATATTATTACCTTCTGCTCACACAGAAGTAAAATAAAGACGGAAGCCAAGTATGAGCAAGAAATTGGAAAGCAAATTAAGTGGAAAAGAAACCTTTTTTTTTAACTTTTGTGGGAGGTGGCAATAAAAGAGGTCCTTGCAAAGCCGCAGTGAGGAGTAGAATGGAGTTAAGGAAGAGGATGTTCGGGAACCATCTCCCTTTGAGTCCTTTCGGCTCTGGCTGAAATCCTGGGGCAGGACCCTTCTGTTGTGAGGGGGAAGCATCTGAAGTTTATGAGCGATCTCTCTCCGGAAGCATCCATGCTAAAGAAAGCACAGCTGCCTGCCCGCGGAGGGCACAGGGCAGAGGCTGTGTAACGGCCCGGGCAAATTCCCCACATTGCAGTGCCAAGACCCATGTATGGTCAAAAGCAAAGGCATTCTCTTGTTTCTATGGATCATTCCCACATCAGGCTTTTCAAACTTGGGTTTGAGTATGTTCAGGGACAGGGTATTCCCATGGCCCCTTAGAGGCAGTATAAAAGCAAACCAGTTTGCCAAAGGAGAAAAAAATAACAATTTTAAAACACCAAAGGGACTGTGTTGGGGCAGAGGCTGGCGGCTGCGCTCTTCATGTCTGCCACCTCAACATCCCTGAGTAATTAATGGGTAGGAATCGGACTGAGTGGGGGAAAAAACAGGTGTTTCCTTTTTCCCAAGGGCGTTTCTCATTTATTATATATCTAGTCCAAAGTTTCTTTTTGAGCAGACTTTATCACATACAGCTCAACAGAGGCTGTATGAGAAAAGCACCCTAAGCAATCATTTTAAGAGCTGCCCTCATTCCACATTGTGTGACTGAATACCAATCCTTTATTCTCCCCAGTTTGATGAGGAGATGGAGATTTAACCTCTGCTTGCCATCATTATCAGTTCACTGAGTTTCTGAGTATAAACCACAAAGCTCCTGCAAATGGAAGTTACTGGATGTTTGCCCTCACCCCGTTCCCCCCACACTCAAAGGAATCCAAACACAGAGCTTACTGGGAGGGGAGAAGATCAATAGGAAACAGTTTCTTATTACAACATTCCCCTGGATTTCTCAGAACTCCGTCCATGGGATCTCTAGTCCCAGTGGTCACACAATTAGGAAAAAACCCTGGATTTCAGACAATGAAAGAGAATAGGCAAAGAACAGAGGCAAATCACAGCATCTTTTTCTGCTGCCATTATAAACTGCATAACCCAGCCCATCATAGCATATGTGTATGTTTCCTTGGGTTTCAAAAGCCTGATGGTTCAATCAGAAATGTATGTCACAATAAAGCAGCAAAAAACCTGTCCTTTACATAACCCTCACTGGCAACATCTCGAGATTCCCTAACCCATTTTCTGATTCAAGGGGTCCCTGGGGTGTCTCGTATGAGTCCCAAATCACCGCTCAAGTCCTCTGCTTCTACCTTATGGCATTTTTTCAACTTTCTCTGTCATTCCTGACTTCCAGAATGACTCTCCAGATGTTAAAATTGACATCAATCCTCTAGCCAGATATTTCCACCCTGACATAGTCTCTTTTACGAGTCTGACCTTGGCCTAGAGAAGCTTTCCTGGACCTACATAAAAGGAACCCATTCTTCCTCAGTCTAACATATTATCTAGGAAGTTAAAAGTTAGCCATTTATTCTTGGGAGGGTCTTCTCCTTGGGAGACAAGTCATCAACCTCAATCTGACAGCTATTAATTCTCTCCTCTGTCCAAAGGGAGTTTCACCAGCTCATTATACTGGCCCAGATAGTCATGTCTAGGTATGCCCAAATTGGTTGACTATGCAGAGAAGACCCTCACTCTGAGATCCTCAAATACACATGATTAGGTGAAATAGTTTTACCAAAAATGTCACTACTACTTACAGGATAATGTATCGACCCAGATGTTAGCCCTATCCTGTAACACCAGTGCTCTTGCCAAAAGAGGACTGCCTCTTGTATTAAAGTAATCTTATCTACTGTAACAAAAGAACCCAAATATGCATTAATGGATCAAATGCAGCAGTTTATTTATCTCACTCAGAAAAGAAAGAAAACCTAGAATGGGTGCTTTTTCAAGTAATGATAGAGGGTCCCAGAATCATTCCATTTTGTAGTTATACCATCTTTAACATGTGGCCCTCAAAGTCACCATGCTCTTTTGCATCAAACGGAGAGAAAGGAAAAGAGAAGTATGCTGTTTCTTAATGCCCTTGACTCAGCATCAACACACTGCATACAATCCATTGGTGAAAACTACTTGCATGATCCTTTCTAGATACAAGGGATGGGGAGTTGAAAATATAATCAATAGCTAGGAAATCATTTCCAAGCAACAGCTCTACACCCTGGAAGAGGTAGCCCAAATGTTGGGGAGAGTCAAGCATCTCTGCCAGAGCACTAAACAGATATATCTTAACAGAAGAACTATAACAGTGTATTTTCAAGTTCACCATGCTCTTATTTTGAACTCTCTATGTTCCAGGCGTATTATCTCATTTAGTTCTCACCATAAGCTGTAGACAAGTCAGGTATTATTACTCCACTTTACAAAAAGAGAAAGTATGGAATCTTAAGAAATTTGTTGAAGGATAAACATGAGTTAAAGAGGATGACATGAATGGGAATGGCAGAGTAAAGACCTCCAAAAATCTGCTCTTTCATAAAGTAAAAAGAACATTGGAAAAAATTATCAAAATCAGATTTTTCAGCACTCTGGACATTAACCAAAGGCTTGCAATGAAGAGTGTTTACTCAAGAAATCCAGCTGAATCTCCTAAAGAACAGAAAGCTTTATGGTGTTTAAACTTGCCCTATTCCTATCCCTCTCTCCTCAGTGTTTATATAAACTTGAGAATCAAGAGCCCCACAATTATAGTAATAACCACCAGCCTAGAAGCCACTGGAGGGTTCCCAGAGAACTGTCATTACTTGACTAGTCTGCCAGTTCCCCAGAAACACCCACTTGAAGGGCTGTCTTTATTTGACCTGACTCAGAGCTCACTTAGTGTGAACAGCCCTTTTCCTGAAGGTGTTTATCAAAAACAATCATCAGCAATTGTATAATATTGCAGTTGCCTGAGACACTAATAACAGTTGGGGCAAACAAGAAGCTAACTGAAAAACATGAGAGAAAAAATCTGGGAGTGAAATATCCATTGGGGCTTTAAAAATCTCTGGCATATTCCTGGGAAACTAGAAATCCATGTGCATGTATAGGGTGGTACACATGCCAGGTAAAACCTGAGAAGGCCCTAAACTCTTCCCTGGCTAACCTTGAGGCTCTATGAAAGCAAGAAGTGAAGGCTTATGCAGAGTTGTAAAGTTCCAACCTGAGAGTTGAAGATGTACCTTAATACACATACAAAGCCCTTCAGCAAAGGCTGGGAGACTTATTGGCTCCAGGCATTTAAGAAAATATCTTTCCAATCATCAGCTTACCAATGAGCTAACTATGCAGAGATGTGCGTGGCTAAACATGACTAAGAAGATAGATTTTACATAATTAGTTCAAATGGGTCACTAAACAAACAACAAATTCTGGGTCTGATTTCCAGAGTTGCCATATTATATTATTTAAAATGTCTATTATTCAACAAAAAATTGTGAAATATGCAAAGAAGCAAGAAAGTATAGTCCACAGATAGGAAAAAAGATTTGTCAAGAGAAAGTGTTCCTGAGGAAGCCCAGATGTTAGACTTACTAGACAAAGACTTTAAATTAGATATTTTAAATATATTCAAAGAACTAAAGCACTCCACATCTAAGAATTAAATAAAAGTATGAGAATAACCTCTCATCAAAAACAAAATATCAATAAAGAGATTGATAGTTTTGTTTACAAGAAACACAAATAGAAATTCTGGAGTTGAAAAGTGTAATAATTGAAGTGAAAAATTGAGGGGCTCAATATCAGATTTGAGCTGGCAGAAGAAAGAATCAGTGAACTTGATGATAGGTCCAGGGGGATTTTACACTCTGAAGAACAGAAAGAAAAAAGAATGAAGGAAAATAAACAGTCTCAGATACTTGTGGCACAGCAAAAAGGGTGTCAAAAATATGTGTAATGGGAGTTCCAGTAGGAGAGGAGAGAAAGTGGCAGAAAGAATATTTGAAGAAATAATGGCCAGAAACTCTCCAATATGATGAAAAACGCTAATCCACACATCCAAGAAGCTCAGTGAATTATAAGTGTGGTAGACTCAAAGAGATCCACACCTAGACATGTTTTAATCAAATTATTGAAAGACAAAAAGAAAAAGCTTGAAAGTGGCGGGAGAAGTGACTCATCATTTACGAGGAGTCATCATTAAGACTGACATCTTATTTTTTGTCAGAAACCATGGAGGCCAGAAAGCAGTAGGATAACATATTCAAAGTTCTGAAAGAATAAGATTTATCAGGCAAGAATTCCATATCCAACAAAACTATCGTTCAAAAATGGAGACATTAAAACATTCCCAGATCAACAAAAAATGAGAGAATTTGTCACTAGCTTATTTGCCTTATAAGAAGTACTAAAGAGAGTCCTTCATGATTAAATGAAGGGACACTAGACAGTAAATCAAATCCACATGAAGAAATGGAGAACACCAGTAAAGGTAACTACATAGGTACATATGAAAAGACAGTATAAGTGTATTTTCTGTTTGTAATTATTTTCTTCTCCTATAAGATTTAAAGAATCTGCATAAAGCAATAATTATAACTCTGTTGATAGGCAAATAATGTATAAAGATGTAGTTTGTATGACAATAATATGACAAAGGATAGAGGAAGGAATGCAGCCAGGAGCAAAGTTTTTGTATATTATTGAAATCAAATTAGTATTAATGAAAACTAAATTGTGATAAATTATGATGTTAATTGTAATCCTCATGGCAACCATTAAGAAAATAACTCAAAAAGTATAATAAAATAAACAACAAGGGGATTAAGTCGCCACAGTAGAAAATATCTATTTAACATGGAAGTCATTAATGGGAAAAAAGATTTAAGACATACAGAAAACAAATAGAAACTTGGCAGGCATCAATCCTACCTTATCAATAATTACATTAAATGTAAGTGGATTAAACACTCCAATAAAAAGACAAAGATTGGCAGAATGAATGATGTAGCTGTATGATGTTTACAAGTGCCACACTTTAGTTTCGAAAGTGGAAATAGGTTGAAAGTGAAAAATATGGAAAAAGATATACCATACAAATAAAAGCCAGAAGAGAGTTTGAGCACCACTACTAATATCAGACAAAATAGATTTTAAGACAAAAGTTGTTACTACAGACAAAGAAGGACATTTTAGAATGATAAAAATGTCAGTCCATCAAGATGACATAATTATAAACATATAAGCACCTAACAATAGAAAACCAAAATCCATAAAGCAAAATTGTATTTTACTCCTTTTTATGGCTAAATAGTATCCATTAAGTGGATATAACATATTTTGTTGTTTATTTAACAGATGAATCTTCTAAACATTATACTCAATGAAAGAAGCCAGATACAAAAGGCCACATATTGTATGATTCCATGTATATGAAACGTCCAGAATAGGCAAATCAATAGAGATAGAAAATAGATTCATGATTGCAGGCGTTATAGAGAGGGAGAAATGAGCAGTGATTGCTAAGGGGTACAGGGTTTCTCTTGGGGACAATAAAAACATTCTGGAATTAGATAGCGATATTAGGTGTGCAGCCTTGTGATTATAATCAAAGTCACTGGATTGTATACTTTATAAGTTGAATTTTGTGGTATATGAATTATATCTCAACTAAAAAGTTATAATAAATTTTACCTTATCCATATTTCTCTCACACACACATACACAAAACACGGGTTAGAAGTGAGTGGAGATTTGATTGCAAGTACGTATGACACTGAAACTTTGTTTGCTTCTTCTTTCACTATGTGGTTCCTTTTCATCTAGAATAAAAAAGAAAAGTACTGAAATAGTTCCAAGATGTTTGCAAAGTTTATTAGCCATTATCCTAGAAAATCTTTATTTTGACTTCAGTATTTGAATTATTGCTGTGTAAGAAGCGAACACAAATTTAGAGGCTTAAAACAGCAAAAATTTATTATCCCACAGTTCCCATAGATCAGGAGTCCAGACGTTGGTGAGTTAGGTCTTCTGCTCAGTATGTCATCAGGCTAATATCAAGAAGTCAGCCAAGGCTGCAGGTCTTATTTGGACCTCAATGTCCTCCTTCAGGTTAAACAGCTGTTGGAATAATTCAGTTCCTTGAGGTTGTAGGACTGAGGCCCTCAGCTCCTGGAGGCCACCCACCCTTCCCTACCATGTGGTCCTCTCCACAAAAACACAAGTTTGCTTCTACATCGCTAACAAGAGAGCACCTCTGTTGCTTCTCATGATTCTGACTTCTAGACTCTCTTTTAAATGGCTCATGGAATTAGGCCAGGCCTACGCAAGATAATCCTCCTTTTGATTAACTTAAAGTCAACTGATGGGTGACCTTAATTGCATCTGTAAAATCCACTCACCCTTTCCGTATCATGTAACTTAATCAAGGGAGTGAACATCTCTTCATATTCACAGGTCTAGCTCACATTCAAGGGGAGAGAAATAGACAGGACATGGGTCATTGGGGTTTTTCTCAGAATTCTGCCCACTACAAGTAGTTTGTTCCATGTACATCAGCCAAGTATGGGCCTTGCTAAGTCATGAATATACGAGCATAGTCACTGTTTGGACACCATTTGGGGAGACCTGGTCAAGCCACACACCATCAGAGCCAGACTCTGCTTAACCGCAAGATTGAATAGTAGCTTCCAAGCCTGGCTGCCCATGAGAATAACCTGGGAATTCCTATATTCCATCTTCTAGAAATTTTTATTCAATATAAAAAGTATAGCTAACCTTCTCCATGCCACCCACACACACACATACACACACGCAAACACATGCACACATCCTATGTTTTTGAAATGTTCCAGGTGAGCACCGGAGTTGAGAACTGTTACCCTAAGACTCTGCAAGCCACAATTGATGGAGAAGAATAAAAACAGTAGTATGAGTAAACTCTATGCTGGCTTGCAAGATAGTTATATTTACACACATATATAACTAGTTACAATATTTAATTTAATCCCAGATCCTCCTCACCTTTTATTCATAGAAGGACAAATTGTAGCATAGGAAAGGAAACCTGTGGTTTAAATATCTAACATTCTTGAATTCAAATCTCCTGCTCCACTTGTAACTCATTTATAATCCCCATAAAATTACTTAAGATCTCAGTTTCAGGTTCCTCATCCATAAAGTGAAAATATCAGTTCCTGTTCCACCTACCTCTCAGGAGGATGGTGAGGATGAAAGGGACTGGAAAACTCTTCTAAACACATGTTGCTAGAGAAAATCTGAGTCTCCTTGACTTTGGACTGCAGCAATTCCTTGCGTCTGTCCTGTGAGCATCCTGGGGGATTTGGTCCTCCTGTACCCATAGTTTGGGAGAGGGAAGAAGAGCTTCCCAAAAAAGGACTTCTAGGAAGCCTGTCCCCTTTCTCTCAGGCTGCCTTCCATTCTCTGTTCAGCTTCCCCTTTGTGGGATCAGCTTGAAAGGGAAAGAGCTGTGCATCTGTGCACGTGAAAGGTTCTCAGTAGGTAGAGAGGAAACGTTCCCTAGGAATTTTTAATATCATATAACAGTCTTCCCTCACATTGCATTACACAGAAATTGGGTATGTATGGCCCATTACCACACAAAATACAGCTCCCACACCCACCACACCGTATTTCCCTTTGCATCCACCTGGTTAGCCATGATTAGTAACCCCTCAGAACCAGCTCACTGCCGCTGGCTTACCCAGTGCCTTGCACTCAATGCTTCACTTCTCCTGACAATGGGAGAGGTTAGGAAAGGCAGGGCATGGGGTCTGACGTGAAATGGAAAGGAAAATACAGAATTCTGTATAAAAACAGAACCACTAACATTTGAGCATTCATTTTCTCAAACTTGCAAATAATGATACCTGTTTTACACAACTTAAAGGATTGCTCAGAGAATGAATGTGAGATAATAGATGTCAAGTGCAGTTTCTTACCTGTTGGGCGCTAAATAATCATATGGTTTAAGGGCAAGATCTCAAAATGAGTCAAATAAAATTCGGCAGGAATAATTGTCATTCCCTGAAACCTTTTCCCACGTGTCATATGATGCTGTTATCATCAATTGTGCATGTGTAAATCATCCTGTTGGACTATAAGGTCCATCAGAGAAGGAATTGTCTTGTTTGTTCAGAATTTTGGCTTTTGCTAGAGTAAGAGCCATGCTCTGAGGTACAAGAGAGTAGAAGCTTGCTTGTGTGTGACAGGTAGCCCAGAGCCATGATATAACATAGCAATGGAAGCCCCAGGAGGGCTAGACATTTTGTCTCTTTGGTTTCGTACTATATGCCCAGCACTTGAGACAGTGCCTGGTACCTAGGAAGCACTCAATAAATATTTGTTGAATAAATGAATAAGCTAAATGTTTGTTGACTTGAGTTAAAATAAAGTAAATTTTGATTTGATAGAGTGAAATAGCAGCTGTTTTAAACTCTAGGAGACAAGCAAACAACACTGGCTGATGGCGAAGTTCAGAGTCCTTGAGCTGCTCTCTCCATATGTCCTGCTCTTACCCTCTCAGAATGGCTCTCTCTCACTTCTCTGCCTCTCTACTTTTCTCTCCTTCTCTTCACCCCCGCACATTTCTTTTTGTTCTATGACTGCTCAAAACCCTTGCCTTGGAATCTGGCCCAGGGTTCCTATTCATGCCCCCAGATTGCCTTCACTCTCCAGCTCCTTCCGTTCACCAGCTCCCCATCGATACTTCCTGCTCTGATAGGTCATAGCAAAGTTGAGAAATCGCACCCGTACACTGCATGGAGAGTGAAGCTGTTTCTGCATTTTTGTGTCCTGTTTCCTGAGTGTCCTTTCTGCCAGGACCCCAGCTCCCCTTCTGCAAGCCCCCTTAGCATACTCACGACTGCCACTGCTGCCTGGCCATTTGCGACTTACCACCGACCTTCTTGGAAGGGTACTATATTAGTCAGGATTCTCTAAAGAAACAGAACCAACAGAATGTACACATAGAAGGAGATTTATTAGAAAGAATTGGCTGACATGATTTTGACAGCTGAGAAGTCCCAAGATCAGTCAGCAAGCTGGGGACTGAGGAGAGCCAATGGTGTAGTTCCAGTCCGAGTCTGAAGGCCTGAAAACCAGGAGAATTGACGATGTAGTTGCAGTCAGAAGGCGGGCAGGCTGGAGACCCAGGAAGAGTTGATATTTCATTCCTAGTCTGAAGGCAGGCAAACGTTGATGTCCCAGTTCCAAGGTGGTCAGGCAGGAGGAGTTCTCTCTTACTGAGGGGAGGATCAGTGTTTTTGTTCTATTCCTGCCTTCAACTGACTGGATGAGGCCCACCCACATTGAGGAGAGCAATCTGCTTTACTCAGTCTTATGGTTCAAATGTTAATCTCACCCAAAAACACCCTCACAGACAGACACACCCAGAATAATGTTGAACCAAATCTCTGGGTACATGATGGCCTGGTCAAGCTGACACGTAAAACTAATTATCACCAATGTAAACTTGTCACCTTAGCCACCTACTAAACTCTAAAATAAGCTTCTTTGAAGCATCTACTTTCTTTCTGTCTTCTAGAACTGAAGGATGGCATCCCCAAAGCAAGTGCTGTGAACAGAAAGAGGTTCACCACCCCCAGCCTCTCCCTGGTCTCACTTCCATGCCTGGGGCGCCAGAACTCGCTTGAGGCAGGTTGCACCCTCCCTAAGATGATCCCCTGATGCCTGCCACGAAGAGCTGCTGGGAGCCTCAACTTCTTTTATTCTCCTTCTCTGCTTCCTCCCCAACGACCCTACAAATGTTGACTTCGTGCCTGAAACACACTCACCTTTTTCATTTATGTAACTTACTCTGGACATCTAACAGCCAGGCAGCCCCATCACCAATATTCACGTTGTTAAATGTGTCAAATTAACATCGCTGTAAGTTTATTTATTACCAAACACTGTGATCAAGTTGAGAAGACCTAGGACAAATAATCAGAAGACTTGAGTTTGAATACTGGTGCCATCACTTGCTAAAAATAAGAAACTGAACAAAATGCCTAAGTTTATTGAGTCCCAGTTCTCTGATCTTTTTCGTTATCTACCTTGTAGCACCACTGTGAGCATAAATGAAATGAGGGCCCATCTTGGTAATGTATGTGCTTCGGAAATGATAAAGTGCTATTCCAAACGTTATGTACTGTTACATTATTTTCAGCCTTCACAATTTGTTGTTCAAGTCTCCACTCATTACTTAGGAAAAAAAAACTTCAAAAAGCCTCTAGAAGTCAGGAACCTCAAACAAACTCTGCTGTAAAGCCCCAGGAATCAAAGAAAAAAGGAGGGAGAGAAATATACCCAAACTTTGGGAAATGCAAAAATCAAAGAGCAGAAAAGACTGTGCAATTGCTGCAACTAATAGGAAGTGCATCGTCCTTGGAGGAGGCATTCTGTTCACCATAGCAGGACAGAGATACTGTACTTTAAGAAAGGCCTTCATTTATCATAAAAATGATATCGGGTATCATGCAGACCAGCTGTGAGGCTCTCCAAGGGTGAAAAAGACAGGACAAATTGTGTCCAAGTGTCGAGGGAGAGAGGGTCACAACTCCTCCAGTGCTGCAATGGAGCCCATCAGGCAGCAACAACAAAACAGCCCCAACTCAACTGCTGGCAAAGCAAAGGCATGGTCATGTCAGAAGGCATACACAGAGAAAATTCATATCTTGGCTTTATAATGGATGTCCCCTTGTACTCAAAAAGCTTTAGTGAATTATGAAAGACATTTATCAGACATTAGAAAAATTCCAACGTTGGAAAAAATTTACCATCATTTATCACAGGCTTGAAACTACAATGTATTTTTCATTATGTGATATGGAAACACATGTGCAATGAGTGGGTGAGTTTCTGGTTCAACACCAAACCCACACTATCCTAGTAATTGGATTCAGCCGAACACAGGACAGTGCACTCCAGGTCATCAAGCATCTTAAAGCTTGAAACAAAAATCATTCCAAATGATACTTAAACCCAAAAATGTAATTGAAACCCCCATACGAGATAAGTTAACCTTTGGTGTCACATTTTGATGAAGGCAATAGGCTTAAACATGACCAAGTCTAATGACCCGGTGTTCAACTGTAAGCGCAATAGACTTCATCTAAGACCTGTTCCCTCAACCTAAGCTTGCTGAGGCTTTTCACTCTTAATTGCATCTGCTTCTCCATGGCCTGATCAGTCCTTAATTGTATCTAATTGATCTCAATTTGTACCCTGGAATTGGTAAATCACAACGTAATTTAGGAACACAACTGCACTCTACATGTCACCCTTTCCTTTGATCCTCCTCACAGTCTTATGGGGATGTCAGGGGTGTCAGGAGAATACTTTTACTCTCCTCTTACATATGAAAAAACTAAGTCAAAGAATGGCTACCTCAGTGTCTAACCACTACTGAGTGTCAGAGCTGATAGGAGAGCCCAGTTTTCATGACTCCCTAGTCCAGTGCTCCTTAAATATGGAAAAGAACTTCTTGGAGCTTAAGGCTGTGAGACCCTCACAATGTGCTCCTCCGGGACATCTCGTAATTTCCTCTTCAGGAGCTCCTTAAGAATAGCATAAAGGCATATCCAGCTGGAACCATTTACACAAACTGTATAGCCTGGAGGCAGGGGATGGACTTAATGACCCTAGGCTAATCAATTCCTGCTTCCTAACACAAGGAGTGATTGCAAAGTAATGATCCACCAGCCCCAGACAAACATCACAGTTATACATTAAATGAAGTTTCTGATTCCTCATTCCATGATAAATGTATGGTTAATCCTGATTCCTGATCCATCATAAATTGCTCTTCTCTTCAGGGTCACTAAGTGACATTTGACTGTGAGTTGTAGAGGAAGTTGAACGGGAGAGCTTCAGCTGGAGTGGGCGTGATATTGTAGGTATTGTAAGTGTTCGCATTAATCTGTTGCCATCTGTCTTTATTTTGCTAACCCACTCAATCGGACACCATAAATGTTAACAGACATAAAAATGCTTTTCTTCAACATTAGGCACACATATCTTCTTGCTTCACCTCCTGAATCTCAGACAGCCTTTGATTATCGTACACAATGCCACGATGATCCCCTAGCTCCCTGAAGTGGCTCTGAACAGTGATGCCATATAAGGCATTGTTCCAAATCCACAACCAGTTTTTGGATTTCATTTCAAGGCTCCAGTGCTCCTGTACTTGGCAGCAGCTTTCTTCCCCCCTTACACAGAAAGATCCAGAATGCAACCTTTAGCTCATCCTCTAAGAATGCGGACTCAAGCTGGGGTGGTGAAGGTTAAGCCAACCGCTTTTTATTCTTCCAAGCAGATTGTGACGGGGGCAGCTACACTCCTACCCTGTCTCCCATCAGCCTACACATTAAAAACCAGAACAGCCCCTGTGTTCTTGCTACTATCTGTTATATGGAAAAGCCATTCATTTGATGACTTGAGTAAGAAGGTTCCAAACAAGAGGCTTGCCTTATAATTTCTAAGAAATCTACCATCTCTGTGCCAATGAGGGCTCTCTTTGAAGTCTTTATCACCCTGAGTTTACTTTGGCAACTTTTGAAAGGACTGAATAATCTTGAAAGTCTGTTTTTCTAAGACCTTTTATCTGCACTGTAGTGGATGCTGTGGTGCACTGCCCAAATCCATCCTCTGGTACTGAGACACTCATTGCCTCAGCTACCAGTAGTGTTGACCATGTACAGCCCTCAGCCAAGATTCTCTCTAGGACTTGCCCTACAGAGCCACCTCAACCACGGTCACACCCCATCCTCTAGGGCTACCCATATCCCATGACTGGTCATTACAGGCATATAAAGGCCAAATTCCCTAGCCCCAATTCAAGACAACTCAGCAGGGCCAGCCCAGCTTCAGAGATCCCCAAAGGGCCCTGTGATAAGGGTCACAGGACCCTTAGGCCTTTGTTGTGACTGCATCAGTTTGACTTCTTCTCCCCAATCCTATTCCCTTCTCTTCCCCTAAAAGCAGGGCACTACCCAATACACACTGTCAGACTCTGCATCCCAGGGAACCTGACTTCCAACATGGATATTTGAAAGATAATGGGTTTATGAACCAAAATCAAATGCACGGCAATTTACTAGCTTCTTTTTAGTCTTCTTTTCAATATCACTGATAATTATGAGCTTTGGGCTAGAAGGAGCCTTCATTCTAGAAAAAGATTTTCACAGGTGACAAGGGAACATTGTTGAGTCAAGTAAACAATATATAAGCTTTACTCTTTCAAACACAACTAATTTAAAGTAGTAAACGCTCCATCGACCTGAGTCAACTGCCAATTCTATATCAGTCGAAATGTAGGTCCCAGTGTGGACGAGGGTAAAGAGATAGCTAATACTCCCCAACTACAAACACTTCACTCTTTCTCTGAACTTCCTGTCTCCTATGAAGGCCAGCCATTGGGGGTTACGCTCTCCCATCCTCCTCTTCATACCTTTGGGACCAAATCCTGACTGGAGGGGTCAAGTCTTATGATTTCTTTGGTAGTAATAGAACCAGAAGGAAGAATCAGGACATCATGTTTGAAAAGCCCAAGAAGTAGCTCTTTGCTCCCTAGTCTACTAGCCAGCAGTTCTATCTCAGCCACCAGTCCCCATGCAAATGGGTGTGAGATCAGATCACCCCTCTTCTCTCCCCTGTGTTCCTCTCTCCTATAGAATTCTTCATGTCACTAGACCTGTGTTTCTTGCCTCTGGTAGTTGTCTCCATTTGTCTCCAGGGATGTTACAGAAACCGAAAATGATTGCAATAGAGAGGGTTTTAATTTATTAACTGGAAAACATATATTTCCTATGTTACCATTAGAAGGAAGGGAAAGTGATATGAAATCAAGATAAAATTCCTAAGTTTCACAACTCCCAAACTATTATGAGTCATTTTATCACTCTGACCCCCAATTGTTGTCTGTTTCTATATAATTCCATTCAAGCTCCAGTGAGAAGACAGGAAGACTACAGGCCAATTCCAAAATAGTAAACTTTTGAGATCGTTAATTATATTAATCCCCTTTCCTAGATAAAGTGGAAAATACCCCCCCAAAATTGTCAACATTTAGCCAAAATACTTACATTTCTTTGGCTGCCATGGCATGTTATTTCAATTTTTATAAATGGCTGCTTAGTTGTAAGTCCATAATCTTAATATTCATCCATAATGATAAGTAAAGCAATAATCTGACATAAATATTGACCCAAAAGGTAAGAGTACATTATAAGAGAAAGGGGACTGACCATGCAACCCAAAGCCATCTATAGATTCAATGCAGTCCCTATCAAAATTCCTATGGCATTTTTCACAGAAACAGAAAAAAAAAATCCTAAAGATGGTATGGAACCACAAAAGACCCAAATAGCCAAAGCAATCCTGAGAAAGAAGAGCAAAGCTAGAGGCATTCCACTTCCTGATTTCAAACTATATTACATAGCTATAGTAATCAAAACAGTATGTAATGCAAAAAAACAGATCCATGGATCAATGGAGCAGAAGAAAAAGTCCATAAATAAACCCACACATGTATGGTCAAATAACATTTGACAAGGGAGCCAAGAATACTCAGTGCGGAAAAGACAGTCTCTTCTATACATGGTGCTGGGAAAGCTGAATGTTCACATGCAAAAGAATGAAATTGGACCCTTATCTTACACCACTCACAAAAATTAACTTGAAATGGATTAAAGACTTAAATGTAAGACCCGAAATCATAAAACTCCTAAGTGAAAACAAAGGGAAAAAATCTCTTTAACAATGGTCCTAGCAATGATTTCTTGGATATGACACCAAAAGTACAAGCAACAAAAGTGAAAATAAACAGGTAGGACTATATCAAACTAAAAAGCTTCTACATAGAAAAAGAAACAATCGACAAAATGAAAAGGCAACCTATGGAATGGGAGAAAATATTTGCCAACTGTATAGCTGATAAAAGGTTAATATCCAAAATATGTAAAGAACTCATACAACTCAGTAGCAAAGAACATACAAATAATCCGATTAAAAAATGAGCAGAGAACTTGAATAGACATTTACCCAAAGAAAATATACAAATGGCCAACAGTTACATGAAAACATGCACAACGTCACTAATAACCAAAGAAATGCAAACCAAAAGCACAAGGAGATATCACTTCACACCAGTTGGAATGGCTATTATTAAAAAGACAAGCGATAACAAGTGTTGGCAAGGATGTGGAGAAAAGGGAACCCTTGTGTGCTGTTGGTGGGAATGTAAATTGGTGCAGCCACTATGCAAAGCAGTATGGAGGCTCCTCAAAAAATTCAAAATAAAACCACCATATGATTCGGCAATCTCTCTTCTGGGTATTTATCTGAAGGAAATAAAATCATTGTCTTGAAGAGATATCTGCACTTCCATGTTCCTTGCAGCATTATTCACAATAGCCAAGATATGGAAACAACCTAAGTGTCTGTCGACAGATGAATGAAGAAAGAAAATGTGATATAGGTATACAATGGAATATTATTCAGACGTAAAAAAAATAAGGAAATCTTACCATTTGCAACAACATGGATGGACTTTGAGGGCATTATACTAAGTGAAATAAGTCGGACAGAGAATGACAAATACCGTATGCTCTCATTTACGTGCGGAATCTGAAAAGGCCAAACTCACAGAAACAGGAAGTAAGGGTGTTGCCGGGTGCTGGGATAGAGGAAATGGAGAGATGTTGGTTAAAGGCTACAGTCTTCCAGTTGTAAGATGAATAAGCTCTGGAGATGTAAGGTACAGTATGGTGATTATAGTTAACTACACTGAATTATATACTTGAAAGTTGCTAAGAGAGTAGATCTTAAATATTCTCACTACAAAAAAAAATGGTAATTATGTGAAGTAACAGGAGTTCACTAACCTTACTGTAGTAAGCATTTTGCAATATACATGTGTATAAATCATCACGTCGTATACCTTAAATTTACACAATATTATGCGTCAATTATATGTCAATAAAACTGGGAAAAAATAGGAGAAACGAGACTGAGGTGTGGGGAGGGTAATCATGCAATGACTTGATGTTCTCTACTTTTCAAAGGCTTTTACTGAAGCATTTCTCTCAGTAATGCTGCTTTTGCAATTACATGGCAACAAAGCATTTGAAATAACTTTTGACACTCCAAGCATAAAAACTTACACTAAGATGAGAGGTTTATAGACAGCAACTTCCTTCAAAACCTTTCTGCTCCGATGCTAACTGCTATTGCAAACAACATGAAAAGTATATTCCCAAAGTTAAATGGGAAGTGTCTCGGCTGAGAAAGGGTTAAATAAAGAGAACCAGATTCCAGCCAGTCAGGGTCTGAACACCAATGAGACTTCCTTTAGATGATGTAATGCTTGAATCCTGATATCCTTTTGAAAAGAGCTTGTGGTTGAAGTTTCTATAAACCAGACTGAACTGGAATTTCCTCCCATTCCAAGAGTCTCTCCCACACGGTTTTCTTAGGTAGCTTTGGTCAAATGTAGTAATGTTCTTCCCTAATGTTTGACAAAAAGCACTGTTTGTAACTGTGATTTGCATTTGGAGTCTTTAAATGATCCTGGTCCACTGCTCTCCATGGGCCCCTTTTATCCTTACTTGGTAATGACATGGCATAAAGTGCTTAGTAGAAAATTCAGAAAGGCACCATCTCCTCTCACTTGTCTGACTAAGTGCTGGCTCTTTCCATTCATGTCCTTCCCACCAATCTCTGAGGTAGGGAGCCTGTGACAAATGAAGATAGAGACCAACATTTTCAACTCCATAGCAAGACGGGAAGTTGTTGGGGTCTGCACGGCAGCTATCTTTGCATTATCCTCTTTTCCACTAGCATGTTGTTGACAACCAAATAAGTGGGACAGTTCTAGGTGACAGCAAGTCTGGTGAACTCAGGAAACTTACTCAAGGAAACTCTGAAAGTGTTCACTCTCTAAAAGCTTTCACAACCGATCCAGGGACGTACAGTCCACATGAAAAGACAAGGGTAATGAGCTCTGGATTTTGTTTTGAGGCACCCTTTTAACTTAAATCCCGGAGCTATCAAGAGAGCTAGGTTCATGAAATGGCAGGAAAGTTAAAGAGGATTCCTAGAGCATGGCAAAAATTGGCACATCTCCCAACCTGGCTGAGAAACAATGTCCTTTATACCAACTATTTTTAGATTGAAAGAAACCTTCCTCTGAAAGAATTAATTCATCATTTACCACTCCATTAGATCAAACCTTAAAATCTTGGTTAACTAATGACCTCTTCCAACTTGTTCCATTTGGAAAATACACTAAAAAATAACCATTTGTTTTCAAAAGTAAATGTATATCATATGTCACTGCACTAAACGAGCTAATATATGCGAACATTCTTTGGAAACAAAAAACTATACAAACAGAAGACATTACTATTTTTAAGATCATTGGCTCTTATCATCATTATTGGCTACCTGTGGCATATTCTCCAAGAGAATAAGAACCACATTTCTTTTGCTCTCTCTTGTATCCCTATCCCTTAGCACAGTGCTTGGACCATTATAAACATTTGATAAAGATTTGCTGCATTGAATTTAAATTTGAATCCACAAGTATTTATTAAGCACCTAGTGTATAAGGCACTGTGCTAACAGGTGATGGCAAAGGGAGTACAAAGACAAGTTTCTACCTTCTGGGGGGGGGAGGGTTGGGGTGCTCCATCTAATCCCTCTCCAAGAGTTCTGTCCCCCCAGGCGCAAGGACAATGGTTCCAATCACAAAGGCCTTCAGTCCCA
Source organism: Equus caballus (assembly GCF_041296265.1). Classification (NCBI taxonomy): domain Eukaryota; kingdom Metazoa; phylum Chordata; class Mammalia; order Perissodactyla; family Equidae; genus Equus; species Equus caballus. The sequence continues at coordinate 81,967,395 of NC_091688.1, forward strand.
GGCAGGAAACGTTAATAAGTGGAAATAGGCTACTGATTTTAAGACAATAGAACATTATGAGGATAGTGAAAACTAGAGAGTGCAATCCTTGCTTAAAATTGTAGTTATTCAACTTCAAATATTTTGGGATCACTGTACTAACAAATATAGTTTTGTCAAATTTCTGGCAGATTATTCATCCCTGAAAAGGAATGAAGGTCAGATACATGTTACAACAATGGAAGAACCTTGAAAACACTATGCCAAGTGAAATAAGCATAAAATAAGACACAAAAAAACAAATATTGTATGATTGCACTTATCTAAATTATCTATAACAGGCATATTCACAGACACAGTAAGTAGATAGGAGGTTACCGGAAGCTGGGGGCAGAGGGGAATGGGGAGTTATTGCTCAATGGTTACCATTTCTGTCTGGGGTTACGAAAAAGTTTTGGCAACAGATCATGGTGATGGTTGCACAACGCTGTGAATGTAATTAATGACACTGAATTATACATTTTAAAATGGTAAATTGTACATTATATATATATTTACTGCAATAATTTGTTTTTAATTTCAGCAGATTCTATGCAATCTGGCTGGCCAGTTGAGATTTCTGAGTCCTGGCATCAGGCTTTGTTCAATAATTGTTTGCCAAATAAAGTCGCATCTTCCCCCACCCCCAAGATATTCCAGAGTTTAGTGGAAGTAACACAATATTTAGATTCAGGCAGATATTGGTCTTGCTATTTACTAGCTATGTGACCTTGAGTAAGTCGCTAATCTCTCTGCACCTCAGCTTCCCCATCAGTCATACGGGGATAATGGTGGGACCTACCTCCTAGGACAATAGTGAAGACTGTCTGAGCTGATGCTTGTAAAGCTCTTTTCAGAGTGGCTGGCTCATTTTCTACTCTTATTAATGTTAGCTAGACTAAGAAGAATTAGCTATTATTATTATTAGGAAGACTAGAAAAGTAGATTTGCATTTTTGTTCCTAACCTAATGATTTGTTTATTTACCTGACGATGATTGTCTTCTCAGGAACTATAGACATATCAAGTTCATAATGCTGTTTTTAAACATCTCATTTTAATCTAATGACATTACTGATCTGCTGAAAATCTTTTGATGACTCCCTGTGGTTTCAACAATCCCCAAATGGCACAGGCCTGTTTTTACCTCTTCAGCCTTGTGGTGGACACTGTGGCCTCGCCATCATCTATTCTGAGCTTCCCAGAAATGCTGATTTCTGTGTGATAATCTCTGTACTTCCAGTGAAGCAGACCCTTCTCTTGGCTCCAGAGAGAAACCACTTGACCCAGGCCAAGTGAAGCAGGCCATTCCTGCCTCCTCAACACTATGCATGACTCAGGGCAGGACATGTGACCACCACTGCTCCAATCAGGCTGAATCTCAGGCCTCTTATTAGAAATGCTGTAGCAAGTTTCGCTTTCTTCTGGATAGTGTAGAAGACAGATGTGAGGGCTGGAGCTGCTGCAGTTACTTCACTACCTTAGGAGACAAAAGTCAACACATGGGGGAGATGAAGGCCAAGAAAACCAGAGAAGAATAAAGAACTCTGATGAAGTTATGACTGGAGTCATCCCTCCTCTGGATTTTTCTGTTTACTGAGCTAATAAATTCCCTCTCTTATTGCAACCAAAAAGTCTTAACTGGTTGGAAAAAAAGTCTCCTTTTACTGCACTCTCCTCACCTCCCCAATCCAGCGAAACTAATATGGGTTTTTTTTTTTTCAGAACACGACTGAGCTTCTTCTGATGGAAGTGTTCTCAGCAATGCATTCTCTCTCCCTGGATTGTCTGTTCACCACCCTCCTCTTATCGTTTCTCTACTCCACTTGCTCTGGTTAATTCTCATTCACCCTTAGTGGTTCAACTGAAACATCATTTCACAGAATGCTCAATCCAGATCAAGTTCTCCTATTATGGGCACCCATAACTTTTATACTTCTCCTCCGTGAGCCTTGTCACCATGATAATTAAATAATTGTCTAATTAGTTGACTGATGTCTATCCCCCATGTTTGTCTGTCTTGTTCACTGCTGCTGTATCCCCAGTGCCCAATGCAGAGCCTCATCCATAAAAATAACAGTATATAAACATTAGCTGAATAAATGACCAGCTTTTAGTTGCCAAGGTTAATTGTTAAGTCGTTGGTGTAGACCTCCCCATAAAAACAAAAACGCTTTATAGATAAATCAATAGTTGAGAAAAGAGAGGTTAAGAGATGAACAAGCTGCTGAGCTCTGGATGTGGATGAACAACCATGTTCAACCAATATTTCTTGGGCGCCCACTCTGCGCAAAACAGGGACGGAGGTACAGAACACATCCGCCCTGCCCACCAGGAGCTCTTTGTTGGACTTTAATTAGCTGGCCATAGAGAATTCTGCTGCTGTGCAGGACTCCAAGTCACCTCTATTACTCATTGCTTTGGTGCTTAACTTAAGCAGGGTCAAAGCTACATTTAGCCTGTGTCCTAAAGAGCAGAAAAAGCATAGCTCTCAAGCCCTCCTTTCTAGCAGTTTCCTTTGAATCTGCCTTTAATCTCTAAAGCCTGGAGACAAAGAGAAGCATGTTGGTTGTCTGCAAGCCTATCTTCTCCAGGTGTATGAAAGCATTCTGTAAACTCCAACCCACGGTCCACATTTAAGTTCTACTATATCATCATCGGGGCAGTGAGAGATGATGAAGGCTTGGGAATGAGGCAGAATTCTGGTGGGAAGTCAAGATGAACTGGAAGCCAGAATCAACTTTAGTTCTAAACCACAGAGAACAGTGATGGCTTTGGTGTCTGAGTAGAGCCAGACATTGATGCATTCAAACTCGGGCTTCACCAAACACTAGCTTTGTGACCTTGTGCATGATATTTATGCTTTGCAAGCCTCAGTCTTCTCATCCATAAATCAGGGATAAAAAGACCTTGCCTCATAGGATGAAATGAGATAAAATACATGAACACTTCGCACAGAGTCTGCCACACAGAAAACACTCCATACATTTTAGCTCTTAGTCTGTTTTAATCCACTGGGAGGAAGGTAACAGATTAGAGTGAGGACTTTTTCCCCCAGCTTTTGTTTTGCGCCCAGGCTGCTTTATTCAGTGATGACCTGTATTGACTCCATAAGCAGATGCTTCCTTGGAGATTTTAGCTCTATTTTCCCCCTGGGCCCACTTTACCCGGCAACAGCAACACAGAAAGTGAGACAGTTAGTGCCATTGCTTTACATCGTGATAACAGCGTTGTTGACGTGTCAGCCCTCTGCGTCAAAATGTTATGACAGCCATAATAAGTAAAATAAATTTAAAACATTTATTGATTTTAAGTGTTATCATTTCCCTCTACTATCAGTGACATATGATGTCAAATGTGATATATTTTAAGCAAGATCATTAATGAATTGGATTTAGGAGTTGAGTATTTAGCATATTTTATGATGTAGTTTGATGAAAAATCCCAATATGTGGAGACACAGCAATAGAAGCTCCGGGCCCTGAGTCTAACATACAAACCAAATGACAGCCTTCCTACCAAGGCTCCACGCCCACACACATGAGACAAGAGAAGAGATAAAAGCATGCTGTTGAAATTCTGGTAGACATCGACAAGCAAGCCAGCCTTCGTAAAAAACTTGGGACAATTGGGCTTATGATCATTTGCTCTTCATATTATCCCGACCCCATCATCATAACTTATCTTCTCTCAACTGATGTTTTCTTGGGCAAAGACGGAGTCTTGGCTGGGGCAGTTTTTGCTCAGCCAAACCATTGCTCTCCCTGGCCCCATCTGGAATGACATCACATCTTCGTGAGCGAAGACTTTAATAGTGATAAAATCCAGGTGCTACAGAAGATGAAAGGCCCAATGGCTTTCTGCCCCGGAGAGCAGCCTTCAGGACAGTGTGGAAAAGAAGGAGAAGGGAAAAGGGGAACAGAAGCATCCGTGACAGTTAGAGATTTCCTGACAGGGCCTATGCTAAACAAGTTATAGAGTCAATTATCCTAAAAATTTTGAAGCAGCCATTTGCTCAGTAACCTAGCCCGACCTGCCACTCAAGCAGAGATTGCCATAAGCGGGGAATTTATGGTGTTGGAACACCAGTTTAGCATAAATTACCTCAGGGAACAGATTTAAAACACTTGCGTTTTTAAAAATTATGCAACAACAACAACAACAACAACAAAATGAGTTTATGCAAACTCACTACCAATTGCTGAATGAGTCCCTCTAAGTCTTTATCTCCAAAGACAGGGCCTTCCTTCTCGCCTGTTCATTTTCTCTCGCTGGATGAAGATTCACAGCATTAATACATAATAACTGTATCTCACTCCATTACAGGTAGTTCAAGGCTGCTCCGCCTAAACGATATGCATGGCTTTGTGTCTTCATCTTTAAAACCACCAAATATCCTGGTCGCAGACGTATGTTAGGTTTAATGCATCCTCTGCCATCAAAGTGTTGCTTAAGACTAATGAACAAACGAATGTTTGTTTAAACCTCTTTGTGAAAATCAAACAAGCTTTCAACAGCTATTCATATATTTATCGTCAGATGTGAATCATCACTTAGGTGCTTCGCCCCGAACCATTACCAGCTAATGCTTGTAGTTTCAGGGCACTAATTCACTTGCTGTGGGTCTTGTTTTGGATTTTTCCCCCCTCTTCTTCCTTTCTGTCTGTGCCATCTCCAGAAAGGCTCTGGATGAAAAGTCGCATATTGTCACTGGCACAGCTGACAATGCTTGTGCCTTGCATAGCCATGGTACTGTCTTCAGAAGGGTCACAGCCTCCAGGGACTGTCCGGCCAGCACCTGCCTGCCCGGGATGGTGCCCTGAGACCCTCCCAAGCAAATGAGCACGAACAGGAAGCGCGCCCTGCCCCTGCCGCCGCCCCTTCTCACAAAGTAGCTGTTTTTTCAGACTCAGCAGCACCTGAAAAGCTCCCACAAGATTTACCCATTATATTAAATAACAGGTTTTAGAAGCTGGGAACTGTTATTCTAGTGTTGCTGGGTGTCATTAAGGTTGCACGTCTATGCTTGTTTAATTTTTCTTATGCCATTAAGCAAACTAAATGCTCGGAGATTTTTTTCAGTCTCAGTGGGGTCCACCCAGAATAGAAAAGAGAATAAGTGTTCCAGGGTTGTGTAACTAGGTTTTTTTGTTGCTTTCATTATGAGGAAGGAATTAAAAATCCCTCCTAGTCAGTACTTAAAATATCAAAGTCATTGTTTAATGCCTTTGAGTCACTGTACAACTAATTCAACTGCACAGTGTAGCGCCATTTCACGGCGTGTGAAACACAGATAGTACACAGAAGTGATTGCAAAATTGAATAAACACCAAATTAGTTTTGAAAGTCTGCAACTTCCTGGTGGAGTCTTTCAAACTGAATCACACTACTGTCTGACAGTCAGCGGTCGCCAAAAGGTTGTATTATCTTCCACTTGTGTTAACATGAGAGGGTGTCCCCTGACGCTGTGGTACCTGGAGGAGACTACTGTCCTCTGGGGGGGTGTGTGCGCTGACAACTCAATGTAACCTGCCAGCCTGCCACTCAGGGAGACATCACAGCACGGCCTGGTATGGGCAAAGAAGGGATGAGCAGGGCGGGGGACAGACATTTGGCCATGGCCAAATGAGACACCCCAGAATAATCTTAACAGCAGTTTGATGCAGATAAAATGTTGTGATTTGAGAGTTAGAAAACTAGAGCGAAGGCCCCAGCCCTGCTGCTTCCTGGCCATGAGACCATGGTTAAGCCACTTCAGATTTCTAAGCCTCTGTCTCCATATCTGAGCCCGTAGTTTCATTAATAGAGGGGAATGTTCATGGTGCATTATCTGCTTGCAAGCAAATCTATGAGGAAAAAAAGAAAGAAACCAAGCACACCACCATGGACATATTTCTGAAAAGAGTGACGCCTCCTCAAGAAGAACCTCAGGCAAGTCCTTCACAAGGTATTCCAGAAGCTCCATGCAAGTTATTGCCCCTGAAGACCTTCCAGTGGGACAAGATGTAGAGGTGGAAGACAGTGATATGGATGATCCTGACTCTATGTACGCCTAGGCTAATGTGTGTGTCTGTGTCTTAGTTTTTTGTTTTTATTTTGTTTTTGGGATTTTTTTGGTGAGGAAGATTGGCCCTGAGCTAACATCTGTACCAATGTTCTTCTATTTTGTATGGAGGATGCCACCACAGCATGGCTTGCTGAGCAGTGTGTAGGTCCACATCCAGCATCCAACCCCGTGAACCCTGGGCTGCTGAAGTGGAGCATGTAAACTTAACCACTACACCACCAGTCTGGCCCTGTGTCTTAGTTTTTAACAAAAAAAAGTTTTAAAAGTAAAAAAATTAAAAACTTTAAAAGTAGAAGAAAGCCTACAGAATAAAGATATAAAGAAAATATTTTTGTACAGCTGTACAATGTATTTATTTTAAGCTAAGTGTTATTATCAAAGAGTCAAAAAGTTGACAAAAATCAAAAATTTTATATAGTAAAAAGTTACAGTAAGCTAAGATTAATTTATTCTTGAAGAAATAAAAATACTTTTTTATGAATTTAGCGTAGCCTAAGTGTACAATATTTATAGAGTCTACAGTAGTTTACAGGAATGTCCTGGGCCTTCACATTCACCCACCACTCACTCACTGACTCACCCAGAGCAACTTCCAGTCCTGCAAGTTCCATTCATGGTTAAGTGTCCTATACAAGTGTACTATTTTGTATCTTTTATACTGTATTTTTACTGTACCTTTGCTATGTTTAAATATGTTTAGATACACAAATATTTATCATTGTGTTAGAATTGTCTATAGTATTCAGTACAGTAACGTGCTGTACAGGTTTGTAGCCTACAAGCAATAGCCTATACCATATCACCTAGGTGTGGAGTAGGCTCCACCATCTATCTACGATGTTCACACAATGATGAAATTGCCAAGCAATGCATTTCTCAGAACGTATCCCCATTGTTAAGAGAGGCATGACTGTATAACAAATAAAAAAATTAAATCTCTGGCTTTATAAGCTTTCATTCTGATCAAGAAGATGAACAATCAGCCAATAAATGGCTCACTCTTTCGCCTCTGTGAAAGAATTTCAATCTAAAATGGAAGCAGAGGATATAAGATAGAAAATCTCACTCGTGCCTTCTGTAAAACAAAACTTAAAGACTGAGAGAATGATTTCCTATAAATGCCTGACTTACAGAAAATTGATGATATTGAAATTTTCGTAAGTGATATGGAGTTGGTCAGGGGTTGCTTCACATCATCCTTGGGAAGTTTTGCTTATAGTTTCCAGAAGCAGGAACAAGAAATAATGCAGGTCAGGTTGGCCTCACAAAATGAGCTAAATTGAGCTTCGTCTGTATGACTGGGCTGGTTTTGTCTGCTCGGGGCATTTTCAAAGGTGATGTCCATTTGTTTTTGATTTTAACAGACTCTAGCTGAACTCATCCCTCTTTACATTCCCTGCCCATAAGTACAGCCTACCCCAAACCCTCAATGCACTCACCTGTAGCTTGCTATAGTTTGCGTGTTGCAAATGGCAATTCTCCTGCTATTCCCAAATATACTCACCTTTTTGACAATTTTGAGCTTGTCTCAGTTTACCTTTTTACTTAGGTCAACATTCCTTGGCGTCAGAAGTGGGATCGGAAGGAGATGAGCCTCGAAGGAGGGTGACCCTCAGAATTGAGCAAGGTACCTGCGCCGAGGCCCTGGCGCTCTTCACTCCTGTGAGGCACCGTTTACCTTCCATTCCGTGAGCCTGACTCCTCTCAGATTCAGAGCTCCCTCTCCTTGGTTGAGTGCTCTGACTTTATTCAGGATCTGTTTAAAGGTTTTCTTCTTTTTGGTGAGTATTCATTTGTTTTCTTATTGGAAGTAGAATTTCAGTACAATTCCTTGAGAATTCTAAACAGCCAAAATTAAAAATAATATTGGTGGGCACGGATGGAGCAAAGAAATATTACTTGAGCACTCACCACCTCGTTCGGAGAGACTTCAGTCTCAGAAGCACAGACTCCTGTGAGAGGATAAGTTGGTCACGGACAGGCCAGATTGACAATGGGTCGCCTGCCAACTGCAAGACAATTTCCATGCAACAAGGACACCTGTCACAGGTCAGACAACTAGGGCAAAGGCCGCCTGCCAGGAAAGAAAAGTATCCCACAAAAGACACACCATAAAACAAAACACACCCCCCCAACCCTGAAAGCATACTCGTCAGGCTATTTAGGAATTTTTTCTTTTGCTCTCAAACCTGGGAGATATGGGACCTCAGTCATATAAATACATTAGGGTGGCCCTCCTTCAGGGCCCCCGGCTAGTTTATGTTCAAAAATTATGGTCTCTCCTGATGTGCGTTTTTGACTAGATGGGCCAACCTTACTAAGGATAATTTAGAGCTACAGTAATCCTCACCGGGAACTTTCGATCTCCCCAAACTTGATTGTCTCTGGACTAAATTAGAAGACCACAGCAATAGAACCAGACAGTCTGAAAGAGATAGCTATTTTAATTGGTACCTAGAGACTTGTAAACATATTCAAGATTCTAAAATTGCCTTTTGACAAAATACTATTTCTAAGTTAACTGAAAGGAGATAAAAAGCAACAGAGGCCTCTTCCTCAGCAGCACCAGCCGAGGTTTCCGCTACCCCATTACTCCACCTCCTCTGTGTCTACCTTCGACCTCTTCTAACACCCTTCCTTTAGCTGAACTCCCCTTCTTCTCTAGTGCTGGAACCTTTCCAACTGAGCCTGTTAAAACCCCTCCTTTTAACATTAGACCCTCTAAGGATCCTGCTAAACCATTAATTTCTGACAACCCATGGATCAAAGCTGAACTTAGAGCTATAGTAAAAGATTTTCCCAAGGTAGCAGAGGATCCTCACAGCAATACTGTAATTCAGACTTCTCAACCTGGCTTCTCCAATCTTTATTAATTAGTCAACATGCTTGTTGGAGAAGGTCAAGCCCAGCATTGGATGAAAACTGCTAATTGAGGAAGCCCTGAACAATCTTTAGAATTCCAAATAAGTCAACCACCAGCTCTTTTATATAACCAAGCTTGTGTCATAGCCAAATGGCTGCATCTTGCCATCCCAAGGGCATTCCCTAAACCAGGAGACAAAATTCAGGCAATAGTAAATGCAATGCAAATGTGCAACTTTTTCTACCTGGCTTTACTAATTAAATAAGCTCACGTTATCTCTGTTACAAAATTTGTCAACAAGAAAAATAACTTAAGATGACGGTTAGCTGTTTAATGTCTAATCTAAGCATAACTGTTAAAAGTGATTTAAATAAATGTAAATAAGATCAAAGTTTATACTAAGTTAAATTAAACAATGCATAGTCATTAAATATCTAGATAATTTCCAAAAAAGATAATGTACTAAGACATTGATTGCTAAACATAAGTTTACTTACTTCAGGCTTTTTGATTTTTACAGAGAGACAAAAGATATTTGGTTTTATTAATAAATATGTCTTTTGCCACATTAAAAACACTGTCCTATGAAAAACATATGTCTCTAAAAAGTATCAGTTTTTATAATTATGTATTTATAAATTTTCTAATCTACTGCAGGATGCTAATACATAATGGACAGTTCACTATTGCCTGCTTCCTAATTTTCACTAGAAAGCACAGATTACAAAGAGTTAAAATTTATAATCAATGTGTTAGAATAAAACTACTAGAAATAATAAGGGTGAAAGAAATCACTGTACATGAAAAGTGGGTAAGGAAAATAGAATGTTTTTTTTTTTTTTGAATAAGGAAATATATAAAGGATATGGGTTTGGGGCTTTGTTTTTGTTTTTTGGGGGTTTTTTTGTAAGAAAAAGAGAGAAAGTAATTTTGTCCCTAAGTAAAATGATTGTTCTAGAATAAGAAAGGAAAGAGATAGGACCAAACTTAATTGGATACAGAAAGTTGCAGAAGGTTTATGGAAAAGGAATCTTGAGAAATGAATTTTACGTGTGGTCAAACTGAATAAAACTGAAAGGGATGTATTTAAGTTAAGAAAAACAAGAGAATTTTAATACTGAATATATATTGGTGCAGAATTAGAATTTTATTTTCTTCTATTGAAAGGATGAAGTTTTTTTTAGATTATTTGTCTGCTCTAATAAGAAATTGCAAGCAAATGCTCTTTACCTTTAACTTACCTTTAATGTAATCTAGGAAACAAAGATTCTGCATCTTATGAAAATATTTCTTGAGTTTTTCATTGTTTTTATCAGGTCCTTGGTTACTTAGGAAAAAAACCCTGAATCTTTTCTATTAAAAGAGCTAAGCCTTTTTATAACTATATAACTTTCTGTATTTGCCTTTGAAATCTTTTTGTCACTTTGGTTAAATGGATAAGTATTATTTCATAATTACTTGTGATCATATTTAGTCAAGCTTCTTTGACTTTCCAACCTTTTTGATATTTTGACAAAGTTCCCAAAATTCAAATTCTAAATGAAGTCTTTTTGACCTTGAACTAATTTAGGGTTTTCCAGAGAGCCCCTTGAATATCTCAAAAGATTTGTTCTCTCTTCTTCTAAAAGAGAGACATTAAGCTAATTAGGCCTACTTGTTATGCTAACTTACAAGGGAAGCATTGCCAAAAAAATGATGATAAATTTTCTGAGGTTATATCCTATGGGTGAATGTTATTAATATAAATGTTCCAGAAATTGTATAAAATTCTGAAATGTCCTAGTATAATGTGACCAGTCATAATTCCAGCTTTTATCTTAAAATATTGCGTAGCACAAAAATAACTAAACTTACTTGTCGGTTGCACCATTTTTGTTTGTGTATATGTGAACTCGCAGCAGATTTTTAATAATGGCTGTTTTTAAGTCTTTTGTCACTTAGAGACAGTTATTGTTTTACTCTAATGCTGTTGACAAAAGTGTTCCTGCAAAAATACTTCAACTTCAAAGAGATTCATGGAAAAGACCCTGACAAGCTCTCTAAAATGCAGGCTTCTGATAACTTTAAGATCATAACACTGAACTGGGTATGAATTTCCAAAACTCTAATGGAAAACTGATTGATTCATAAAGGCGCTAAGCCAAGATGAAGCAAAACAAGAGTTAATTACATAACGCTGAATCAACTGATGAGGATGGTTATAATTTTTATGACTTCAGTTAAAACATTGCTTGTTCTTTTATGTTTTGTCTTCAAGATTTAAAGGACCCTTTTTTCTTCTCTCTCTAAAGGTATCTATAACTTACAGTCATAAATAAGCTTGCAACAGAGCTTAAAACATTTATCTTTTTCTCCTTACTTTCTCCCTTTAGAATTGAGAAACTCTTACTAAGTATTCTTATTTTTCATGACAATATATGTATTTGCATAAATTCAACAGGAACCTGTTCTCCTTGTAACAAGACACAGTTGGACAAGTCCTTGGCTTGGCTTCTTTAGCCTAAAGAACCTTTAGAGGTCTAATCTAAAAGTTCTTATAAAAAGTTCCAGCAAACCTGATTTCAAGGAGCCTATATAGTCAATCACTATTCTTGCTGCATTTAGTAAGTAATCAGGCCAAGTTTATTGAAACTAGACTTAATTTGCAAATAAACTAGGCTTATTGTGGTTATCTTTGATAGAGATGGGGATGATTATAGAGGTGAAAAATTATACTTCAGTAATACACCTTTGTGAGTATCAGATTTTAGTGACATTAATTGTCTTTGAGGTTTTGTTTTCTACCTATAAACTAGACTGGATCCTGAATTCTTCTAGTTTCCTAGAACTCTCCAAACTAACATTTCCAATTTTCTCCCTCTCTTTTGACTAGGAATCACAATGAAACTGAAACTGCCCTTTTCCCAAAGCCGTGCAAGCTAAAGCAATGTGATACAAACTTCAGAGAAATCACCACAATAGCTCATGTATGGATAGTCTTTGTGCTTGTTACTATATAGCCACTCAGAAAGATCACCATATACATTCAAACTACAAACTGTCAGGAAAATCTGTCAGATTGCCACTGCTTTCCCTCACTCTACCTGAAGATGCTTGGAACCCTACATCTAGAAATCTTCTCAACTAGCTGTCCTCCAAACTCAGACACTGAATTTATAATTTGCTCCAACTATTAACCCTTGTTTTTCTTTTGTTTCTGTGGAAATGTCTCAGCTCATTTGTTACTTCAAATCTTTGGAAATTTAAGGTGCTCACATGACCATTCCCATAATGCTAGTAAACCACATCATGTGCTCTATATAAATAATTATATTTCTGATCATGAGATCCCCTCTTTCATTCAAGGGAAAAGAATCTGGGCAAAGGGATTCTTTGCCAACTATACCTTATCTTTAGAAGACACTGGATATTTCTTTTTATGTGGAAGAAACATATATTCTACATTCCTCCTTAATTGAAAAAGATATTGTGGGATCATTCCCTCACTCCAACTCCAAAATTAGAAAAACTCTTCCCTCTACTGCTTTTATGCCTGATCTGAGGTCTTTCTCCTATCAGATTAAAAGGACACATTGGAACTGGCAAGGATATAATTTTGGTGGATGCCTACATATAACCCTATAGTAGATAGAAAGGGTTTGGGGCATGCTTTCACGGAGTTTTTACCTTGGATTGGAGTAGCAGACTTTGAAAAAGCAATTCACCATGTTTCTATAGTTATGTCCACCTCTTTCAATGCTTCTATTCAAGCTTTGGAATATAAGAAACCCAAATAGATAGGCTTGCAGAGGTACAAGCATACGTTGGAGATGCTCTGGGTTCAGTTCCAGACCATGGCAATAAAGCAAATATCTCAATAAAGCAAGTCACACAAATTTTTTGGTTATATTTACCCTATACTGTAGTCCATCAAGTGTGAAATAGCATTACGTCTAAAAAATATAATGTACATACCTTAATTAAAAAATACGTCATTGCTAAGAAGTGCTAACCATCATCTGAGCCTTCAGGGAGTTGTAATTTTTGCTGGTGGAGGGTCTTGTAAAAAAATGCAATATCTGCAAAGCACAAAAGTGCAATAAAAAGAGGTATGCCTGTGGTCCCACAAATCCACAGAGCCTTAAATCTCCTCACTGCTCAGCCAGGGGGAACCTGTACCCTACTTGCTGTTTTTATGTCAATAAGTCAGAGAAAATAACAAAAGAACTAAAAATAATGAAGAACAATATCAAGCTGCTAGCAGAAGTTGGCCAAGCTCCTGGAACTTGGGACATTTTGATCTATTAAATATAGACAGTTGGGGAAACCAGTTGAGAAGAATATTTCAATCAATAGCTATCATTGAGCTCTTGGTCCTCAGTTTAATGTTTTCAATTAAATTTCTATTATTTTAAATTAGTAAATAAATGTCTTCTTCCCAGATGTATGTACAAAATAAAATTCTTTTTCTTTCAAAGGCTTTTCCCCGAACTCAGCTGACCACGGAAAGCAAACTGTCCACCTTAGAGGAACATAGCTGAGATTCTTCATTTTTCAATCCTCTTGTTGTTCAAATGAGGCCAATGAAGTTCCATTCACTTCCCTCCTCCATGGGACAGAACTCCTGAGGATGACCCTCCTCAGCTCCATGGAACATACAATACAATCCAAAGACAATTGAGGACAACCTGCTCAGCTCTGTGAGACATACAATACAATCCACCTGTAAAGAACCATACCTTTAACAAAAAATTAACAAACAACACTTGAATGACATAATTGATCAGTGATGCTTTCTGCAAAAGATCTTGATCAAAATGGGTAAATGTGAAGTAATTTCAATCTAAAATGAAACAAGAGGATAGAAAATGGAAAATCTTACAGATGTGCCCTCAGGAAAAGAAAACTTGAGGACTGAGAGAATGATTTCTTGTAAATGCCTGATTTATAGAAAACTGATAATATTGGAATTTTCTTAAATGATAGAAAGTTGGTCAAGGGTTGCCCCACGTGGACCTTGGGAAGTTTTGCTTGTAGTTTCCAGAGGCGTGAACAAGAAATCACTCAGGTCAGGTTGGTCTCACAAAACGAGCTAAATTAAGCGTTGTTGGTATGACCAGACTGATTTCGTCTGCTCAGGGCATTTTCAAAGCTCCACTTGCTTTTGATTTGATTTTAACAGAACTCTCACTGAACTCTCCCCTCTCTGTATTCCCTTCTTACAAATATAGCCTACCTCAAACCCGCAACGGACTCACCTGCAGCTTGCTACAGTTTGCGTGTTCCAAATAGCAATTCTTCTGCTATTCCTGAATAAACACACCTTTTTAACAATTTGGGGCTTGCCTTAGTTTATCTTTTTATGTAGGTCGATACTTCCTTTAAATAATTGCTTCAACATCCCTTCCCTAACAAGGCTACATGACCACTCTGTTTAAAATTTCGACCACCACTCAGTATCCATTCCTCTTTATCCTGCTGTGATGGCTAATGTTATGTGTCATCTTGACTAGGCCACAGGGTGGTTGCCAAATATTTGATCAAACATTATTCTGGATGTGAGTGTGTTTTTAGATGAGATCAACATTTTAATCAGTAGGCTGAGTAAAGCAGATTGCCTTCCCTGATGTGGATGGGCTTCATCCAGTCGGTTGAAGGCCTGAATAGAAGAGAAAAGCTGACCTTTCCTGAGTAAGAGGGAACTCCTCCTGCCTGACCACCTTCGAACTGGACATCAGCTTTCGCCTACCTGTGACTCAAATCGAAACATTGGCTCTTCATGGGTCTCGAGCCTGTCAGCTTTCAAACCAGAACTTATGCCATCAGCTCTCCTGGTCCTCAGGCCTTCAGAGTAGGACTGGGACTACACCATTCGCTCTCTTGGGTCTACAGTTTGCCAACTGCAGATCGTGGGACTGCTCAGTCTCTATAATCATGTGAGCCAATTTCTTATAATACATATTTATATTCATCCTGTTAGCTCTGCTTCTCTTGAGAACCCTGGCTAATACACCCGCACTATGTCTTTTCTCCTTCACACTTATGACTTTCCAACATACTAAATAATTCATCTTTTTATTTTTGATTTATTATTTATTTCCTCCTCTAGAATGTAATTTTTACAAGGAGTTTGTTCAATGATACAAGCCTGGCACCCAGTAGGCACTCAATAGATAGTTGATGAAAGAAGAAACAAGTAAATATAATATGTCAAGTGGAGATAAGTAATCTAAAGAAAAATAAAACTAGGTAAAGGAAATAGAGGGAACCAATGGCAGTTCTTTTTATAGAAAGTGTTCATGACCTGGTGAGACAATGGGCATGGTTTCTGGGATGACTATACTATTATTTATCTTTCAAATTGGACTACTTTTTTTGTCTTCTTTTTCTAATTAATATTTTATTTTGAAATCCTTGTGGATTCACATGGAGCTGTAAGAAATAATACAGAGAGATCCCGTGTATCCTACACGCAATTTCCCCCAATAGTAACATCTTGCAAAATAGTAATACAATATCACAACCAAATATAGGCATTGATGCAATCTACTAACCTTACTCAGATTTGCCCTGTTTTACTTGTACTCATTTGTGTGCGTGCTTAGTTTCGTGCATTTTTTCACATGCATAGTTGATGGTTGTACTCCCACAGTCAAGGCGCCCATTAGTTCCATCACTACAGAAATTCTTCCTGTTACCCTTTACAGCCAGATCCACCTCTGCACGCCCTTCTTCCACGCCTTCTCTAACCCAGGCAACCAGGAATCGCTTCTCCATTTCTATAATTTTTCCAGACTGGGACACTTCTGAGAGCAAAGGGGAACAGCATTAATAATTGTGGGAGTACAACTGACAAAGGAGCACTGGCTATAGCAAAACATGACAGGTGGCCATCTATTTGTTATAGAATAATAGCCATAATAATGACAACTGCTAACAGTCATGGAATGCTTACAGCATGCTAGGTTCTGTCCACATTATCACTTTTAAAACTCAAAACAACCATACAAGGCCAATACTGTTATTGCTCACATATTGTGGATGAGAAACCTGAAGCAGGGAGGTATTAAGATGCCTTCCCAGGGTGTACGGCTTTCAGGACCAGGAACCACAACAATGTCTGTCTGGTTCAAGAGCTTGCCTTTTTAACTCCTGCATATTAAACAAATAATTACAATGACTAAATTGTCAGATAATTACAAGTAAGCAAAGTGCTTTGCAGAAGTAGAAGGTGGCACTGACGCATAAAATAGGGATTGGAAAAACACCTGCCTCACAGAGAATTATTGTAAGGATTAAAAAATATTACTTGGAGTTTTGGTATACCAAAAAGAATCTTTAAAAATGTTCAGTATTGTCAATCTGTATGCCAGAAGAGATGGCCTTAAGTGGACATTTATCATCTTGAATTTCTAACATTTTAAGAGCAATCTCCTTAAGAGTACAGTAGCTTTTCATATTTTCTTTGAGATGCTGACATAGAACATCAAGTTTTAAACTTTAAAAAATCTGCAGTTTCCAACTGCAACCCACAGGAAGAGACTCACTCAGCCTGACACCACAAAGTGTGTAGCAGAGTTTATCCCACAGAGGAAATCGTCTCTGAGGTCCCCCAGATGTTAGAGGGTTCAGAACCAAATGGGATGTCCTGGAAGAAAAAAATCAAGGTCCACTAGGCATAGTGGCATAGTGAATGGATCCAGGAGCAATTATGTCAAATGTCACCTCAAATTTTCTCCACAGGAGGAGCATTAAGGATCAGCTACCTTCGCACATACTTAAAAGTAAATATTACCTGTAAGAAAATCCTTGATATCTTAATGTGGTAGTGAGAAAATACCATCAAGAGTACAGCACCTGGGCTAATTTAGAATACTGAAGACAGACTCTCTTGGTGAGTTGTCCTCAGACTTTCCAGTTCTAAACTTCCAGATTTTTTGAGATTTGATCCTGTGCCCACTGAAGGAAAGTCAGAATGATGGGATCCCACAGAAGGAGAAGATCGTCAGCTCATACACGTCAGGGCTACGGGTAGGAATTGAGGGGTGGGCGGTGGCAAGGGACGCGGTAAAAATCTGTCAAGGGGCCCATGGACTCAACATTGAAAAGAACATTGGATTAGAGCCAAAAGGCTGAGTTTAAGTCCAAGCTCTGCTAATATAGCAGGGTGATCCAAAGCAAAGTCCCCAAGTTTCAGTTTCCTCATCCATAAAATAAGAATAGAAGTACTTAGTGGACACAGTTATATGGGAGTTAAATAAAACAAAGTATGATCTGTATAGACTCTAAAATGTTATATAAAAAGAGGCATTTTTTTAATTTGAGAAATTGAAGAGAAGGACACACCAAACAAGGAGAGGAAGGAAGATAAAAGGATGAAAGACACCCAACACGAATTCCTACAGGAGGGGCTTACACAGGAGATGGAGGCCAAGGTCAGAGCTTAAAGGCCTTTCGGAGCAACCCAGCAGTCTGCTTGGAAGATTCACGCTGACAAATCTCTGTACCCCACTTTTTTAACCAGCAGGATTTTGATCGTGTCTTATTGCCCTATCCCCAGGCTGGAAAGCATTGGTTTCTACTTTCACAACAGAAGAAGGTAGGCAGTGGACAAAGGATGGGTCTTTCTCACTCTAGCCAGGCCTCCATTCAAAAGTCACCTTCCCGGACAGGCCTCCATTCCTTTCACATAGATCAGAGCAGCCTCTTCCGCTCACAGGTCCCTCTTACTCTGCCTTTTTTTCTTCAAATCTCTACCTCTCCCGTCCGTGACTTTGAGTGTTGATTTGTTTGCTGCGTGTTCCTTCACTAGAATGTAAGTTCCATGGAGGCAGAAAAACCTTGTGTGTTTTAATCACCGACACCTAAGAGTGCATGGTCCACACGAGGTGCTCAACAAATATTTTTTGAAAAATGAATGCTTCCATTCTCAGCTTTCTTCTATTGAGATACTCCCATCTTAGCTGCCTTGGGCAACTCGGAAGGTTCTTCTGCTTCTTTGCACAAGGTTTAGTTGATTGTCTTTCTCTGTCATTCAACTCTTTTCCTGACTCAGTTTGGGTTGCCCCAAAAGTTGATCCTGAGACAAGGCTTTGGTGGCAGCAGTTTCTTTGGAAGGTAATCCCAGGAGAGGAGGGAACAGGAAAAGTGAGGCAAGGAATAAGGACAATTCAATACAAGAGTGCCTTGCCTGGGTGCTGATGTGGGCAGTGGGCACTCAGTTCTGCCTGGATTTCCCCAGAGGTACACAGAATGCTCCTCAAATATGGGGGAAGGAATATTAACCCACACAGACTGAAGAGTTTGAAAAAAACCTTAGTCCTTGCCTTTGAGAAAACTTTACTCCAGGTGGAAATGAAAATAAGAAATGCTTATGACCTATTTATTGTACCAAAGGGAACTAAATTTTATTGAGTGCCAAATATGAGCTGGGCAATTTATATAAATTGTCTTATTTCATTACAGCAACGAGAAGTGCGGAACACTGGCTTCTACCATTTAACTAGGTTCTTCACAGACATGATTTCACCAATTCCCACAACTAAATAAGGGTTTTTATCTCCATTGAAGAGAAGAGATAGTGAGACTTAGAGAAAAGAAATCATTTGCCCCAGGTCACGTCATGAAAAAATGGCAGGTTTTTCTGACTCTATAGCTTGCCCTCCAGAGAAACAACTGTAGAGGAAATGCAGGGTAACATACATCTGAGTGAGCGACTATGTAACACAGACACGAAAAACTATAAGGATTCAGAAATGGGAAAGATTGCTGTGTGCTAGACTCTGTTTTAACCAGACTTCATTTAGAAGGCGGAGGTTGGTTACATTTTTAAAAAGGTGTAAGAGGACTGGAGAGAAGTGGAGAAGTGGAGAGGAGAAAAGGGATGACCGTAGGCCAAGAAGACATGCCTTTCTATCCAGATGATGGGGTAATAATCCAGAAGATGGGGTAAGTGGATTCACAGAGCTGAAAGCCATTGCCACCAAAAAGCTCACCCCATGTTATCTTTCATAAATAAGTAGCACGTCATGGAATTATGGAATACGAAAGATACAGATTTAGAACATGATCTAGGTCAAACAATAAGGAAAAAAAATTAAAACAAAGAAAAAAATCCAGATTGTGGTGATGATTCTGAGGCCCTTGAACCTTAGAAACTCTTAATTTTTCAAAGAGTATTTGGAAAGACATATATTCCGTTTGTGCAGCCTGACAACAGTGGAATGCTAATAACATTTAATTTCCTTGACTTCTAACCTTCTTAACCTGGAGGGCTGCCGGCATGGCACTGTAAATCAAAATATGCCTAACTGTGTGGGGAACATGTGTACTGAGTCATTCCAAGCTGCCTGATGATTTTTAAAAACACCACACACCGTAGTATTTACGCTGCCTTTATTTTTCATACATCTTTCTTCTCACTCATGCCGCAACTGGTTAGCGTAGGCATCAAAAACAACACACGATAAAGAAGAAGGCAGAAAAGAAACTCAGAAAATGATGACAGAGGTTAAAACATCCCTGACATCCCCCATCGCAAGTGTCCTAGGTGTTCCTCCCTTTTCAATAAAAAAAAGGGAAAAAAAAAATTGGAATATTGCCTTGGGTCTACTAAATCATTAGCAAATTAAGAACCTGTTTTTAATAACATTTAACTTGTAAATAATGCATTAATTGACTAGCCTGAATGTTAGCTTGAGCATTCAGAACTCTGCTACTAAATTTGTAATGAAAGAAATGTGCTATAACAGTAGGCTATATGGCAAATATAACAGATTAAATATGACAGTTGATATTTGTGAAAATGGGGTTATAATTAGAGGACACCTGCAGCTGTTTTCCAACCAAAACAACAGAAATTAAACATGCATAAAGTGTGCGCATGTGTCACATTTTCTGTTGGCACTTTTCTTTTGTTCTCCTGGAGTCTTGCGTTGGGTTTTTTCTTTGTCTTTTTGTCAGGTCCTATGTCTAAGCAAGCAACAAGTGGCTGTTTGTGGATATACTTTATTCCATCTCTAAGTGATACATCCTGGGGAGGAAAGAAGCAGAACATGAATCATTTTTCCTTAGAGTTAGGAGTTACTAAAAAACATGGCTGATGGCTGAGTGTATTTGTAATGCTCAGAAGCAGGGGAAGTCACGTGAGAGGGAGAGAGAACAGCAACCTCCTCAGTCTCATCTGCCTTGCCGCCAACTATCTAGTAGGATTTCTGAGATGGAAACATGAAGAATGTGGCACGCTGCATGTTATACATTATTAAAAATGTATATCTCAGGGAGTGGGGTAGAAAGTTGCTGGAAGTGGGGATTAAGCTGATTATTGGTAATGACTAATAATTAAAGTACTGTAATTTCATTGTCATTCTTTTATTCATTCAACAAACATAGGTAAACACCTTTCAGTGTCTACACCAAGCTAGATCCTGGGATACACAGCCAAAGGAAGAAAAAGTGAGACCATGAAAGTCAGGGAAAGAGATGAAATATTAAGAAGCAAATCTTGGCCCATCCTGTCAAGTGCAACAGGGAAATTAAGTCAGATAAAGATAGAAAAGTTTCCACTGAATTTGTCAATCAAAGGTCGTTAGTGACCTTGGCAAAAATAGTTTTAGTGGAGTGTCCGGGACAGAAACCAGATTACAGTGTCACACAACGAATAAGAGGGAGAATGTACAGAAAGCGAGTGACCATGAAAGGCTAGGGAGGGAGGGTGAGAGGAAAAGGAAGAGAGAGAAGAGCCAGTTTCCCAAGGAGCTGAGCAAGGTGCACATGCCAAGTGGTGGTCATGGCCGTGGCACAAGGAGAATCTTGGCACATGAACGTGTATATGTGCATCTCAGTTATGCATGTTTTTCTATCAGAAGTTGACATTCTCTTCCAAATTAAAATTCTCATTTAATATGCAAATTAGACTTCATTTTACAAAGGATTGTATTAAAACTAGGATACATATTCAACTCTATTACATATTATCAATGAGTTACCATTAACTTGATCAATAGTCTGCATTTTTCTGCATGAGAATTTTCAGTTTAGTCTCTCATTCTAATTGGGTTAGAGTAAACCATAGGAGATTGCCGCCTTGGCTGTCAAAAACAGCTGGACTGGTAATTTCATATGGTTCGACCTAACAGTAGAAAGGGGACAATGAAGATCACAGCATCTCAATATCATTTTGAACAAGATGCGTGGTGAGAAGAAAGAAACAAGCAAGAAAGCAGGGACAAAGGTGAGTAAAAAAGAAAACAGTAATCTTTTTGTCTGGGTTAGGTGTATGTTCCCAAGGGAAATAATTTTTGAGCATGTAGCTTGATAATAATAATAACACTTTTAAGGAGTATGGATGGCTCAGGGGATCAATTGGGATTTAGGGAGTGGGGTTTTTACCTGCAATCTGTCCAATTTAGTCAGACTAACTTGCAATTTTACACATTTAAACATCTTGTAGATCTGAGACCAACAGATCAAAGAAAAACACTCTTACAATTGGATGTCTGGGTACTCTTGGCAAATCTTTTATCCTCATTGTAATGTGATTGCTCCATCTTTAAGATGAAGGCATGGGTTGGTTACCTGCTCAGTCTCAATCCAACGTGAGAAGTCTAAAATTCTAAGTCAGAGTTAAAACAGTCCTGGTGCAGTCAGCAAGGGAAAGTAATTTCTCCAAACTGCCTGCACTAAAAATAAACCTAAGGTAGTCTCAGGGGACAGCTATCCAGTCCCCTTCATGGACACTAAATTCACCGTGGTGGGAGGTTGAGATGGACTAGGAAAAAAAAAACCCCTAAAATCTAAAGAAAGAAAAACACCCTAATGAGGGCACCAGTGGCGAGTCGATGGGATCCGAGCTACCCCTGGGAATGCACTACCCGAGCGTTTTCTCCAGAGCAGGGTCATTGGGAAAATCTAGAAGGAGAAATTCCCGCAGCAGTGCACAGTTTGGGCTCTGGGTAAGTTCTTGGAATGTCCTTTGTCAACTGTCAGAATCACGTATTCATAAACAAAGAGGAAAAGACTCACTAAAACGAAACCAAAGAACAAACAGCAGCAGACCCTGGTTCCTTCTGTTAACAGAGAAAACATGGAGCTGTTTAAACTAACATACCAGGCATCCATGTCAGCCTTGATGTTTTCATGGCTGGTCTCGAATTTCCCATTTCTAGGAGGCCATGGCCAGACAACCACTCACAACAATCCACTGCGTGGTGCAGGGCACCATACTTGGCACAGGAAGTCTAGAGTCTTGATTACACAGTGAGGGGCGAAATACCCCAACTCTTTATCAATCTATAAAATTCCTCCTCCTACACAAGGAAGATATAGGGAATTCTCTACCATATCTGGATTTTTATTTCACCGAGTTGCAGGCACAGCTTTTTCCTTTGTTATATTATATTTATATTATTATGAAATTGCCCATGGAACTTGAGAAGATCTCAACAGGAGGATCTGGGTGGGGCTTTCTATTCCAGCTTGTCAGATGTATTTTGTAAAATTTGGCATAGTTGCTTTTAGTATTATAATACAAGGCGTATAATGTGTGTGATGAAATACCTGACCTGTCTCCCTAAAGATAAGATATTTCCTGAATTCTAAAGCTAGATAATCTAACCCGTAGGGCCAGACATAAAATTGCACCCTGAAATTCATACCAAGTGTCGAACCACCCTGAGGTTACTCCTGGGGCTAAATGTCAATTGTGTTTGGGGAGAAGTAATTTGATCCATTGTGTTCCTTGCAGAGGATTTCTTCTGCCACACATGGAAAAGGTTGTAGCTAATTGTATGATTGTTTCAAATTATTTGTTCCTCCCTAAAAGAAGCTTATACTTCCCCATCCCATTGACGTTAAGCTTGGCCATTTGACCTGCTTTGACCAATGAAATGTGAGCAAAAGTGACAATTTCCACTTCCATGCAGAAGAATCTTGTGACTCCACCATTGCCCTTGTCCCTCTGCCCAGAGAATAGTGTCACCTAAATACATACAGACTCCCCCTACAGCTCCTCCTTCAATTGCAGAATAAAGATATGTAGAACAGAGCTGCAACCAACCTACAGAGTTACAAGACAGAAGAAGAGAGAGAAATAAATCCTGATTGTTGTAAGCCACTAAGAACTGGGGATTGTTTGTTACCAGAGAACAACATAGACAAAGCTGGCCAATACAAACATTAAACAAAGCCATCAGATACAGGAAGTGGTTCTGCTCCCTGAAACTCATACATGACCAATCTAGCTGTATCTCAGCACAAGCAAGGAAGGAGATCACAGGGGAGGGGAGTGAAGAAAGGAGTTAAGGAAAGAAATCCCAGGGAACTATGCATGGGGTTCTAGAAGAAGTGATTATGTTCTATCAGCTGCATCATAGGACACATATTTATTTCCAGGTATTCTCTCCTCTTGGCTGGCACTCCAAGGAGTAGCTTACTATGAGAACACCAGTTTGCAAAGGACCGCTATAAATGACTCCAGGAAGCCCAAGAGTTCTATATTCACCTCAGCTGTGTCCTTAATACCCTCCAGCAATTATACTATATTTCCCTAGTTCACTAACTCTCCAACTCCCTAGACAGCTGTTCCATGCCTACTCATCTCTCTTCAAATCTCTAAACACCTTTATCACCCTCGCTCTGGGCTGCTGACTTCGCTTCCTGGTTTACTTAGAAAATGACAGCACTCAAGAGAGCTTCACTGAGCTTCCACCACCACATCTGCCCTCCTGCCTGCACCTGCGCCCATTCACTTGCCCTTCTCACGCTCCTAGTCAAGACCAACCCTTCACTTGCCACTAGATCCTGTCCCACTCTGACATTGCTCCAGCAATTTCTCTCCCTCTTCTGCATCATCAATTTTTTCTATTTGATCACTCTCTTCAACATTCAAACATGTCATTTTCTCATTTCTTCTTTAAAAACTCTCTACTACAATTCCCCTCTAGCTATTCCCCTTTCTCACATTCCCTTTATAGCAAAACTCCTTGAAAGACTGTCTCTTTCCTCTCTCTCCAGTCTCCTCCCACCCTTTCTTGAGCTTACTCCAATCAGGCTTTCACCTGCACCTCTCTGCAGACACTGTTCTTATCAAGGACCTAAAGACCTCACTTTGCTAAGCCAGTGGGCATTTCTCAGTCCTCATCTTGCTCAACCAATCCTTATCACTGGACACAGTCTCCTCTTTGAAACATTTTTTTTTTCCACTGGGCTTCCAAGATTCTCTGCTTATTCAGCTTTATTCCTATTTCTCTGGTCATTCCTCTTTGTTTCCCTTGACGTTGCTCCTCATCTCTGCATTGGAGTCCCCAGGCTCAGTCCTTGGACCCTGTCTCTTTTCTATCTATGCTTACTGTATTGGGAAGCTGATCCAATCTCATGACTTGAATGCATTTATACTTCCAGCCTGTCTCTCTCCCCTGAAAGCCACACTCATGAATCCATGACACATGATACATGCATGGATCGGATTCCTAATGGACACCTAACCATTGACATGTCTCAAACTAACTCCTAATGGCTCCACCACCACCTTCCAAACTGCTCCTCCCACAGTCTTTCCCATCTTCACAACTGGCAACTCTTAGTCCAAGTCAAAGCCCCTTGAAGTTTCCTTGACTCCTCTTTTCTTATACCCCATCTCCTAACATCCAGCAAATCCTGTTCATTCTACCTTCAGAATACATCCAGAATCCATCACTTCTCATAGCTTCTGCTGCTCCCATTCTAGTCTGAGCCACCATCATCTCCTGCCAGGATTAGCGCAGTAGCCTCTTAGATGTTCCTCCTTTTTCTGTCCTTGACCTTTTGTAGTCTATTCTCTCCATGGCAATAAAGGTATTTCATTAAAACATGCCAGCTGGCACTTTCTACTCAACATCTCCCCAAAGTCTTTCCTCTGATCTATTCTCCTACCACCCTCTTCTTCATTTACTCCACTCCAGCTACACTAGCTTCCTTGTTATTTTTTAAACATATCAGACATGCTTCTATTTCAACATCTCTGCACTTGCTGTTCCCTCTGCCTGGAATGATTTTTGGAATGCTTTCTGGAATGCTTTCATTTTCTCCATGAAATAGAAAGCAAAGTCACTGCAGCTCATTCGCTGACTTCCTTCACATCTTTTCTCGGTGAGGTCTCCCCTGGACACGCTAGCCAATATTGCAAACCCGGCTGGACATGATCAACCCTCATTCTCCACTTTATTGCTCTGCTAAGCACTTATGGTTATCTAAGAGACCACATATTTTACTTACATAATTTGTTTATTGCCTGTATCCCCCAACCTAAAATGTAAGCTCCATGAGAGCAAGGATTTCTTGTTAATTACTGCACCCTAATTACCTAGAACAAGGCCTGGCACAAGGGAAGTTCAACAAACATTTGTTGAAAGAATAAATGAAACTTTTTTTGCAAATTACCTCCTGGATGGCTGAGCTCAGTATTAATTTTTTATCTTGATTTTCCTCCTTGTCTGCTGAGTTATTTTCGGTGTCCATGGTCATTCTACTACTTAGAATTTTCCAGGCCTAAGTCCCATAGTTTGTCTTTTCTTCTTCTTCTTCTTCTTCTTCTTTCTCTAAATCTATCTTCCAGTTTGCATCTATCTTCACTTCCTTGATAGGTGGGTGCATTTATGTGTACTTAGTGTTTCATCCCCTTTTCTTGAGTGATAAGAGAATGTCAAAATTGAGATGGGCTTTAGAGTTCATCTTGTTCTACCTTCTCATTTGACACAAAAGGGAATTTTGGTCTAGAGGAGAGAAGAAACTTTTGCATACCTAGCTCCTAGTTAATAATGGAGCAGGGCTCGGAGCCCCGGCCTCCAGCCCACCTCCCTCCGGTGATACCAACCACCTTATCTTCCTTCTGGCTTCCGTAAGAAAACCTAGCTTCTGCTACTTCTTCTGCTTCTTTTATTTTTTCTCTCCCCTTAGCTATATCACTTTGATATCTTCATAAATCTGCTTTTATCTCATTTTGTAAGAATATTTGTATAAAATAAAAAGGAAAGATTTCCATAGAATTTAACCAAAACCCCTACAGACTCTGCTAAGTTTTCATTAGATTCTCTTAAGATGTATTATGTATAAATATGCAAAAGATGTGTTACAATTTAAACCCCAGAACAAAAATGTTTCAAAAAACATGATTAAGATGTTAATAATGGCACCTACTTCAAAGGGGCGTTGCAAAGATTCAATGAGAAAATGTACATTGCCTGGCACACAGGAGAGACAGAAGAAACATATGCTATACCGTGGAATTATGTGTTTGAAGTGTGAGTGTTGTGTGTGTACCAGAGTTCCTATGTGGCCCTGTTAATTCTATGCAATATTGAGACCCAATATTCTCTCTTAATAGAAAAATGTAGTGAATTTGTAATAGTCCAATTATTTATAATAATTTATTATTCTACTTCCTAGAGTGCTTTAGAGATTACTTTTTGAATACTGATTTTTTTTTTTTTAACTGGCACAACATCTCCTTGAGCTAATGGACGCCAATAGTTATCATCATCTCCATTTTGTCTATGATGGAGCCTGAAACCCAAAGATTATTTACCTCAGCTCAAACATAGGCAAGAAATGGGAGAAATGGACCCAGACAGAACCTTGAAGCTCTAATTCCTAATCCTGAGTTAGTCCATTGAGTCAGACAGCCTTCTAAGTATTAGTAAATAAGTCAAAATGAGAAACATAATACTAAAATTTTTTACATTTCTCTCATGTAGAGGTGGGGTCTGTATCCCATGCGCTTGAAAGTCTGTGACTGTTTGGCCAATAGAATATAGCAACAATGAAGGTGGGCCAGGTTCCAGACCTAGGGCTTACGAAACTGGCAATTTCCACATCCTGTATCTTGTAATGCTCTTTCTGGGAACCCTGAGTCACTGTGTAAGAAGCCCTCCTACGTTGAAGCCACCATGCTAGAAAGGCTGTGCGTAGACACTCCAGTCAACTGTCCCAGCTGAGCCCCACCTTCCAGGCAAAACTGCCATGGTGGTAGTCCTGTGAGTGAAGCCATCCTGAGCCCTCCCACAAGCCCATTCGCCAGCTGAGGATGACTGAGTGACCTCACTCAACTCAGCGTGGAGCAAAAGGATCACTGAGCTAAGCCATGCCTGAACTGCTGAGCAACAAAATCCTGATATAATAAAACTAGTTGTTATTTTAGCTACTAAGTTTGAGAGTAATTTATTATGCAGCAATAGATTACAGGAACAGAATTTGATACCTGAAAGTGGAGTGCTGCCATAACAAAAACTCAAAACATGTGGCAGTGGTTTTGGAACCAGACAGTAGGCAGAAGCTGGAAAGACCTTGAAGACACTGTTAGCAAGAGCTAGAAGGACCTGAAGGAGAGGGCTGGTGAACACTCAGAAGACAGTCCAGTAATTGCTATAGGAGGCTGGAGAAAAAGTGATTCGGGTTATGAAGTGGTGGAAATTTTTGCAATACTGTTGCCTGTCACAACGTAGGTAATAGAAAATAGACCTGATAAACTGATGGATCAGGCTGCATTTTGATTTCTGAGAGGAATGTTATAAGTGCCAAATTTTTAAATTTTAAGCATATATGATATGATAGAGAAAAGTGAAGTTAATAAAAATGAGCTGTTTTTACCTGCTGCGCTTCGGCGGCCTGGGGCTGAGAGCCTGAGTCCCCGACTTTACCCTGATACCATGTTGGAGAGGCTACATGTAAGCACTCTAATTGACAGTCCCAGCCAGGATCAGTCTCCCAGCCAAGGCACTAAGATTGTGAATGAAGCCATTTAGAATCTCCAGACCAGCTCATCTGCTGGCAGAGTATCTCGAGTGATCTCAGTCGACTTCACCTGGAACAAAGGAATCACCCAGCTGAGCCCTATTCAAATTATTTACGAAAATATGGTGAGATGTAGTAAAATGATATTTTTAAGCCACTAAGTTTTAGGGTAATTTGTTACATAGCAAGAGATAACCAGGACATTAACTATGCACGCATATGAGTAAATACAGGTAGGCATACTTTTCAAAATGGATTATACATCCTAAAGTGGTAATGAGTTGACTTGTTGTAAAGGTAATTACATTTCAAACGTGCAAAGGATGCTTTGTATTTTTCCTATCCATAAAGCATGCAGATACTAGTCACTAGCCCACTTAGTGTACAATGTATATGAGAGATAACTGCAAAGCCTTTCCCACTATGCAAATATAAGACATTACTATTACTTTTAAAGAAATATTTGAATAAGTGAAGCACTCCTTTGCAATTCAAATAATCACCCAGTTTTTTATCAATTTTGTAAGTTCAGCTCATCACATACCTGATTTTTCTATACACCCAGGTATTTATAGGTGTGTAAAATTGCTGTCCTATAAATGTAGGCTTTATTCAGTCCTGAATCAAAGCAGTGCTTGTTAATAAAAGTGCAAAGATTTTAGTACACATTTTAGTACAGTGTTGACATGTCACAGATATATTTTAACTCGGTAAGTAAAGCACAACCAGTATCAGTCATTCAATCAAGCATGCAGCTCTTGGCATAGGTGAGAGGATGCAGGAAACAGCTAGCTTGTGATGGAAACTCTACCCCTGGGCTGTGGTCCTGCCTCATCTTGGCACTTGATGAGGAGCACAATGTGCATAAAGGAGGCAGATAATGGAGTGTTAAAATACTTTCTTCCATGACAAAGAACAAAGTGTTACAACGGTCTAGAAGTAGCCTGTGCATCACCTCCAATAGGAGAGCTGAGACTGTGGGAAAGTTGTCAAACTTCAAATTACTAAAACATAGTAAGGGATAGTTCATCTTTTTAATGACAGTTTTTCCCCCTCAGAAAGCTAAAATATACAAAGATGGTCTTTAAAAGGTCATCCTGTAGATTTAGTATCAAAAAGAAAGCCAAAAGCATGTAAACACACACGTGTGAACACACACACTCACACCAGTATCCCTTGGTATCACCGGCAGCGTCTGCTTTTACACTCCAAAACCTTGAATTTGAATGGACAGTACACAATCAATGGCCCAATACCTCAGCGATAGCATCACAGTGGTCATCCCTGCATTGGCTTCCACCGTCAATGCCTAGTTAGAGCTGGGCTCCATTCTGCAGAGCGGGCAGAACTCCATACAACTGAGCCCCTTCCACGTAAGCATGCTTGCCAAGCACATCACAAGTGGGGGGACAAGATGCTGTTCAGATATGGCCCATCTTCCCCTTCAACCTACGGAGCTTCAGAGGTTTTTTGGAGCTACAGAACTTGAGAGAGTCTGCCCCCTGCTAGAGGAAAGACCAACACCGACTGGAGGAACCTTGAAGGTGTAACCAACCTTTGTTTCCATTGCCCTGCAGCATACATCTTTACTGCAACAGCACCTTAGATTTGGGGAAAGGACTAAAAAAATCTTTTGTACAATCTTCCAAAACATGATCAAGACAAAACCCAGCATCACTCTCACTTAGCATGTTAGACTGACTAGTATGTAAAAAGCAAAAAAAGTGTTGAGACTTACTCACTGGGCACATTCACAACAAACCTATAGACTAGACTATCATCCTCATTTTACAAATGAGGAAACAAGGAATAGAGAAATTAAGGAGTTCACCCAAGGTCATATAGCTGTCATTTATTGAAAGGGAAGGAACTGGATTGTAACCTGAGTCTGGCTCCTTAGCCACATCCTTGACCACTGAATTATACTGGCTCCTGAGTGAGCATGGGGGCAAAAATGGTAGCTGTCATTTATTAAAAGACATAGTAGAGTCATGAAACCTTGGGCTCGTAAGACAGGCAGAACTCCAATCTCAGCCTTTTAATACCTCCATGACCCCAGGCAGAAGTGTGAACATCTCTGAGTCCCAGGTTCTCATCTTTAAGACGAGTATAATTACAATATCCACTCATAGGGGGAAGTGAGAGTTTTAATAATCTGTCCAGTGGCTGGAATTTAGCACTCAATAAATGAGCAATTAACTATTATTAGTTACATTGTACAAGGCACCATTCATATATTATTTCATTGAACCTAATAACAACTATGAAAGAAAGGTATTATACCTATTTTCTAGATCCGGAACTGAGGCCTAGAATTGCCCAGAATCATAGTTGAGTCAGGATTTGATCCTAAGCCTACATGACTACAAAAGCTGTGCTAGTTCCATTCTGTTCCTCCACCTCTCTCGGGCCACCAGGCCGTGCTGATAACAACATGTTCCACAAACGCCTCTTTGAATAATCTGTTAACATCTGTCAGCTAGTGATGTGGTAAAGCTGCATTGTTCAGTTAACCCACTGCCCCTCCAGTTCTGTTTTTGCTCTAATGCTCAGGGGAGGAAGATATGGAACTTATACTTAAGTTCTCTCTCCTGGGGAAAATATTAAACTTACAAATGGCAGTACTTCATGAAAATATCCAAAGATAGCTTAATTTAAAGAAAATGAGTCTGTATTAAGAATCAAGACACGTGGCTTTTGTTTTGCTTTGCTTTTCACAACTCTCCACTGACTAGCTATGTCTACTTGGATGTGTAACTTAACCTACAAAGACCTCTACATCCTCCTGAGAAAGTGAGAAATGAGCTGGGAGGGTTCCTTCTCATTCTAAGATGCTGCTATTTAGTACCTCTTACGCACACGTACATATACACGGCAGCATTCAATAGCCTCTAGACCAGTGGTTCTTCCCACTAACGATCCAGAAATGTTGTTATTGCTTAAATAGCTGTTTCAAAACTCTGATTCTAGGACTATTGAGATTCTTATTCAGTTGATCTAGTTGAAGCTTCAGAATCTGTATTTTTTGAACACTGGTCAGCTTTTTCAAGTGAGCAGCCAGGTTCAGGAATCACTGCCTCAGACTTTTTTGCAGGGTGGGCAAAATCACCATCCTCTGAGAGCACAAGGTTGACCAAAGTTTGCACCAAGGCCTCTGTTCAATGGAGCAGGCCCATTGGCAAGGTAGAACAGTAGAGCAGTTGGCCATATGTTATCACACGGTGGATAGATGAGTGGGAAAAACTTTTACACATGATTTTCCTGTAGAAAAGTGCTATGCTATCATGATGGCATCCACTTTAAAACTGAAATAAATGTCTAGAAAGCAACAGAATTGACCCAATTAGTAGTGGTGTCACATTCAAGTCAGAAGGCATGGTCAATAAGGCCCAATGATATGGTCAGTACATGAGCACCAAACTTATACCCTAGTAGCTAGGTCTGCTGAGGTGGGATTATGACATGGTTCCCAAATGGTTAATGAAATTAAACATGAATAGGCAAAAAGGATTGAAGAGCTTCTAAAGATAAACACAGTTACACCCAACATCAAGAAACGAGTTATAGCTATCTACCATTGCCAAGCCCAGCTAAAGTCATGCTGGAAAAGATGCCACCTGCCAGAAAGGAATGGGTTATTTTTAAAGCATAAATATCACTCAGATCATCATAGTAAACACAAGTATTTACCCAAGGACCAGTGATACTGTATGTAAAGGGCTGAAGGTCATGTGGGCACATAGTCAGTATCACCATTTCTAAAATTCAAAGATCATGCAAGCCAGCAGGTAAATGCACACAGATCATTTGCCAATTTAGAGAGATAATAGTGTGTGATCTTGAGTAATCCTTTTTTGAGTGTTATCTCCAAAACAGGGCTAATAACACTGTCTACAGAATGTTTGACAATTATTTAATTACAAACTGCAAAGCACACTAAACTCCTTGGCAGAAAGAGATGTGTGAAGAAATGGGTGAAATGAATAAGAGTAATATAGTCCTTCAAAATACCCTACGTCCTCCTCTATAAGCTTCAAAAATTACAGGAAGCAGGTCATATCTGTCTCCTAGATCTTCCAGTATCAATATTTCATCAGATATTTATTGGGTTCTTGACCAAAAAAAAAAAAAAACCCTTCATTGGTAATCGCTGGGTCCTGTGTAGATGACCAAAGTTCTCATTGCTCTGACCAGAGAGTCACATGAAAATACAGGGATGTGTGGTATAATACAAAATAAATAATATTTGATCTTAGTCTCAGGTTCCTGGCACAGAGATCCTAAAACTCATGGAATTTCCTGAGTGAAAAGACTGTCTTTGATTATTCATAATGAATCCCTTTCTATCACACCTGAGGTTATGCTCTTGACACGACTTAGAGTGGGGCCCCTAGATGGCCTCAGGAGGGGGCTGGTCAGCAGAAAGTCCAAGTGATCGGAGGGTTGTAACTTTCAACCCACCCACCAACCTCCAGGAAGGGGAGGGGGACAACTGGAGATTGAGTTCTATAAAAAGTCTTGAACGATGATATTCAGAATGCTTCCGGTTTGGTGAACACATCCAGGAGCTGGGAGGGTGACACGCCTGGAGAAGGCTTTGCCCTATGCTACCCCACCATGCCTTGCCCTGTGCATCTCTTCCAGAGAGTAAGTAAAGCACCTTACTGAGTTCTGTGAGTTCTAGCAAATTATTAAACTTGAGGGGGTTGTGGAAACCCCCAATTTATAGTCAGTCAGTCAGAAGTATAAGTAGCCAGGACTTATGATTGGCAATTGAAGTGGGAGCAGTCTACGACTGTTTGGTGTCTGAGAGATGAAGAAGTAGTGTTGGAAAAGATACCACCTATTTGTTGTCAGGAGGAAAAAAACCTCAGAATCAAAAGGTGTATCCATGTTCATGGAAGCTGAACTACAGGTATCTTTGCCAGCATCAGCTCCATTCTCCTCTACCTCCCTAAGGGTACATTTCTTTTAATCTACTGGGCTGAGTTTAGAAAACCTTGATATTGGGAAGAAAATCTGGCCTGTTTCCTCACGTCAGAGCTTTCCTGGACTGATATCCAAAAACGTCACGTTTCTGGACTAAAAGAAAATTGACCAATGTCTTCTTGTCAACATTAAAGTGAGATTCTATTTGGGTTATAATTTAGATAATATCTCCCTTGTTTTTTTAATTTTATTTGATGGCTGGGTATTCACTCTTGAAATCAGCCTGTTTTACATGTTAAACATCAACCTAAATCCAAAATATTTCACCAAATGGTTTCTTACGAAACCTCAATGGGAGTGAACAAAAGAAAAATCTAGAGCACAGGAACAGACAGATAACCCAAAGCGTTAACCTAAGTCCTCTTCCAAGTGAGGTGACAGAAGCCAGCAAGGAAAGCTTGTATCTTGGGGTTTTGTTTATTTTAAGTAATAAGCTGTATATTATCTCCTTTCTAAATCAAACATTCCTATTCTCCTCCATCATTCGTTTCCCTATGCTACAGAGCTCTCTTCCTCTACCCAGTGCTCCCCAACCCTATATAACCGGGCTTGCTCACCGTCTCAGCTGTTACCAGTAAAATATACAACATACTAGAAAAAGTACTAGTTTTGGGATCGAGAGACCTGAGTTCTAGGTATAGTGTTTCCTAATATTGCCACTAACTAGTTTTGAGACCTAGAGCAAATCACTTCAATGCTCTGAGGTTTTAGCGATTCCATTATTATAGTAGCGCATTTGGGCTGGATAATATTGAAGATCTAAGACTCCCTAGAAACGTTTTCTATAATTTTAGCAACATTGACTATCTCCTGAAATTAAGCAAAGGTCTCAGAGCTGTCCCATTGTTAATACTTGAAAATAAAATTGTTTTTTCATAATAACAAGAAAATGGTTGATACATGCTAATTTCATCATCTAACAAAGTAAGAGGTCAATCGATTGTTTCATTCTTGGCATGATTAAAGAAACATACAATTACATATGTTCACTAAAATTTGAAGGAAACACAGGCAAACATTCTAATGATAAGAGGAGAAAGAGCAAAGGAAACCTAGTAGATATATCAAATGAAAGGGGGGAAAAAAGTAGCAGCAAAAAAGCAGAGAGAGAGAAAGCATAAAACAAGATGAAAAAAATAAAAACTAAAATGTCAGCTATGAAAATAAATATAAATCAATTAAAGTTTTTTATTAAAAGATCAAGGCTCTCAAGTTGGAATAAGAAACAAAATTCAACTATACTCTGAATTGAAAATATACATATAAATTAAAAGTAAAAAGATGGGTAATGATCTACAAGGTTTATATAAATAAAGAGATTAATAGCTCCAAAAGTAGTCAAAAAGCACTAGACATAACGAAAAATGTAAATTTAGAGTGCTTAAAAAAGATAGACTTCACAACAAGAATACAATAGGTAGGAAATATTATGTACCTAGTAACTACCACTAAGCCTATAGAGCACACAACTCTTCGAGATACTGGGAGAAACAGACAGACACACAACTGAGATCTTAGAACCATTTTCTTTCCTTGGTAAATCAAGTAGCCTAATATAAAACAGATTTAACTGATAATTTTTAGTCGACGTAATTGTCATAAATTAAAGTTTATGCCCTTCCATGAGTACATCTACTTTTAAAACATCTGTGTAATATTTTTAGAAGCTAATCATGGAATAGAACAAAAATAAAACCTTGATAAAATCCATGAAGGAAAAGAATATAGCCTACATTCTACAAGAGGAATGAAATAAACTAGAAAATGGCAGCAAGAGTTTAAAAAAAGGAAACTGCTTATTTGCAAATTAGGAAACACATACATAAGTAACTCTTGGATCAAAGAAAAGGTAAAATTTGTGATTACAAATTATTTAGAAAATAATAATTATTAGAAAATTACATGTCAAATCTTACAAGATGGACCTAAAACTGTTCAGAAGAAAAAGCAGCTTTATATGCTTGCTTTATTATGTCAGGAGTAACACAAATAAAAGAGTTAAGCTTAATTAAATGTAAGGAGTTAGAAAATAAAAATATCTTTTGAAAGCAGAAGGAAATAAAAGCAAAGAGTAATGAGAGCAAACACTAAAAATATAATAGTCTGGCATATTCTGGCAATTCCAGAAAAAAGTTGAAATGAGAAAGAGCTTAAAACAACAAATAGATAAAATGAGCAATGAGATATAACTATAGATATGAGAGAATTCTTAAAATTATACAAAAATACCATATGCTGTTAAATTTTCAAATTTCACTGATTTTCTGGGAAAATATAAATGCCTAAAATTAACTCCATAAGAACTAGTAAATTGAATAAACCTTTGTCAGCAGAAAAAATTGAAAAAAAATTAATTCCAGTAAGATTTCCAAGTCAGAACTAGTTTACCAGCCTTTCCAAGTCTTAATCTGGACATCATATGTACCATTTCAGCACAGAAAGATGGAAAAATTTTAAATTCTTTTTTTGTTAGCATAACCATAAGAACCTAATAAAGATAGAATGGGAGAAAATTATAAGCCAATGCTACTTCTGACTATAGATATAAATTCATAAGTGAATTTCTAGAAAATAGAAACTCTCATTTAAACATTAAGAACTGAGAATGGTCTGAGCTTTTATCCTACTTGAAAGCTGACAAGTTAGCCTGCCACAGTTTCATGTGACAGAAGAAATGAGACTTTGGGGTCAGAGACAAAGGATTTTATTACTGATAGCACAAGAAGCAGCCTGTGCACTAGAATGTACATCAATGCCCCTTACCCCCACTCTCAGGGGTGTGATGCAGTACGGGCCCAGAGAGATGCCTGCACGTTCAAGGGGGTTGCATTACAGGAGAGGAACCCTGAGCTTAGGAAACTCGAATCTCTAAAAATGGGCAATAAGCATCTG
This sequence comes from Equus caballus, assembly GCF_041296265.1. NCBI lineage: Eukaryota > Metazoa > Chordata > Mammalia > Perissodactyla > Equidae > Equus > Equus caballus. The sequence continues at coordinate 82,002,967 of NC_091688.1, forward strand.
CTCATTGTCCCAGAGGGAGACATTATCCTTATTATAGTGGACAGTAAACATGCCTGCCGTTTGCTCCAGAGGGAGACACTATATCTTCATGGCTGTAAGCAAACCTGCCCTTTGTTCTGGAGGGAAAGACCATCTCTACCCTTGAAAAGATATTCCAAAACAGAAAGCAGTCAGTGCCTCTGCTTACAAGATACACAGAAATGCGAGAGACCCACGGAGAATTGCCTCCCAATACCTCATTAAGTAGGTATTATTCTAAAAATGCAAGGATGGTTTAATGTTTGAAAATATAAGTAGGGCAAAGAAAAACAATATAATAAAACTCAACATCTAGTGTTGGTTGTTCAAAAGTAAACATCTTTATAAACAGAAATATTATTTCTTTAAATGTCTAATTTAAATCTATCTATTTAAATCTATTACTCTAAAGCAACAAGCAACATCATATTTTACAGTGAAATCCTATAGGCATTCCTATTAATATCAGAAAGAAAGGGGCCGGCTCTGTGGCTGAGTGTTTAAGTTCGCGCACTCCACTGCGGGCCCACGGTTCGGATCCTGGGTGCGGACATGGCACCACTTGTCAGGCCGCGTTGAGGCGGTGTCCCACATCCCACAACTAGAAGGACCTGCAACTAAGATATACAACTGTGTATGGGGGGGGGGGGGTTAGGGAGATAAAGCAGAAAAAAAAAGATTGGCAACAGTTGTTAGCCCAGGTGCCAATCCTTAAAAAAAAAAAAAAAAAGACTGGCAACAGTTGTTAGCCCAGGTGCCAATCTTTAAAAAAAAAAGAAAGAAAATAATGATGTCCATTATAACTGCTTTTATTTAACATTGTTCTAGAAGTACCAGTCAATGAAATAAAAATGAAACATGTAAGAATTACAATTCTTATGTAAGAATTGTAAATAAAAAAATTATTATTATCTAAATGACGTAGTTATACGTAGACAACTCGAGGATCAAAGAAAAAACTTTAAAAATACTGAGTTCAATTAAGAAGTCACAAACAAAATAAGTATTTTTAAAATGTCTATATGCCAGCAATGAGTTATTTTAAACAATATTAAATCATAACAATTATTTATGTAAGATTACATTCCCAATAGCCTCAATAACTATAAATAATAGAAATAACCTGAACAAAGAAGAATGCCACCTACACGAAGATAAATTCAGCATTTTGGAGACATTCAAAAGAAAATATTGAAAACAAATAAATTTTATGTTCCTAGATGGAAAAAGAAATTTTGTAATGATATTAAATATTTCCAAGTCAGGAAATGTGACTATATTCTAATTAAATTCCTAGTAACATTTTAGGGCACAAACTTGATAAAGTAATTTTTAAATGTTTATGGAAGAATATCATATGATGATAACAAACAAGTTTCTAAAACTAAGAGTAATAATGAGGGAATTCTCCTTACCATAAAGCTACCTGACTGCACCACAAAGCTACAGTAAAAGCTTCAGCAGGCAAACAAAAACAGTGAGAGTACAGAAAAATCAGCATATAGTATGATGGAGAAAAACAGAGGCCAAACCAGGTCTATGCATCACAAATCAGTGGACAAAGGGTGGCACTGAGTCAACTGATTTTTTTTCTTAAAAAAAAAAAACTTTGAATGGCTCCCTTGTACTAAATAATTTCTGGAAGGTAAGAATAATACTTTTAAAATAAAACCATAGAAATTTATGGTAAAATATGGGTGAAAATCTATTGGGATGGACAAGGACAAAGGCACAAGAGCCAAGATGGAATAAGTCATGAGGGAAAATAAAAATAGACTTAACCGCATAAAAATAGAAACTTGTAGGGTGTAGTGGTTAAGTTCGCATGCTCAGTTTCTGCAGCTCAGGGTTCACAGGCCCAGATCATGGGCACGGACCCACACACAGCTCATCAAGCCATGCTGTGGTGGTGTCCTACACACAAAATAGAGGAAGACTGGCACAGATGTTAGCTCAACGACAATCTTCCTCAAGCAAAAAGAGGAAGATTGGCCACAGATGTTAGCTCAGGGCCAATCTTCCTCACCAAAAAGAAAGAAAGAAAGAAATCTACATACCAAAAAAATCACTATAATTAATAAAAGGCATTCAATAACTACAATAAAATATTGTAAAAGTATTCAGACATTCAATAATGAGAAATAGCATTGGATAGTTTACAAGCTCAAACCATAATTATGTACAAAAATGTTCAGGCATTATTTATGATATAGAAGAAATGAAAAGTGACAGAGCAAATTGGTTAGGAACAAGGGAGCAAAACTCAGCTCCATCGCTTGCTAGGGGTGTCACCATGCCTCGGTTTCATTATCCAAAAAATAGAAATAATAACAACATCTCACAGAGTTGTTGGGAGAGCTATATGAGAAAAAGTAGCCTGGCACAGAGTAAAGATTAAATAACTGTTACCTATGGTAATATTAGGTGGGATACATGGGTATAATTAATTACACTTTTTCTCTTGATTCACTGTCTCTCCCCATCTGTGTTAGGAACCCAATGAGAGAGAAACACAAGAATCCAACTGATGAGCATCTGTGCGTAATCCTAACAGCTGATTAAACCGGATTAGAAAAGTGGCTCACCTTGTGGCCAAAAGGCTACTACCATTCCTTCAGCGTTAAACACCTCTCTTTAATTCAACATTTGGCAAAAACACACCAAGTAACTGAGTCTTATTTGGGGAATAGAAGAACAAAAGCTGGCAGCATCCCGGAGGACGGTGGCTCCTAGGAGATGAAGGGGCTGAACCACCACGAAGCCTGGGGACTTCCCTAGATGGTGGTGGGGAATGACAGACTTGATAGCTTCATGTCACCTGCCAGCAGAGTCACTCTGCCTAGGGATCCAGAGAGGTGACAAACCAGGGTTCTGCTTACATGTCTCCTTCTTGGTCAGTGGAAGGGAAGCCCTCCCCACCCCACCTCCACCGTGGAAACACGAGGTGAGAGAGAGAACCATTCCCCACCCGACTCATCTTATTATCTGGAAATAACTTAAGACGAAGCAATTGCAATGGAATATTTTACAGACATTCAAAAGTATGGTTTTTTGGAGACTGTTTCTTGACATTGGAAAATTGTCACGATACGTTGTTGAGGGGATGGGGGAAGTAGGGTACTGTTGATTCATATTTACAGAGAACAATTCTATAAGAAATACATTAAAATGTTAAAAATTGGTTATTTTAGGGTAGTGGACTTACGGGTGATTTTAATTTCTTATAGTTCAATGTATTTTCAAAACTTCCTATAATATTTTATTACATTCCTATTCAGAAATAAAAAAGAGAAATATGACTGGTGACTAGTTTCTTGAGACAATTCCAACTTCTCAAACTAACAGGACCCTCATTTAAAAGGATTTAAAGTACATGTTTTACTTCTTGGCACTAGGATTTTAGAAATGGGTCAGGAAAGAGGGACTTTTTCCTTTGTTTCTATATGCACATCGGTATTTTTTTACAAGCACGCGTTACTTTTGAAATTAAAATATAAGCTATTAAAATTTTCATTTTAAAAAGCGTTTTTTTAAAAATCATCTACATCGAGAGACAAGAGAGACAAAGGAAAGCCAAAACTATATATGTATAAACGTTAAAGTTTATGGTTGGGCTTGGGTACACTACCACCTAGAAACTGGGGATTTATCTCAGGGCTCTGTGTCAGTGAGGTTCAAAGGCACAGAAGGTGTATTATCAATATTAATAAAAACTTCAAAAGCTAAACCACGTTTTTATGGAGTTAGGAGCATAAACTGAAAGAATTAATTTGGGAAGGAAAAGGTAGTGTCTTTTTATGGTTGTTTTGTTTTGCTTTGCCTGAGAAATCCAGTAGTTCCAATTCTGTCACAAAAAAGAAAAGTGTATAGCTCGCTGTTTTGAAAATGGGTGATGCTTGAGTGCATATGAGGCCCCAGACAAACAGCAGAGGGTCAAGCACGTTGTTTTTATGTCGAAGTTTTATCTCAATGTCTAGTTACTGATCCAGCCCCCAGGCCCTCCCGGAGTTGGATCATCTATTACGTGACACACGCGTGTTGCACATATGTGTTTTCTAAAACCTGACCTCAAATTTGAAGAATATGGAGGGAGAAAACTGCATAACTGGTCTTTTGAAAATAAAAATCAGAAAGGATGGGCACTTGTAAGTAGTCGCAGCCATGTGGTGACTTCATGGGGACCATGATGAGAGAGGACAAGCCTGTGATCCTACCTCCCAGCCAGAATGCATCCCTTTTAGACGTGAGAGCTACCGCATTAAAGTTTAATCATAATAAATCTGTGTTCTATTTACACAGTGCCTTTCATCCCAAGAACTCGGAGGACTTTGCAGACATTCTCTCTTTTATCTTCACATCACCCCCCAAAAAGCAAGTTGGAGCAAGTGTTATCTTCCTTTTATAGGCTGAGAAACCAAGGCAAGTCAACAGGTCTTCTGTGTCCCTGGTGATACAGGGAGTTAAAGAAAGGAGGGCTGCGTGTTTTTGTCACTCAGAAGGAGCCAGGCTAGCACACAACCAGGGTTGAACTTTGCCTTCCAGTTCAAGAGGAATCTTGTTGATAATTAGCTACAGCATTGGCATCAGGAGGCAGAGTAAGCAAATGGCTAGATGTATGAAATAAGAAACTCAGCATAAGGCCCATCTCAGCGTGTGGAGAGCAGGTCTCCTTGACAATGCCGGAAATTCCGCTAAGAGAGAGTCCTTTCTTTTAAGTTATGGCATTGCAATCTCAAAACCCCCTCTAAAGTGTAAATACCTCCAGAGGCATACTACATCTAGCCGCTTTTAGACAATAGCATTGCAATATGAGTTAATTTTTTAAATTGATCTCTAACTGTATTGTTCACTGAATCCCGAGTCTCGATGGAAGTAGACACAAAGCAAATACATTTTGATAGAAGGAGGGAGTATACAGCCTCAAGTCCCTTTTGAAAAGAAACCACATATTAATTAATTAACTAAAAAAGTTAGATCCTGACCATTGCTGATGGTAGCAGAATGATGTAGTGAGAAGAGACAGCCCTGGTTCAGGTCCTGCCTGGACATCACCAGCTACACGTCAGTAGGCAAGTCAACCTCGCTAAGTCTCCATTTCTCTTCTGTTCTGTTATAGTTTGAGTTCCCTCTGGGCAAATCTTGAGTCAAGGGTGGGAAGCAAGTTTTGATGTAATCCCAGGGAGCACTGAGAGGGGATGGAGAGGAAGTAGCTTCTATGAAAAGTTACAACTGTGGTCAAATGCTTTCAATCCCTTTGAAGACCGTTTGAGAGACTCTGGGAACCTGCCTCAAAATTGTCCACCCCAGGGAGAGGAAGTTGGGGCATTAATGCAAGAATTCCCATCCCTCAAAGGTTGAGGGTCACTCTTGGGCCAAGGACTCTCCGATACTTCCAGCCTATCCCGTGACTGGGCTGAGCATCTTCCCATGAGGGCAGAGCACACTTCAGGCAGGGGGACACAGCTGTCTTGCAGGAGACCAGCCTGCCTGCAGGAGACCTCCTGGGGCTTACCAAGGAGACAGAGATGGATACCAACAGCACCTGCTTCATATATAGCAGCTTCATACAGTTCTTGAGGAAAGTCATGGAGCATAATGTGAATATAATACTTAGCCTAATGTCAGGCACATAATAAAGAGCCAATAAATGGCAATTGTTGTGATCGTTATTATTGCTACATTTTTGTCTTTTAATTGAGGTGAACCTAGGCTTACTGTCACAGCAGAGGGCTCAGGGAGCCAGAAAACAGCCAGAAGCTCCTGGATAGGTCTGGGAAGCCCTAAGAATTGAGAAGAGTGAAAATAGCACAAGTGTGAGGCATAAAAGGCAAATTTCACGTCCTTCAGAGTTCGGCCTGGCTGTTCCCGTGGAGCACTGATGGGTCAGCTCTGCCAGATCTCTGCGGAGGGCCGCAGAGAAGAAAAAGGAGGCTGCATGTCCTCACCACCAGCCTCCGAGATATAAGCACCCGCTTGCAGTGGAAATCCCCACCCCTCTCTGGGATGAGAACTATCTGACTGAAAAGGGAAGCTGCGATAAATATTTCTGGTTTAACCTGGGCTGCATGACACCTTCTCGGAAGTTTTGCTTTGACTTTAGGCCCAATTCAACAGGGATGAATCCCCATAAATGAACTCCGGAGGAAAACACGGCTGTTTGAGAAGACAATGGACACCTTTTGCCCAGCAGCTAAGCCTGTCAGTCCAGTGGATACAGGATGACTCTCTCTCGACTGAGGTGGAATATAATGGAGGGAGGTGAGCTCCTGTCGACAGGCACAGTGGTTCGTACTGGCCGAATACACCACAATTCCCTTCGTGCAGCATTGTGCTTTTACCACCCTTCTATGTGGAACAAGGCTTACAAAAGGAAACGGTTTTGTTTGGCAGGTGGGAAATCATTTCAATTGTGCTATTTTTCTGTTTACTCAAATAAATATAAAGATGCTTTTATTTTCCACAAAGAATTGTTATCACTATTTGAATCTGTGTTGCTTCAAAAACAAACATCTTACTTGTAGTCTCAGAGCAGAGCATTCTCTTCCTCAGAGAGGCGATGTTCTTTAGGAGACTGGTGGGAAACTTGTAGAATATTGAAAGGATAAGACAAATTCCAGAATAAATAACGAGGAAACTTTGTTTTCTGAACTCTGATAACTGTGACTGACCCCCATGATAAGATGGACATTAAATGACTGGAACATGAAGGATTGGCCAAGAGTACAAGCCCAGGGTGGTCCAGCCCCTCCCCAAACCTGCAACTGATCTTACAAGACTATTCTCAGAGTTGCCCATCTCTCTGTCTCTCTCTCTCTCTCTCTCTGCCTACACTGAGCCCCAACTTCCCCTACAAGCCCACTTCTGCTTCCAACCGTGTTTTGTGGAAACCTCACTCCCTCTCTGATGAGCAGATGCTTACTGAGACCTGGACCAGATTTCAAATTACAATGAGTCTCATGCAAAATTATGGCTTCACTCATGGTTTCCTTCCACTACCCCACCATTCAAGTCCCAGCTCCTGCAGGGTGCCGCATCTACCAGCTGTCTCTGTCATTGCCTGGCCAAATCTCTCTGGGATTCCTTCTAGTCTGATTTTGTTTTTATCCTTTCAATCCATGAAACTGATGCTAACTTATGTAATTAAAGCAGATAAGGAAATATGCTTATTATTGGCTAGCTTTTCTGTCTTTTGTGTTTGAGTCCACACCATCATCTTCTCCTCAAAACAAGTTACAATTAATGAGTGCTTATATGTATTATTCTGCGTCATTCTCAAAGCTCAGTGACATTATCTCCATTTTACGAAGGAGGAATCTGGAGCCTGGAAAGATTAAGTAACTGACCAGACAGTTGTACACGCAGTCAGCGCAGCACGGGCAGACTACCCCCAGACTCTGCCTCCACAGCCTGTGCTCTCAACCCCCACCTACCACTACTTCCCCATCTTCTCAGGCTGCGGGCTCCTGGGGACCATCTAGTGCAGCACTGTGTGCAAGCTTTCTATTAATATGGCTATGATCATAATATCTTTCATGCCTGCTGCACCATACATTTCTGAAACCCCTTCCACGTGCATTGTCTTGGTGAATCGGAAAGGCAACTATCATAGATCAGTCAGGCAAAACTCTGCCTTCTCTGCTTAAAAAAGAAAGCTTGAAATTCAAAGTTCCCTATCCACAAAGCAGCCAATAAACCACATCTACATAGCTTTGTTCATTTTTTCCCCTCTCCCTTCAGGGTACGTGTTTCCACCACACGTGTCCACCCTTTTGCCTGTTTTGCCTCTATAGAAACAGTATATTGTTTCCTCTAAGAAAAGTTTTCTCCTGGTGGGAGTTACACACATGTATCAATGGAGGGATAAATGTCCCCTGGTAGAAATCTAGTTAGAACCTCCTCATCTGCAGAATTTATAACACAGCAGTAAGAATTTTCTCTTTGCAGAAATCTAGGGCATAATCAAGGCTTTCAATGGAGGGCAGGAAAGGGAAGTCACAGAAAATCAATTCAATATTTTTGAGGTATGGAACGGAGATAAAGGAAATGTTCTCTGAACTATTTTGTGGGCAGAGAGATATGATAATTTTTTTCCTCTTGAAGTCCTGGACTTTTCCTCAGTTCATGGCGTGACCTTGCCCTGTCATTCCGTGGTCTGATCCTGTTTCCCCTGAGTAACTATAAGAATAGAATCGCACACTGATAAAGAGTCGCTGAATGACTTGGGTCACCGTCACAATACTACCACTCATTAGAGGTGTGACCTAGAGCAAGTTCCTTAATAGACTTTCTAAGTCCATTTCCCCATCTGTAAAATGGGGATCATACAGCTGCCTCAAAAAATTGTTGTAAGGATTAAATAAGAATGCAAAGAACTTAAAGTGCCTGATGGAAAGTCCCTAGAAAACTAAAGCTGCTCATACACACAATGTTCTCTTTTTAAATGATTGTAAACCTATTTTGCTCAGGAGTTATAAGCATCCTGCAATGTAGTGACAACAAATATCAGTATAGATGGTAAGTTGTAGCAGTCAGGGTAAACAATATTCTGTAACATAATAAAAGACACCCAGATCTCAATGTCGTAGCACAATCAAGTTCTGTTTCTCACTAATGGCAAGTCCAAGGTGGTTGTTCTGGTCCAACAAGCTCCTAGGTTGTTCTTCTCCAAATGGTGACTCAGGGATCCAGGCTTCTACTGCCAAGGGTCTTTTTCCATCTCTCTTGTGTCTCCTAGTTGTTGGCTTTCAGCTGCTCAGGGGAGGAGAGAAAGAGAGGATAGCAGTACATGAGAAACGTTTTATGGCCACTCACATTCTGGAGCCTAGCCCTCTATCACATGAGCCCATCTAAACAGAGAGGACTGGGCAGTGCTGCTGAGCTGTGTACCCAGGAAGGAGAGGAGAACCAGATAAGGGTCAACATTGCCAGAAGGGAGAAGCAGGGGAATCATTTCACTTCTAATTTTGGTGCAAAATTATATTTTGGAAGCCTGGGCCAAAGAAGAGGTCATCTTGGTAACTTGTGTATTAAAAACACATAAGCAGAAAACAGGACCGTGGGAATGAGAGACAGAACTGTGGAGGGGTTAGAACTTTGATTTTGATGTTCTGCTCACTTCTTTCTCCTCTGGTCCCCCTTCCTAATCAGTGTCTTTCTCTGTCTTCTAGCTTCCCAGACCCCCAGCATAGGGCCCCCAAGCTGGTCTATACCTCACAGAACAGCTTCATATTTCAGACAATGATGTCCATTAAAAGATGCCTTATTTCCTCAGAGCCACATTGTCTGATAGGTGACAGCTAATTAATCTGATAAGTAATTCATGCAGCTAGAATAATGGTTATTATGGGAATTGTGTTACTAGGCCCAAGTAACCGGTATTTTTAATAGGTTCATTCTAGAGACAATACCTTAACCCAAATAAATTGCTCTAATATTAAGAATTGTTCAAATGCGGGAATCTCAGTCTTTAAGGCAGATCAAAGAGGACACATGTAGTAGGAGCAGCTCTGATAGAAACGTTGGGCACCTTAACTTTTGTCCCTTATACCTAACATTTGTTTTAATTGGGGTGGTAGATTATAGATCTGTAAAACATTTTAATACTAGACTGAATCGTTTAGTCAGAAAGGGTTCTTAGAAAAGCACTACATATTTAGGAAAGAATTTTATGTAGCTACATGAGATTCCTGATATCATTTGCTCTCCTTCCTAAATATGGAAATCCAGTTCCCAGGGAGAGTAGTAAAATGCAATGACTCCATAGGGGTCATAGTAATCATGGTAATCGCGTTCATGAATTAAAATCCCTCATTGACTATTGATTGGGAAGAATCACATTAGGTCCCCGTCCTCATGAATCCAGGGTGTGTAGGGTTTTGGGGATTTTTTGTTTTGTTTTTTGGATGTCTGCAAAAGCAACAGTGTTTGTGGTGAATGTCAAAGAAGGAGCCCAGGCCCCGTGGCGGGGATTGTTTCCTTGTGAGTAGGTTCCTAAAGGAGCAATTCCTGGCTTCCGCGTCCTGAGCGTAAGGACTCGAGCTGCTCTGTCCGACGTCATAAGGTGGAAGATAGAACTTTGCAGGCTCGTTGACGGGATGAGGGCCACCCTCGAAAAGATCTGTTGCCACTCGGTTAAGAAATCAGAAACAAGGAGCAGGAGAAAAAGCAAGACCCTGCAGCTGGAGTGGCTAGACACAGAACTGCCCTCCTCGGAAGTATCAAAGGACCCAGCTCCTGGGGACGGCCCCCAAGGTCAGCTCTCGCCTCCAGTGCCCTTTCTCTTCCTTGATTCTTCTTGAACCCCACTAAAGTGTTGAACTTCTCAGTTACCCTATGAGTTAGGGAGGGATAACCACCCCCACACCAGAGATTGACAAGCTGGGATGCAGAGAAAGAAGCAAGTTTCCCAGTATCCTGCAGGTAAGCATTGCTCACAGGAACCTAGTCTCCCATCTCTCTCCCAGGCTGGCCCTCCCCTCCCAACACCCTTATATGATTTGCTCTCAGAAGCCACAGAAGGAAAACTCATTTCCACAGCAGTATCCATGAAGAGCAGACACACATTGCAGATAAATCTGAGTTCAGATCTGGGCTGGACTTGCATTAGCAATGTGACTTTGCAAAGTCCCCTGTGGTCTCTGAGCTTTGGTCTCCTCCTCTTAGAACGGGGATCACAGGACCCACACGAGGTAAGTGTGAGGATCATGTGAGCTGACATGTGTGAAATGCCCAGCATCTGGAAAGCACTGGCACCCAGAACCATTAATAACTGAGAATGAATCATTAACAAATAATTTTTTTTTTTTAGTTTATTGGATCCCTCCTGGATATAGTGCCCTGAGCTGAGGGCTGGAATACAAAAAAATAGGGTATGTCTCTGCCCTTGATGGGCTTAAAAATACACTTGGAAAGACAGGTTATATGAAATAGCAAAAGAGTATTTTTTCAGGGTTAAACAAATGGAATATAAAGTTAGTACAGTCAGAAATAAGAAGAAGCAGTAATAAGCAGGAAGCGTCAGTGTAATTCAGCCGGCTTTGGAAACGAGTTTGGGACTGACATGAGAGAAGAATGGAACAGCACTTCCCCCATGCTAGGGGAAGTGGCCTGAACAGCAACAGCAAGTCTTGCATATTTAACAGGAAACTCAAAGTTAACCCAAATGATTGGCTCTTTGATGGTGGACTCCTGGCTCAATTAACAAGACACTCAGATTGCATTTTGAAAGTCACTTCCTGGTGCCCTGCAAATGGTTTTGCCAAGCTCTAGCCCCCTACCTGAAAGTCCAGCCCTGCCACTTAAAATCAATTAATGTCGCAAAGAACATTTGGGGAGAGGTGGTGTGAGGGATCAAAAGACCTGGCTTGCTCTTCAAAGGGCCCACATCATCCACGTAAAGCTCACTCAGGTAACTGCCCACAGCGAGTGTGCTGTGTCAGGCTCTTGCTTCCTTTCATACGTGTTGGCAAGAGCGATCAGAACTCTACAATGGCAGTTTCCACCCTTTTCTTCTGAGAGGTATGACCTACTCTTATCATTCATCGGTTTCCCAAAGGGAGAGCTGGCCTCTGTGTGTGCCCACAAGTGACACACTTAGCCGTGCAGAAGATACGTCTTGAGCAAGCAATGCTTCTCCGGCTTTAACGGGCATACATATCACTGGGGTGTGGGTCACAGTCACCAAGGACCCCGAGGTAGCACTGCTTTTGTCCAGGACCCCCCTCCCATGCCCATAACTCTGAAACTACATGACATCTTAACCTTTATAAGATTTCTTCAAGACAGCATTTAAAAACACCCAAATCTTTCTTGACCTTTACATTTTAGCAGAGTTTTTTTTTTTTCCTTAAATTGATGTTACAATAATTTTTTTAAGCTGTGGCATTTCTAAAGCTACTTCAAGAGGAACTTCACTTTCCCTTACCCATCCTATTTGAGACCAATCATTAATCACGATGGGAAGGCACCCAAGACTCAAACCCAGCTTTATTATGTTTTCGTGTTTGTGACATTTTCTTTCTATCAGCCAGTGGGAAGTTCTTACCCTTTTCGTTTATTATCTACAGGCTGCAGAATTTATTTTCTGGGTTCCAGCGTTCTTCCGTCACCTTCCACGCCCTCCTCTGTCATGGCCCACAGAGCCACAAGAGCTCCTTCAGACTGGTGTTTGGAGAGAATGGCTTATGGATATCATCTTTAACTTTGCTAAATGCAAGTCCATTTTGTCTTGGGCAATACAGACCTTTCTGCCTGTTGAGGAACAACTCAGCTGTCACATTCCCATCTTTTTTTCCACCATAAGGGCAACTCTTATAGAGAGAACATGAGGTGATGGACCCATAATCTTGCTGGGGCTGAGATCAGAGGTCACCAAAACTGAGGACCCATGGGCCTAGTTCTGCACGGCTATAGTCAGAGCTGATTAGCAGCAGCCCTTTCTAAGCCAAGGGTTCTTAACCTAGAGTTCATGGATGTAGACGTGTGTATAGAACTCACATGGCCATGAACTCGGATGGGAAAAAATTGTATCTTTATTTTTACTAACATCTAACTGAAATTTAGCATTTTATTCAATAATGAATATAGGCAAGAAACTACTGTGGTATTAGCAGTGCCTTAATGTGTCACCAGTAGAAGTCACAGATGTTTTCCTATCATATTACAGTGGTTGCAGATACCTTGAAAAATTGCTTATATTCACCACTACTTGAAAATATGGTAGTTATTAGTGTGGCTGCTAGATCTTCTTGTTTAATGCATTAAGAAGCACATATATTACTATATCACATGTTTGCGTGTTTTTTAATACTTTGATAATTATATTTCTATGTAATTGGCTTCCTTGGTAATTCTATGTGTCTTATGTTATGCCTTTTACAGCATTATTCTGAGAAGGGTCCACAGGCTTCAACAGATGCCAAAGGGGTTCACGACACACACAAAAAAAATGGGTAAGAACCTTCCTTTAGATTCTCCAGTTTGCCTCAGTTTCTGAGTGTCCAAGTCATTCATTTTGTAACATTCCTAATGCTTGTGGGATTTTGAGTTGGTTTGTTTAAATTTAGTGATGTTTTAGACCACTTTTTCTTTGCAGTAGGAGATTTGTGCTATTACCACAGGTGATATCATAGTCATTCATTCATTTTATTATTCATTTATTTAAAATATCCTTAATAACCTTTATTAAGCTTTCTGTCAAGTATTGTGAAAGATTATCAAATGAATAAGACATTGTCCCTGCCTCCAAGATCTTGCACTCTAATAAGAAGCTTGTCATTCCTATAAACTCTTTATTAAATTATAAGTGTTCCATGCTGTTATTCCCACCACTAGCAAGATCTACTCCTTAACAAAGAACATCCTATCCAGCCTTATGCCAAAAGTTGTCGAGGAACAGGAATTTTGTTTCTTTTTCATCTTCTTCCAGGAATTGTTAGGACATTCATCCAAAAGCCATTTGTTAAGCACCGGTTGGATGTGTGGACAAGGGAGATAGATGACTCTCAAATTTCTGGCCTGAGTGTCGAAGTGGAGAATTCTACTTTTCAGCAAGAAACAGAATGTGTGTGAGGAGCGAGGGGAGATCAAACTTGTGAGGGAAGGAAATTGTTGAGCTTTGAACTTGGTGAGTTTGAGGTTGGATGACTATAGTCGGATATATGGATCCAAAGCTTAGAAAAAAGTCTAGGTTCGAAATCTTAACGTGGGGGTCATAGTTGCATATGTGGTACGTAAAACTATTGGCAAGGATGAGATTGCTCTTTTACCATGCAGACATGCATTCTTTGAGGACTTTTAAGTAGCTGAAGACAATGACAGGTGTACAATAAGTAACCCCCCAACCCCCTCCCTCCACCAAACAACAAAATAGATTCAGAACTACGAAATCTCTATGCAAAACCACACTCTCGATGCTACTTGAAGAGAATGCCAGAGTGCTTAAAACAAAATTGTGAGCAAAAAGAGAAAAAGAAATGAGTCCCATGCCCTCTGTCCCTCCCTTTCTCACCACAGAGCTCTGCCGCAAGCAAAGGCAGACCAATAAAAACTACTAGAAATCCACAGGAGGGCATAGGCAAGGGGATCCTAGGGAGAGCTGGAAAGGGTGCCAGAAAAATTAAATAGAGCAGGACTTCAGGAAGGGGATTTCAAAGTATGTGCCTTTTAATAGGTAGGCAGATAATTAAAGGACAAGACACAATTTAAAGGGATAGACACAGTTGAAATGAGCAAGTGTGATTTAAAGGGATGGTCTTTCAAACACATAACTTCTAGGAGAGAAAAAAAGTGGGGGGGGGGGGAATGAAGAAAAAAGCATCGTTTAGCAATGAGGTGGTAAGAAAAAAATGTAGGATCCCACAAGAAAAAGTAGATCAACAAAATTGGTGGACTCAGAATTCCTCCCCTACCACCAAAACAAACAACAAAATCCAGCTAAAGTACCCGAATTTTACTAGAACAACAGTAAAGAATGCCATTTAACTGGGAACCATGTAAAATGTTCCAATATCGCAAAATGAAAAACAGAACAATAAAATCCAAACAGGAGCATTGCAGAACAAACTTTCATGCAAATTAACTGAGGAAAATCCAAACTCCCCCAAGAAAAGACATGAAACAGAAGGAAACTTTAAGTTTACACTTCACACTAAATTAAATATATCCTAACAAGCATTTGAAGATATGAAAGACCACTTCAAATTAGAAATTCAAACACTGAGAGTAGAAATGGACAGAAGAAAAAAACATATAGAGAAATAAAAAAATAGTTGACTGAATTCAGAAAAGAAATGGAAGAGAAAAAGACATTATCTCAGAAATAAAGATGAAATTACACAATGCCCAATGAAAAACAGACTTAAGTGAAAATTTAATAAGAGACATTGACAAAAAGCAAGAAAACAACAAAGAGAATGAAAATGATACAAATGAAGATATAAAGTAGATCAGAGAAAAATAGTGAAAGCAGAAGACAGGCAAAGAAGGAACAATATTTGTATTATTGGAGTCCCTAAAGAAGAAAAAGAAAACAAATGAAACACAATGACTATTGAAAATTATAATCCAAAAAATTTTTCCAGAAATAGAAAAAGACCTGAATCTACACTTTGAAAAGGTTTAGTAGGTACCTAGGAAAATTAACCCAGAATGATCAAAACTGAGATATATCCCAGTAAAACTATTAGATTTCAAAGAGGAAAATAAAATCTTCAAGACCTCCAGGCAAAACAATAATAATAATCTTTGCAAAATTATTTTTTTGCAAAATTAGTAATGGCAAAAGAGTTCAAATGGCACCAGAGTTTCTAAAACCAAAGTACAAAGGAGTAACATTTTTTAAAAGTTCAATGAAGGAAATTATGAACAAAGGATTTTATATATAGTCAAGCTGTCCTTGACTATACCAGTTAACAATACTAGGGGCTGGCCCCATGGCGGTGTGGTTAAGTTCATGTGCTCTGCTTCAGTGGCCCAGGGTGTCACCGGTTCAGATCCTAGATGAGGACATGGCACCACTCATTAGGCCATGCTGAGGCCGCATCCCACATGCCACAACTAGAAGGACCCACAAGTAAAATATACAACTATGTACTAGCGGGATTTGGGGAGAAAAAGCAGAAAAAAAAAGATTGGCAACAGTTGTTAGCTCAGGTGCCAATCTTAAAAAATATATATATATATCATATAAAAGTTATGTCAAATAACGATTTTCAATATATAAGAACATATGGAATTTTGTACCCATAAAGTATTCTTGAAGAATTTACTAAAGAATAAGCTTTATCCAACAAACTGTGACTAGGAAAACTTCAATAAAAAGTCTGATATGAGGCATTGTAAAATATATAAATATACACACAATATTAAATCAAATTGGAGATGGAAGTGAAAGACTACCATATAGCTGTTATGTATCATGACAAAGTAGAAACATTGCAACTAAAATTTGGGAAAAGAGAGGGGAAAAAGTAGATATGCCTATATTGCAGTATAGGCATTAAGAGGACAGTAGAGGATCAAAATCCTGATTTGGGGAAAAAGTTAAAAAAATTAGATAAACCACAGGCTAACTTGATCCCAAAAAAGAGCAAAAGTACAAATATACAGAAAAGGAAAAAATTAATGAAAAGAGAGAAATAATCATTGAAATAGAAAAAGATTTATAGATCATAAGAGACTAAGCTATAGACCTCTATGCAAATAAATTCAAAAACCTAGATGAAATAGATAATTTCCTAGGGAAATATATATATTTACCTCATTAGAGTTAGAAAGCTTAAACAAACCAATTTTCATACAAGAAATAGAGAAAGTTACTAAGGAGCACACCCCCACCTCCCACCAGACACACACACAAATCACCAGGCACACATGATTTCACAGGGGAAGTCTACCAAAGCTTCAAATACTAGCTAGTTCCATTGCTCTATAAATTGCTCCAGAATATTGGAAATGAAAGAAAACTTTTTAATCCTTTTTATAATACAAATATAATACTCACACCTAAACAAAGACAATGCAAAGAAATAAACACTCACGAATATCAGTGCAAAAATTCTAAACAAAATATTAGTAAACAAAATACAACACATTTAAATCTCTTCAACACTAGCAAAAGGTTGTCTAGCCACACCCTTAACTTTCTTTCCAGAACATGCTTACCTAACAGCAAATCTCCTCATTTTAGCAGCATTTGTAGTAGACTAGATAGGCTGATGATTTCTCAAATTATCAAGTGCTGGTTTCTCTTTGCTTAACAATTCTTTTCTCAATTTGTGTCTTTCCTTTGTCATTTTACTATAAGCGACAAGAAGAAACCAGGCTGCACCTTCAATATCTTACTTGGAAATCTCCTCAGCTAAATACCCAGGTTCATCACTTACAAATCCTGCTTTACACACAACTGTAGGACACAATTCAGCTCTCCTTTCTGCCACTATATAGCAAAGATCATCCTTCTTCCAGTGGCCAATAACGTGCTCCTCATTTCTGAGTCCCCACCAAAAGTGCATTTAAGATTTATATTTCCACCAACAGTCTGTTTAAGGCAATCCAGGCTTTTTCTATTATGTATCTCAAAATTCTTCTAGCCTCTACCCATTATCCAGTTTCAAAGCCACTTCTACATTTTTAGGTATTTGACAGCAGCACCTCACTTCCTAGTATCAAAATTTCCATCAGTTTTCTATGGCTACTGTTACAAATTACCACAAACTTTGTGGCTTAAAACAACACGAATTTATTCTCTCATAGTTCTGGAGGCAAAAAGTCTGGAATTCAGATGTTGAGAGGGCCATGTGCCCTCAATAGACTGCGAGAATCCATTCCTTGCCTCTTCCAGCTTCTGGTGGCCAGCAGCATTCCTTGGCTTGTGATTACATCACTCCAATCTCTGCTTCCATCTTCACATTGCCTTCTCCTCTATGTATGTGTCTGGTCTCACTCTACCTCTCTCTTATAACCACATTTGTGAAGGCATTTAGGACCCACTTGGATAACTGAGGATAATTTCCTCATCAGAAGATTCTTAATTTAATCACATCTGAAAAATCTTTATCACATAAGGAAACATTTACAGATTCCATTGATTAGGATCTGATGGCCATTATTCAGCCCGCTATAAAGAACAATAACTCTAAAGGAAAGAAAATCATCTGACTATCTCCATAGACACTGAGAAAGCATTCGTCAAAATTTAACACACATTATGGTAAAACTAGTCCAGTATATAGGAATTGATGTATACTTTCTCAACATAGATAAGTAGTTCCAAAGTCAATTTCTTATTTAATGGAGAAACACTAGAACCATTTCCACTAAGATCAGGAGTGAGACACAAATCTCCACTGTCTCTGCTACCATCAGAGGTACTAGCCAATGCAATTAGGCAAGAGAAATCAATTAGAGGCATGGGAATAATTAAAGAAGAAGGAAACCTATATTTGAAGATGATATGATAATATACCTGGAAAACCCCAGAGAATCATTAATAAAATTAACTCAAGCAATAAAAGAATTTGTTGAAGTAGCAGGATGTAAATTGACATATAAAAATCAATAGGCTTCATAAAAATAAACAGGGGACATAATGATAGAGAAAAAAGCATTTACAAGAGGATCAAAATGTAGTAAATATTTATGAATAAATTTAACAAGAAGTGTGCAAACCTGTACAAGGAAAACTTTTTAAACACTCCTGAAAGACACTACTAAAGTCTTGGATAAATGGAAAGACATCCCCTATTCTTGGAGAGGACTATGGCATTATACAAATATCAGTTCTCCCTAAGTTAATTTACACAAATTTAATACGATTCCAATAAAATATCAACAATCTATGTTCTAGAGTTAAAGTTGCTACCACAGTTCATACAGGGAAAAAAAACATGCAGGATTGGTAGAAAAACACTAAAAAAGAAAAAATGCATGTGGTGACTAGTCTTACCAGAAATTACAACTTTCTATAAAGTCTTGACAATTAAAACAGTGTGGTGTTGGGACAACAGAGACATAAACAAATAGATTAGTGGAATTGGATGGTCCAGAATTAGACCCAAATGCATATGGAAAGCTAGCGTATGACAAAAGTGGCATCTCAAATCACTGGGATAATGATGAACTTTTTAATAAATAGTTCTGGAACAACTAGGTAGTCATTTGGAAAAAGATAAAATTAAGTCCACATTTCACATTGAACAGTAGAATAAACTCCAAGTAGATTAGGAAGTGTAACAACTGAAACCATTTGATATAGAGGAAAACATGGCTAAATTATTCTTTAACCACAGTAAGGAAAAGGCTTTCTCATTATGATTTAAAATCCAGAGACGATTTTTAAAAAGCACACGTTGATAAATTTGACTGCACACAAATTAAAATTTTTCCATGCCAAAAAAATACCAAAACAAAGTCAAGAGACAACTGACAAATGGGGAGAAAATACTTCAGCAAATACTAGAGCAAGAGAGCTCATATTCCTCAAACATAAAGAAGTCTTAATAATTGAGGGACAAAGAGAAGGATCAAAATCCTGACAGAAAAATGAAGGAAAGACATAAACAGATAATTCACCAAGAAAAAGAGATAAAAATGGTCCTTAAATACGCAAAAAAGTACTCAAACTCACTTACAATTAAAGAAATCCATTTCTCACCTATCAAATTGGCAAAAATTTGAAAATAGGAGAATTGCTTCTACTAGTAAAGTTCTTTGGTGAAGCTCTGGGAAACAGACACTTCCATATATTCCTGGTGGGAACGCAAATTTGTACAATCCTTTGAGAAGGACATCAGGAAATGTCTAGCAGAACTTCACATGCATTTTCTTTTTCACCTAGCAATCCCACTTCCAGGGGCTATATCTCCAACTTTGCAAAAATACATGTGCACCAACTTATTCATTGCTGCATTGCTTGTAATTGCAAAACACTGGAAATGACTTAAATGCCCATGTGTGAGAGAGTGCTTGAATAAATTGGTATATCCACACAATGGAGTACTATGCAACTGTGTAAAAGAATGAGGAAAACCGTGACAGGTATTAAATGAAAAAAGGCAAAGCCCCAAATAGTATCTAGAGTATGTGATCCTTTGTGTACGAACTTAGATATAAGAAAATACACGTCTGCTCATTCATGCAAGAGAAAATGAAGAAGGATAAAAAGGATTTGAGGGGCCGGCTCCGTGGCCAAGTGGTTAAGTTCACGAGCTCCACTGTGGCGGCCCAGGGTTCGGATCCTGGGCATGGACATGGCGCCGCTTGTCAGGCCACGTTGAGGTGGCGTCCCACATCCCACAACTAGAAGGACCTGCAACTAAGATATACAACTGTGTACAGGGGGAGGATTGGGGGAGACAAAGCAGAAAGAAAAAAAAAAAAGATTGGCAACAGTTGATAGCCCAGGTGCCAATCCTGAAAAAAAAAGAAAGGAAGGTGCCAATCTTTAAAAAAAAAAAAAAAGGATTTGAATAAACTCAAAGTATCTCCCTCAAAATACTTATCAATAAAAAGGGAAAGATAGTAACTTTATGGTCCAGCAGAAATCAGCCCAACTAAGTGATCAAGGTAAATATTACCAGTAACAAGATATATCAACATCATGAATTCCTTCATATGACGTGATGAAAAAGGGACACACTATCATTTCTGTGATATTCTTGCCAAAAGTGCATAATCTAACCCAAATCATGAGAAAATATTAGACAAATCTAAATTAAAGGACATTCTACAAAATTACTGATTGCTACTCCTCAAAAGTGCCAAGGTCGGGAAGGACAAGGAAAGACTAAGAAAGTGTCACAGACTCACAACGTGAGGTCCTGCATAGGATCCTGGAACCCGAAAATAATACTTGCAGGAAAATCACTGAATTTCTAATACAGTCTGTAGTTTCGTTCATAATATTGTACTAATGTTAATGGCCTATTCTTGATATTTATACTCTGGTGATGAGAGCTATTAACACAAGTGAAAGCATAGTGAAGGATTTAAAGGAAACCTTTATAGTACTTTTTCAACATTTCATAAGTAAAATTAGTTCAAAATAAAATGTTGTTTTAAAGCCAAAAATGGATCTCTTAACTTCTATTCAGGGTTTTTTGGAAACCTCCACCTTTCCACAATTTTCCCATGAAAGTTTCAAAACATTTCTAAAACCACATACCACTAATCTTAAGCTCACAGTGATCAGAAGGGCAGCCTTGCAGGATGCCAAATTAGTCAAGAAGAGGAGAAAGCCAAAGGGGCACCAGAGGAAATGGAGCAGCTGAGGGAGAGATTTTTAAATGACCTCTTTTGTGTTGCTAAATTTATTCATAACCTGGAATAGGCTACAACCATCAGAAGGACACAAAACTCATCAGGTAAATTCAAAGACTTTTTAAAAATGCATCTAACCACCTCCTGTCCAAAACATTCAAGCTTAACCTTTCTCCTGAAAATGCAATCTGCTCTTTACACCCTGCCCGCATACCAGACTCCGAGACCTAGATTGTCACACGAGCAGAACCATCACCTTGTCCTGATTCAATAGGTTCGTGTTACATTATCAGCTTGAGATCCTGGGGGTATGTGGAGATGTGCCTATTCATTGCTGAAAGAGTTCACGCACAATTTATGTCCTTCACAGAACTGTGTTCTTAAAACTATTTTTGGAATCCATTTAATTATGTTTTTCAAACAACCACATTAGGAGGTGATTGTTCTTCGTATTAGAAGTAAAAGAAATGAGACAAAGATCTCAAAACAATTAAATGAGATGCTCATGATAAAAAGACTTTGATAAAGACAACACCAGATGTAATATCTCCAGCCTCTGCATCCTCTTTTTGATCTAGAAGATTGTGCTTCTATGGGAAATGTGTACATGGAGCTACTGAGCGCCGGTAATCCAGCTGACATGGCTATAGGCATCACATTCACAATGTAGTGATGTACTTTGATTGCTTCGGTCTTTACACTTTTTGAAGCCTTCTTCATGTATTTTATTTAATTTTATCCTCAAACCACATTGTGAGCACAGGTAGGATAGATATTTCCTTTTAATGATGATGCTATGGCTGAAAGGTTGTGTACCCCAAAATTCATATGTTGATACCCTAGTTCCCAAGATGATGGTGTCAGAGATGGGGCCTTTGGGAGACGATTAGGTGGTGAGGGTGGAGGCCTCAGGAAAGGAATTAGTGCCCATTTGAAAGAAGCTCCAGAGAGCTCCTCTGGCCCTTCCACCATGTGAGGACACAGCAAGAAGCGGAGAAGTCCGAGACCCTCGAGAGGGCCCTCACCCAACCATGCTGGCACCCGGATCTCAGACATCCAGCCTCCAGAACTATGAGAAATAAGTTTTTGTTGTTCATAAACTACCCAATCTCTGATATTTTGTTATAGTGGCCTGAATGGACTAAGACAAAAGATAACACCACACTATTCAATAACACTTTAAACTACATGAAGCCCCCTTATTGACATTACCTTACTTAGGTCCTACTAAAAGGAAAAGTGTAAGTTAGTATTACCCCCATTTTCTAGATAACTGAGGCTCAGAGATGGGCTGATCCAACGTCACACAGTTAGTGAGGGGAGAGATGGGATTTAAGAGCAAGTTTTCTGACTCATAATCTAGGAATTCTCCCCCACTATGCCATAGCTGCCTATGAAAATGAGGAGAAATTACAAGTTTCTACTGACTCCAAAAATGAGTTCATGCATGACTTCATGCTAGAAGGGACTCTAATGGGATCATTCTGCTTAGCTGCTTAACCACCACTGCTGTCCCAGTGGGGCCTGGCAGAAACAGGACACGGGCACAAGTTTGCGAGTAAGAGCAGCCCCAGACCAGGCAGCAGGCTAGGATTCGGGCAGTTGTCTGTATGGATGTCAGTGGTTCACTTAGGAACCACTCCCAGGATGTTCGGAGAGCCAGAGAGAATGTATGTTAACTCATTAATTAAAAACTCAGAAAGAATCATTAAATATTTGAGGTAGGAGACAGTGAAGCTTAGGATGGCTCCTATTGTACAAAAAAAAATTGATTGAGCCAGCTCTGTATGCTTCCCTTCTTGCCCTTGCATGTCTTCAAGATATGGTGCTCACCTTGCCTAGCCCGGGAGAACTGAGTTTCACAAATAACAGGACTCCAGAGTCAGGCTTGACCCTTCAGTATGCTGCTGGGTTCCATGATGTTCCAGAGTCTGACCAGGGTCTATGATAGAAAGAAAAGAACCAAGAAACTGAAGAGGGAAGGGCTGTAGGAGTGAGGCGGGTGTGCAGAGAATTGCCTTCCTCCTGGTCCCTGGCTATGCTGAGGGTGGCACCTAGGGCGAAATTCTGGCCACCCCTGTAATGGCCCACAGAGTTCAGTTGGACAAAGCTCACTAATCTGGCAGCTGTCACTTCACTTAGAGAGACATGATCGATTTTATTGCCTGTGGCCTGGAGTCTGGGGCCACACCAGGTGTTGCTGCCAGGTGCAGGCGGAGCTGGCCCTCCCCGTGGCTTCTGCAGGACAAGAGTTTGGAGGCCTTTTCCTCCAGAGTTGAGGGGATTGGGGTTTGCCTCTGCTGGTTTTTATGTGGCTGCTTTGGGGGAAACTTTCACAAAAGCGTAAAGTGGCGTTCTGATAAATGGTGGCATGAGAGCTGCACAGGAGTTCTAGCCCTGAAGGTCACCAGGAAAAGACCAAAACTGGTAAATTCAGGGATGTTTTGTCCCGAACTTGCAAATCCAAACAATCTCACAGTCATGAAATGGAAAGTTTGTGGGAAAAACAAATGCTTTGGTTATTACAGTGTTACTACATTCATAAAATATATTTCACTGGGGGGGAGTTTACACAGGGGGTAATGAGATTTTTGCTTTATACATTATTTATCACTGCTTAATCCAGGTACTGTGGGTTATTTTTTTATTCCTTCGTTTTCACAGCTACAAAACACTTCAGTATTTCTAATTTATTTCTGCTTACAATACAGATGTTCTCAATTGTGTTTCTAACTACATTTCAACCGTTATGATCGTGTTTATTTGTTTGTGTCAGCAGACAAGCAGGGGCTGAATGTGCGGTACACAATAGTGAGGCTTCCAGAAGCCTGTAAAAAGGCCTCTTCTGCTTTAGTTATCAACAAATTAAAGTACGCTGCGTGGCGCGATCTTTATCATCGCAGTTTTAATCCTCCGACAATTCCCCTGCAGTTGGGTAAGCAGAGCAACACCCTCTCTCAGTGCGGAGAGGTTGCACGCCTTCAAACAGCACTTTTCAAGATGACCATTTGGAAGCAACATTTGGAGAACATTTGGGTTATGTCCTCTAACTGAATTTCCAAGCTGTTGGTAACGGACTAAAGAAAATGCAGTCTGTACTGAATCCTAAGAAAGCAAGAGTGTGAGAGCCTTGAAGGTCATGTGTAAATATTGACATTTTAATTTTCTTTAGCATACCAAAGTGGGGCGCTTGTGTTGCTTATCTTCCATAAAAACTCACCCATTTGCACTGCTCCCCAGATTGTCGGGGGAGAGATCTAATCTGAGCAGCCGTGGGTGCTCTTCCTTGTCTTTGCTAACAAGGCTGAGTTTTGTTTGTGCAAAATCTGAGTCAGAGGGGCGTTCCTCCCCTCTCGTCTCCACCACGGCCTGATGCACCTGATTAGATAACAGAAATCTGTGGGCTGAATGTTCATGTAGTAACATGAAAGCCAAGATGCAAAACATTCAGGGAAAACAGCCTCCCACTCTCTCAGAGAGTCAAGTTAGGCTATTTGGGGAACTAATAACTGGCTAATTTGGCCAGAACACCTTTCTATGTGTCCTCAGAAGCAGCACGAGGAAGAAATGCCAGCATGTCCTCAGTCTCTGTACCCTTCTCACAAACCAGGACTCCACCTGCATAGCTTAATTTAATCAGGGCCAATTCTGAAGGTGAAATGCAGGTGACAGCCCCGTCTCCCCGCCAACAGCAGTGGTTAGTGCTCCCCAGGCGCTTAACAACTTCGCCAAGACGCTTAGGGGCTGACCTACTGCATTACTTTCCTACGCCAAAGCCAAGAGCCCCGCTTATGGAGAACAGCCTGGCAGTTTGATAACATGCCAGAGGCTCCTGTCTCCCCACGGTGAGGTCACTGGAATCATTTCCCTCCTGAGACATGGTCGATTGAAACGCAGCTCTTGTGAAATGAGGGGCCAGTGAGTGAAACATGGAGAAAGCAGGGCCACCTCAAATGGTCTTTGGCCTGAAAGGTTTTTCCTAAGTGAAAAGAAGAAAACTGAATGTTGGATCAAAACGATCTTCCAGTGCTTCATAACTCAAGCTCTCCGACTGACCTCAAAAAGGGGGAGATGGCCCAAAAGACCAACATCATTGTCTGCTCTCTGCATTTGAATTTTGAAAGGTGCTCCTCAAACATTAATGATCTAGCCTCTGTGCCCAAATAAATGTCATGATTTACTACTCACACTCTAGTTACAAAGCTAATCACCCTTCCCTCCTCCAGCTCTGTAAGTCTTGGCCGGTTCAATGATTGAAATACCTAGCGCAAGAGATTAAAGGAACTCTCAAAGATACATTACTTTGTTTTGTGTTGAAGCGGTACTGAGTGGGCAGAGTGAGTCCCATTCAAAATTCCCAAATGGGCAAATTGTGTGCCTGTTGGCCCTTCCCTCCTCTCTCCGGGCTTTCCTCTCACCTCCTTAGCAAACCACCCCTTCATCCCCACTGATGAACTTCCAAGGTTCTTCCAGCTCTGTTGGTCCCTTTTAGCCACTGGAAAACAAAGCCAATAACTAGCTTAGCGTATTTGCCTGCGTGAATTAATTTTGTGTTTTGCTGAAACCCAGAGAATTTCCATTTTTAAGGGAAGGAAAGAAAGCCAAAGGAAGGAATCTTTAGGGTGGAATGTCAGACACCATGACACCTGGATAAAATATAATTTGGGGCAGGGGACGATATTCTCAACATCCCAAAAGTAGAAAAACCAGTCAAGTTCAGTACCCATCAGGCAGACCTGGTAAATTTCAGGACAGGGCCCTCCCCCACCCCCAACATATACACAACTTCCCACTGTGATGTTCTAGGCATAGTGTATAATAGCTCTACCTACCTACTCAGAGCCTAATACTAATTAGTTTTAATTAACCTAATACCTGATGCCTGAATACCTGAACTAAATTAACAGAGTCTGGCTGTCCTGGTTATTCCCAAGATCCTCTTGCCTTCCCACCCCCACAAAAAAATGGCCCAGTAGTTAAAAAAAAGTCCAGAAATGAATAAAGAGCATGATAGAGTTTCTTTAGAACATCTAAGTTAATGTTGCACAATTCACTGTTTCTGTAAAGAGTTTGATTCCCCTAGTTGGCCCTGATTTGTTTCAGCCTAAAGTCTACGATGCTTTCCTTCCGGTTTGGTCTCCTCCACATATTCGAACCTATAGAGGTGAGTGGCGAGACTGAGAAGACTTGTTTTATTCGAGTTTGTGAAAATGATAGCTTTTATCAAGTTCGATGTCATAAGTTTTCTTCCACAAGACAGAAGAGTATCCTTCCTGGTGAGCAATAGTTCTTTATTACATAGAAATCGTTCCTAATTCTCAGCAGATAGAGCATTAGAGAAAACAGGTGTATTCTCCCAAGTCACAAAGAATAATGTGATGGTCAATATGATTGACTGTTGTAAGCTTTCATAGCTCATTTCAGACTGAGATCCTGAAATACGGGAAAAGATCAGTGCCTGCTGGCCAAGGGAGATCATTGTGCTGACCAAGGGAGACCATTGCTGGAGGCAGAAAATAAACCTCCCAAAAGGTGACCGGGACAACCATCACTTTCAACAGTGTGTTAAAAGCAATAAGATAAAAGGAATAGGAAACTTAGACTGTGCTTCCTGGATTCTCAAAACATTCTCAAAAGAAGAGGTAAATTTCCATTTTCTGTGAAGTTTAAAATCTACAATTTTCTGGCATCATTGCCGGATATGTAGGAAAAAAAATCTTTTTTTCGTCTGGTGTAGTGTATCCCAATCAGTGTGCACATCAGGAACACCTGGAGAATTATGTGGAGTTTTGTTTGTTTGTTTGCTTGTTTCCAAAATACGTGGTAGCAATCCACTACAAAATTTGTACTGAAACTGAATTTCATAGTCTGAGGTCAAAGAAATGTGTACTTTCAAAAATTCCCCAAGTAAATTCTGAGATTGACTCCTAATTCAACAACACAAATATAAACCCTTTAATTCTACCTTTGAAAGTTGTGATGACCAACTTTCAGATTTAAAACCCATACCTTCTTTACTTGGTATGTGGGGACAAGGAAAGGAGAGAGTTTAAATGCTGAAGACAACTTTGACAAGAGTGAACATGAGATTAACAAATTTAGAACCCAAAATAAAAGAAGGAGAGAACTGTCTTTCCTTGTCTTCTTTCACTCTGCTCTCTCTTGATTCTCCTCTCGGTATTGCTGCCAGGCCCTCTCCCTCTGCCTACTCCAGAAAGGTTTTCTTCCCATGGTCCTCTTACCCTGTCAGCCTAAGTACTATCCTAGATGACCTCATCAATCTCCTTGGCTCCAACCCCACATACACTTGACTCCTGAATTAGGCTGCGCAGGCTGCCATAACAAAGTACCACACACTAGGTGCCTTAAACAATAGACTTTTTATTTTTTCATGGTTCTTGAGGCTGGAAGTCCAAGACAAGATATTGGCAGGGTTGGTTTCTGGAGACTCTCTCCTTGGCTTATAGATAGCCATCTTCTCTCTGTGCCTTCACATGGTCTTCCTGCTGGGTGTAACTCTGAGTTCTAATTTCCTCTTCTTATAAGGACACCAGCCATATTGGAATAGAGCCTACCTTGCTAACTTGATTTTCATTTATTACCTCTTTTTAAGACTCTGTCTTCAAATAGAGTCACATTCTGAGGTGTTGGGGATTAGAACTTCAACATATGAATTTTGGGGGAATACAATTCAGCCCATAACAACTCCAAATTCTGTAACTCTAGATCTACCTAATGAGTGGTTCATGAAGTTGAAGAACTCTCACATGAAAACAAAGGGTAAGACATCTGTGCTGCTTACGATATCAAAACAAGGACCAACGTGTGGAAGATAAAGTTTGAAATTTTCAGCCCAATATAAAAGAAGGATTATGTGACAATAAGAAGGGTCTAGTTTTATGGGCTGCTTCTCCTGACAATATGTCCCCACCACAGGAAGGGCACAGCAGAGGCTGGATGGGTGCCTATTAGGCCTGTCTTCAGGGAGATACGGCATGGGCCTCCAAGGTCCCTTTTCCTTCTTTAATCTGATGACTTTAGTGAAGGAACATGAGCTCACAGGTGTTAAATCAAGATGATCAAAATAAAGTAGTAGCAGAGCTAAAAAGCAGATGCATACATGTGTCTGTAAATGCAGCACAATCAGCCAGGAGAAAAACGAGTTTTTGGAACTCTTAGATTCCTACCCTCCCTGGAGTAATACAATGGCAGCCAAGATAGGGGTGTGAGTCGTTTCAAAAATGCTAAGGCCTAGGGTAAAGCTGGCGGGTAAGAGTGGAGCTAGACCAACTCAGAAGTGTCTTTCCCAAGATAAAATTATCATTCAACAAGTGGATGTCCATGACAATTCAAATGGAAATTTTTCAAAAGGAATCACAAAGGTCAGAACCCAGTCGATTTGACATCAATAAATCTGCTCCAAGCATCGACTTACAAGGGATGTGCACAAAAGCCACTCAGGAGGCCATCTGGTGGCTTGTGTCAGCATCAATGGGCCAGTTGTTGGAAGACCCTGACTCAGGATCCAATTCTTCTGTATACTAGTCAGCTGACCTAAGGTAAGTCCTTGCCTTCTCGGAGCCTCAATTTCCTTATCTGAAAAATAGGAATAATATTACCTATCCTGACACCAAGTTGTGAAATTTGATGAGATCATGTAATTTAACTATGAATTTAACCATGCAATTTAATTCAATTCAACTATGAATTGTAATGCCTTATTCAAATATACGGTTTTAATGTTATTGCCGTTATGTTTTTGTTCTTGCCCAAGGTAACTGCCAATTCTGTGTATTATAAATGCAAGTGACCTCCCTATTAGATGGAACATGAAAGGTTTGGAGGGACACTCTTTGACAACACAACTCATTGCGAAAGATGCAGACTTTCTAGTCACAATGGGAAAAATAATATGGGAGAGACATATTCCAAAAGACTGTAAGGAGATAGAAAGAAATCAAGACCAGAAACTGAAGAATGTGAGAAGGTTCTTTTCATAGATACTAGTTCCAAACTTTATGATGCATTGAGCTCTATCCAAGGTGCTTGTGAAAAATGCAGACGCTCCCTCCCTGGAAACCTTCCCCACCCCCAGCCTTGATAGATTGGTTTAGTAGACAACACCTTGAAAAACACTTACCTGGAGGGTGAATTCAGACCCTCAGAAGAAGCACCTCTTGCTTCACACAACACTGTGGAGGCTTTGCAGTGTTTACCAGGCCTGGATTCCATGAGCAGTACCCAAGGGTGACTTGGGTTTCCTGAGCATCCCTCTCCATTATTTCCATCTATCCACCTCCAAATATGCCAAAATAAGCACTCAAGTTAGGTAAAAATGTGCTTGCTAAGCAAAGCAGCCTTAAGACAAGGACCCCGATCCTCCCCCATTTCTAGATTGCCACCATAAATCCCTCTACCTTGAAATTTTGGATTTGCCAACTGCCCAGAAGGATGAGAGCTATGCAGTGTGATAGTCTGAAGTCCCTGCTGAGCTGTGTGGCTGCCATATGCAGAACTGTCTTGGCTTATCAGGGGACTCCCCTGGTGCATTTAGCTCAGAGGATTGGAGGACGTATGAAGCCTCCCCGACCCCACCCAACCCACCACCACTTCTACCAGTTCACACGAGAAGAAGTGAAACAGCCAAAATCCAATGTGGAGCATATCTCTAAAGACTATGAAGCCCCAAGAAACTGAGACATTTGTGAGAAACTTTTGGAACTCTGATCTTTTCTTCCACCCTGCTAATCACTGCCTAAGTAGCAAAACCACTTTTTCCATGTCATTGTCACCTGCCCTTGACACGCTGGACTCACCCACTACATCTCTAGATCACGCACAGTCAATCATGTAGCCATGGCCACATGCAGTTTGTGGCTTCTCACTGACAGCCTGACCCACCCAAATCCAGGAAAATCCTTGGATCAGTGAGGAACAACTAACATCAAGTGACACATTAAGGCAAGCTCTTGCATCCTACACTATTTCTGTCTTTACTAAGGAGTAAACTTGTAATCTGATCAGGGTATATGGAGCACTCTCTTATAATGTTTTCATAGGAATCAATACAGTGTAACCAAGTTGGTGTCAATAGGTTAGATTCCTTATTTGTCATTATTGAGACATTTCATTTCTTCATTGAAAAACTATTGGTTTACATCATACCATTTGACTTCTGGTTCAAGTGCTTTCAAAGAAATTGACTTTTAAAAATTCATCTTTGAAAGCCTGACAGCCCAGCAGTTGGAAAATCTAAGTCAAGAGTGTATGGCAGGCTAAAGATGGGTACGATGGGAAGGTATCCAGGTAAGTGAGGACAACAATATCAAGTATACAAACATGTTTGCCAACAAAAGCCAGAAGAGCAAATGGAGAAAACAGCAATAAAACGTAGGCAAACACATTTTGATTTACATTTTTAAAATTACCAGTGTCCCACTACCTTTCCCATAAAAAAAAAAAAATGTAGCCACTATTCAAAGGAAAAATGTGTGTGTACGTGCGTGTGTGTATGTGTGTATAGTACATTAAGATAAGAGTTCCACTTCAATTTCCAAGCCTCTTAAGCAATCATCCTCGTCATCTTTTCATTTGTGCAAGGTTTTACAGTCTACAAAGTACTTTCACAAATATTATTTGTGCATCCAACATTTATTGAGTTCCTCCTCTCTGCCAAGCATTGTGCTAGACACTAGAGATAGAAATACAGAGATAAGGCTTACCGTCAAGAAGTCCATAGAAGCAGACTCCTACCCTGAACAAATTTAAAGAAGGGAAACTCTGCAAAGATTGGAATGGGACAATGATTTTTTAACATGCAATTTTTCCCCAAGAATTCCAAAATCCTAGTACTAACAAAGAGAAAAGAAGATCACCCGTTTCCCAAAATTTTGAGAAAACCATTTCACTGCTTCTCACTTATTAGGCTATGCTGCTAATCATTTGAGAGTTTCATGCAGTTTAAGGGGGCATCTCTCCTAGGCCTCCCTAAAGATTTCTAGGGATGCCCTAAGACCTACAGGCGTCTCCTCTACTTGCCACATGCTGGACTGAAAGGGGGCAATATTCTTTCTCCTTAATTGTAATAGGCTGGGCATTAGGTTTACAAATAAAGCTTGAGTACATCAATTTAAAAAGCAATTTACAACCACCTATGATGAGTCAGGCACTGTGATAGGAATTACAAAAGATGAGGAAAAACTTGCTCCTAACCACAAGGATCCCAGGAGGGGAGAAATACATATAAAAAGCTAAGTAAAATATACAGCAAATGCTCCACAATACAGGGGAGGGCAGTGCCTGAGGGTGGACTTTTCCAGCTGAACTTCCCAACCTTCTCACTATCATTCCCGCCATGCTACACATGGTGGGCACGAGTGTCTGAAACAGACGGTTGTCATGTTTTAGGCCCTACACTCTGTTTTTAAGTTCTTCAAAATTCTAGAATGGGTTATGAAAATATGTCTTCTGAGCCCTTTAGAAGACAAGCCAGCCTAATTTCATTTAGAAGATAGATCACATCAGATTAGTCTTCTTATTTTGGTGGGAATACTGAATTAGGTGACTAGACAGACCTAGTGAATCCTGACTTGAACAAAAATTCTGAGAAGGTCTCAAGATTTCCTGCTGGTCAAGTTGAAAAATAACTTGTACCAAATGGCCATAACAAGACGAATTCATAACAATTAAATGGCGGTGCCCTAAGGGGGCTGGTCAGCCTTGAGGAAAGTTTCTAAAGACATTCCTGGGACTGGCCGCTTGGCAGAGCAGTTAAGTCCGTGAGCTCCGCCAAGCGGCCCAGGGTTTCGCCAGTTCGGATCCTGGGCCCGGACATGGCACTGCTCATCAGGCCACGTTGAGGCGGTGTCCCACATGCCACAACTAGAAGGACATGCAACTAAGATATACAACTATGTACCGGGGGGATTTGGGGAGGTAAGGCAGAAAAAGAAAGATTGGCAACAGTTGTTAGCTCAGGCGCCAATCTTTAAAAAAAAAAAAAGAAAAAAAAAAGACATTCCTTAGCCCTGTTTTATCCAACATGTTACACAACTTGGATGAAGATGTAGAAATAGTGCTCTGCCAAAACTCCGATGAATTAAGAAATCTCAGAAGATGGCAAATAATGGGCACTGTACCTGGTGCATAATAAAAGTTTCTAGAATGAATGAATGAATGAACAAATGGACTGCATAGGTTTGAACGAGGAACTAACCCTAAAAAGATCACGTGTAATGAGATAAATGTAAGGTCCTGCACCAGGGTCAAAACTACATACCAAAGTTCAACAGAGGAGGAGAGATTCTAGCCAGCAGTTTGATTGGGGTAGCCAACCCTTCTCCTCAAAAACAGACTGAACATAAACAGAGAAATGTAACATTCTAATTGATTGCATCAATAGAAGTATAGAACCTAGAATGAAGGAGATAATAGTTGCCTTTGCACTATCAGGTCATATCTGGAGCATTTTGTTCAATTCTGGACGCTACACACTGAACTGACAAAGAAAAATAGAACAGTGAGTAGGCTCAACATCATGTCATGTGAGAAATAATTTATTATGTGTGATTATCATCATAATCATAAAACCAACTAAGTGGCAAGTGCTCTACATGCATTTTCTCATTTAGTCCTCACAACATTTTGCCTGCGTGGCAAGTACTATTAATACCCCCATTTCACAAATAAGAAAATAAACCTGAGAGAGGCCAGGCAATTGGCGCCAAGTCAGAGATGGGGACATCCAGGAACCTCAGGCAGGCTTCTATGGTTCAGGAGCCTGCGTACTTAAAAAGAGGAAAAAAATATTAGAAAGACTGCTATGTGGACCCAGCACTGGCTTCAGGAAAGAGCACCACTACCAAAGAAGGGAAGTTACTGGAAAATTGGCTCATTATATGAAAAAACTTATAATAATTCCTTTAGGTGTCTCACACAGACCCCGTCCCATGCTTTTCCACACCATTTCAAATCAAATTGACCATTTCCTTGAATGAGGGTGATTATATTAATTGCAAAGAGTTTTCTGTTTTCTGTCTATGAGGGCTTATGGTTCAGATTTTTAAGGTAGTGCATTTCTGTTGACCATATTTCTATATCTCTCTATATTTCGGTTCTTATTTACTACTGCACAGATCTGAGTAATTCAAGTATCAAAGATGTTTAGCTTTGACTTTACAAAATACACTCGTTAGAGCTGCCTTTGAAAGCCAGGAATCGCTCCTTCCTTCAGTGCCACCTTGAAGCCATGATGAGAGATGTACAAGTCACCCTAGGTTTCGAAAACGAAGCAATCCATTTCCACGTTGCAATCTACTTGAAATAATCTCCCCAATTACATGGAAGTAATTTACTCTATATTTACTTTCTGCTTTAAACTATCAAATATCTCTTCCTCTCACCCCCAGGGGCAGCAGCTGGGATTAAAACTTCCACTACTCTCCTGGCTGGGTTTCATCATTTAACTCTTTCATGCCCACTTAAGAGCAGACAAGGTTTGCACCAGATGATAACTGAAGTCTCTTCAAGCCCTAAGATGGATTATTGCTATAATAACTGTATTTATTTCGGATCCAATCTATTCCCAAAACTACTTATTATTTTTAGTACAAATTCCTTCTCTAGCACTGAGGCTGATCTATATAAAGCTAAGCAGTTGAAAAGTAAAACATTTAATCAAGTAACAAGTCGACCCACGTAATGCCAAGAAGACAAATGCATGTATTGTGTGCTACAGGGTCAGGCAAAACTCAAGTTTTGCCCTCGCAGCTGGGCAAAGTCTCTCTTTCCTTCCTACCAGTGGAGGCCACCAAGGCCCCGACAAGGGGACATGTTATTTCTCATCCCCTGTCCTGGGTGCAGGCCTCCACATCTCCCGGCTTCCTCCCATTCTTCTTCTTATGGAGAGGAAGAAAAAGTATTTTAAATAAATCATGGCCCCTCACACCCCATCACTATGGATGAGCATGACTTTTTCTTTGTTTTTAATAGTAGACTTTATTTTTTAGAGCTGTTTTAACTTTACAGAAAAATTGAGCAGAGAGTCCAGAGAGTTGCCTTAGACCCCTTCCCTGCCCCACCCTCAAGCCCACCGTTTCCCCCATTATTTACAGCTGGTGCCGAGCGTGCCTTTTTGATAGAGCAGTCCAGGTTTGTGGTTCTTAAGTTCCCTGACCTTAAGGCAACAAAGAGCATGGTCAGGCCCATGGCTGTTCCAAATAGAGCTCACTCAATCCGAGGCCTTCAGCAGCTGCTGGGACCCGCGGTGCCCCCTCCTGCCTGAGCCCTCTCTGCCACCACAGCACCAACCTGACCCAGAGGCAGCCGCCCCCGCAAACAAGCCAGACAGGAGCAGGAGGCAGGAATGGGTTCTGGCAAGAGCCTGAGGACAGCAAGTTTCAACAGGGTACTTCTGAAAAGATTGTTGGCGACATTATCTTATTTAATTACAGCGGGATCATCCTAACATGAGTCAACTATTTATTAAAAACAATTCGGAAGGCACGTGGGGCTGTTATCGGTGAAAGTGGCCCCCACAAAGTGCTCTATCTGGGGGTGCTGTGCTAGGATGAACTTCTGCCTGCTGCCTGGTCCTTTTTCTGCACCAGCTTTTAATTGCTCATGAATTAAACTTTCCGAGAAGATAAGAATAATGTTGTTCTGTTTGCACACAGACTGCATGACTAACAAGGACGATATAAATAAAACCATTCCGAGCTTTATCTGCGGGTGGACGCACAGTGCCTGTGTTCAAGTGCAGCCTGGGATGGCTCCCACACAAGATTAGGTTGTTATTGCGGAAGCCGAAGCTTGCACACTGTTAAAAGCCTGAGCTAATATCTTCACTTAAGACATTATATCTAATTATGCTATTTGTCAGGGGGGGAACCTGTTCCCCAAACCTTAAACCATCCTGATGCACCGATGTGGGTCTCAGCTCCGTAAATATGCCAAGTAGACTCTGTAGGATTCTGAACTAACTATGCTGCATGATGTTTATGAAAATGGGCAAAATCTAGTCCTTGTGTGTTCTGTACCCCCAGGATGATCCATATTTCTTCTTGGCCCTGCGGTTATCATAACAAATCAGTGTGAGGGGAACTGTTTGTGCCTTTATTTTTGGAAACTTACTGCAATATCTGGAAGTGACTCCTATGAAATATAGAGTTCTCTGCCCACCAAGTTGTTTGGGGGTGCTGGTGGGCGGGGTGTTTGTTTATGAGTTTGTTTCAAATTCAAAAATGGATTGCCCTTGGGGATGTAATGTACAGCATGGTGACTATGGTTAATACTACTGTATTTGCATATCTGTAAGTTGCTAAAAGGGTAGATCTTTAAAGTTCTCATCATAAGAAAAATGATTTTTTTGGTAACTATATGGTGATGGATGTTAACTAGACTTATTGTGGCCATCACTTCACAATATATACAAATATTGAATCACTATGTTGTACACATGAAAATAATACAGTATTATATTTCAGTTATCCCTCAATTTAAAAAAAAAAAATAGGGGGGTCTGCCCCGTGGCTGAGTGGTTAAGTTCACACACTCCACTTTGACAGCCCAGGGTTTCACCAGTTCGGATCCTGGGCGCAGACCTAGCACCACTCATCAAGTGATGCTGAGGCAGCATCCCACATAGCAGAACTAGAACGATGTACAACTAAAATATACAACTATCTACTGGAGGGCTTTGGGGAGAAGAAGAAGAAAAAAGAAAAAAGAACTGCCTTCATGACCAGGAGAAATAGCTGACGTCTCAATTTCTGAGTCATGATTTGGGCTTGGCTCATGCCTTTGGGAGAGTTGAGCACGTCATGTGGTTTGTATTCCTTGTCTGTAAGCAGGTGTGGTGTGCCGTGATAAGAACACTAACCATTGTTTTGACTGTGTGTTGAGTGTACAGAACCCTTTGGTGATGTAAGGACATCCAGTTTGTGTGTGTGTGTGTGTGTGTCTTCCTCTCTGCCCTAACCCCACTGGTGTAGGGGAAAAAGGTCAAGTCAACCAGGGTAGACATCTGATGCACTGGTAGCCCAACACATTGCCTTTGTCTATGAATCACTATCAGTCAGGAGGCTTCAAAAGTTAATTTAATTTTTTTAATCAGAGATTGAAATCACATATCCAGGTCTTAGGAGATCTCATGATGAACTAAATCAAGTGGATCATTTCACACCTCAAATCTTTCCTGTGGCTTCCAGGCAGAACCCATAATCTCTGGGAGCTTACGAGGCAATCATTCACCCCTAGATGTATCTAGACTCCGCCTCCAACAGGTAGAAGCTTGACCCTATGCAGCCACTCACATCCATACTCCCAACCTCCTTTCACATACATTTCCAAATACCTAAAATCACCCTAAATGTCCTTTTTTTTCACTTAACACTCAACATAATCATTTATTTTAAAATTTTTCAACTTGTCTAAAAGTAGCTCATTACTCCCTAAAGTAAGATCCACATTTCTTCCTATAGGACTTCCATTCTCCCTTACATCTGACCTCTAACCAAAGCCTTTTGTTGCTCACTGCTCTCTGACTCCCAATTCTTCATTTTCCCCATTCTCACTTTTACTGCTTCATACTCTGATTACCTTAATTTTCCTAGTTTCTCACCATTCTAATTTGTTCATAAATACTATGTTTGTCTTATTTACATACTGAATCAAGACCTTTCTTATTGTCATATCTGGTTCAACTTTCTTCTTGCCTCTGTATCAGTTTGGCTCCAATTTTTTCCCCTATTATTCAACCTTTCCTCCAGCATCTATCTTTCCATCCATCCACTTCACAAGCATTTATTGATCACCTAATGGGCACCATGCACTGCTTTAAGCATTGGCAGTAGGGACAGGAATAAGACATAGTCCCTATTCTCAAGGAGTGCACAGAGGAAGGTGAACATGTATGCACCACATGTGGTTAATTACGTCAGTACGGTACAAACAACAAGAGAGGAGCAAAGGATGCTCTGGAGGTCCAGAGCAAGGTAGGAGGAAGGCAATGAGGCTGCCACCTCCTCCCTCCAGCCACTCTGGTCTGCCCTCTGCAGCACTGACACCATGCCTTGGCTCATGTTGTCCATACTTCATATTTAAAGTGCTTTTCTGTCCAAATCTTGGCTACATTACAAGATCATATTCCCTCAGGTTCCAATAATCATCTCCAGACCATAATTCCCTCGACCTTGGTGAACTTTTAGACTTAACATTCATAAGACCCAGTTTAGGAATTGTTTTATATGTGTTGCTTTGCCTTCTCAAATAGATTTTAACTTCTAGTTTGAGGGCTTATAATTGTGTCTCAACACTTCCTATGTATTCTTCACAGAAGAATGTCAGGAACACAGTAGGCCCTCAATTAAGAAGACATCAGATGGGAAATTGATACCTAGATTTCCCTGACCATCTTCTCCCCTTTCAGGACATGAGTAACACCACATCTACACATAGTAGGCACTAAATAAAAGGAAGATAGTGTGAGCTATAGGAAAGAGCAAAGACTTTGAAGTCAAATGAATCCAAGTTCAAATCGCAACTCAACCACCCTGGCTGCATGATCCTGGGCTGGTTTAACTTTTCCAAGCCTCAGGTCCCTAAAACACAAAATGAGGACTAATAATACAAACTTTTTGTCTATCTGGGAGACGATGAAATGAGTCTGTGGATACAAAATGCCTGGCATGTATTAAGGGACCAAAACACACTAGATCCTGTCTCTCCCTCTATTCTTCCTACTCTCTCCATCCCTACCCCTTCATGCCAGGCACAATTTGGCAAAAACCAATAGAGACATTTGAAACTCCTCCATCTATGCGGTTTTGGTTGCAGACAGCACTATAAACTTTACTCAAGCAGCCGACATTAGACTAGTGAGTACCTACATTGTACTCATCACACCCAGCTTTTCACATGAAAAATGTTGGTTTACATATTTTCCACTGTTATCAAGTGGACATCATGTGATAATTCTGAGATTTTCGAGTTCTACAGCTCTCAGAAACACATGATACTCAGCTTGTACGTGAGATGCAGGGAAACCCCTGTACATTCTTCTACCCACAGAAAGGGTTAAACATTCGCATGACCAAAGGACTCAGTGTTCTAACTAAATGTCAAGGGAACATGGCCTGGGAAAGCTGAAGGCCATTGCATTATACAATTACCTATTTACTGGAGACAGTATATTTAATAACTAATCATCTAATCTAATAATACTGAACAATATCAGACTGAAAGGTCAAGTGTTTAAGATTAGGGAGAAAGAAGCCTTAAAAGTACATTTAAAAGAGTCTCACAGATCCACAAGTCAGTCTTAGATCCTGCCATGCTATCCTTGCTCCAAGGCCTTTAGGGCCTCAAAAATGTCACTATCTTTCAAACTCAGAATATTTATTATCACCTCTCCTCATACGGATTTTTTTCCATGAGGTCTCTTAGTTA
This sequence comes from Equus caballus, assembly GCF_041296265.1. Taxonomy (NCBI): domain Eukaryota; kingdom Metazoa; phylum Chordata; class Mammalia; order Perissodactyla; family Equidae; genus Equus; species Equus caballus. Next base: position 82,041,187 of record NC_091688.1, read on the forward strand.
GCAATTTCAGATGATTATTTTGCCTTGTGTAATGGCATATTAGCTCTATGAAGAAAACGGTTACACTAGGAGTTTTTCAATAGACTCTTAATGAAAGCATTTGCCCAAAAGGTTATTTTTCCCTTAGGACTTGCTTGTGACAAGTTCTGCTCGCATCCCTTTGCGCTTCACTCTTCTCGACCTCTTTCTCTGAGACCCAAGCGGTCATCATTCCTAAAGAATTTCATGGTACAAATTCTTCATTTCCTAAGTTCCTAAAACCTCATATTGGAAAGTCACCCTTTATTTCTCACTTCTGAAAGCCTGGATGGACACTCTTCCCCATTCTTTAATAAAGGAAAAGTCTTGTCACAGTTCGAATTCCATAGATGAATCCCTTGAAGAACTACCACGTGGTGTTGACTCTCCAACATCTGATGATGCAAACTAGGCCAGCAAGACATTTATTTTTATCCCAGGTACTTGTCTCCTTTTCCTGGATGTTTCCATAAGTTGCTCTCACTTCAGTCCCCTAGTGGCTTCAAATCTTGGCCGTGCTCACAGTTTCTCAGAGTCAAACATCTTTGGAGAAAAATCTAGATATCCTCTCTTCTTTCAGGAAAAACAAAAACATAAAAATCCTATAACAGTCCAGATAAAATGGATTATGCTGAGATCAATTACCCCTGAAATCCCAGTGGATTATCAAGACAAAGGCTGACTTTTTATTGTAGAACCTATTTATCACAGGTTAGTGAGAGCCTCTGCTCATACATTACTCAGGCACCTGGGTTGAAGGAGGTTACACCATTTGGTCATGTCTCCACAGCAGATGGAAGAGGAAACAAGGAGGATCTCATCAACAGCCTTCTATGGCTTGACCTAGAATGGACATCATCTTGCTTCAGCTTACAAACCATTAGCTAGAACTGGGCACAGTTCCCTCTGCGTTCCAGGAAATGTGATCTTCTCCATGTGCAAAGATAAGAAGACAACCAGATATTGATGAGAACCGGAAATGCCTAACACAAACACACACGTACACATACACATCACCACTGTCTATGTTAAGATGTCATGCCTCAAGAACAGTGAAGTCGACAGAGAAGGTTGAACACGAAGGCAGTCTCTGAGCTTGGATTCCCAGTGAATCCAGAATAGCCAAAACAGAACTAAAAGACTTACTGTGTGCTTTTGTCAAGATGAGGGCAAATTCTCTTAATTCCTTGATTTTTCTCAATATTTCCTTCTCAGATTTTTTTGTCAAGGTTTTACATTTTAAGTAATAAAAGAATTTCCAAGAAGAAAGATTGCTGCTCACTAATTTAAAAGTGTGAGGTCAATTACCTACTTGGGTCACATCAAAGTCCCTAGCAAATCCCAAGTTCCCATGTGGGTTGGGCTCTTGAGTTTACTTATTTCCGTCAGTTCCCTTGGCTTCCTTCTCTTTGTTCCAAAGACCAATTCATATTCAAAATAGCACCCAGCACCGTGTCCGGTATATATTGGATGCTTAATATATACATCAACACTTAGGAATAACAAATGATTGAGTGTGAGATTAGAAGCATCTATACCAAGAGTATTTATACAAGTTTCTAGACTTATACTCAATACCACAATCATAAAATCCAAAATCAATGTGTCTTATCTATTGCATATAAGTAATGTCAAGGGCAGTACTGATTGCAATAAAAGAACAATTATGAAAAAGACAGAGGGGCCAACCCTGTGGCTGAGGTGTTAAGTTCGTGCGCTCTGCTTTGGCGGCCCAGGGTTTCGCCGGTCCAGATCCTGGATGTGGACGTGGCACCACTCATCAGACCATGTTGAGATGGCGTCCCACATAGCACAACCAGAGGCACTCACAACTAGAATCTACACCTATGTACTGGGGGAGCTTTGGGGAGAAGAATTAAAAAAAAAAAAAAAAAAACAGTTTGGCAGCTGTTGTTAGCTCAGGTGCCAATCTTTGAAAAAAAAGAAAAAAGAAAAAGATTTTTCTGTTGTCCTCCAATTTTGAACCTGTCCCCATTCCCATTCCCATTTGCACAGATACTTATGATATAGTTTTCATTTCTCAAGGAGACAATGTCACCCTAGCGTCACACCACAGAATGCAACTCTGCTATCTTTGTTGCCTGTCTAAAGAGGAGAAGCCACCAAGCTTCCTTGCAACATGAGGCTCTATTGCAAATGATTGTGAATCCACATTCTTAACAGAAGAAAATGCTGACCAGAATTGCGCAATGTTGGAAGAGCCTGACTTATAACTCAGCCATTCACTGCTACTTGTATAAAAGCAAAGGAATATCAGAAAAGAAGCCAGTATGAGGCTGAATGCTCTCCGTTGCAATTGGACTTTTCCTTGGGCATAAAAATAAATAATACCTAATATGTAGTGAGTAGCGCTCTGTGCCAGGCAGTGTGCTGAGCATGTTACATGCATTATGTTTCCCCAAAGTGGGGCTCTGCATCCCAGGAGCTCTGCAAGATGGGAAGAAAATATTAAAATATTTACTTCTGTTTACTTTGTAATCTCATTATTTAATCTCAATTTTTCTATATTTTGTAATTTACATAATACATAGTATAATGGTACTTGTGTAAAATAAATATATAACTCATGCACACATATGTTGAATACATAAATGGCAGTTTGCTCAGTTTTTTTAACTGATGAAATAGGACAAGGGTGATGATGATGATGATAATTCCCATTTGCAGCAGAGAAAACTGAGGCTTAAAGAAGTTAAAATGACATGTCCAAAGTGTCAAAGCTGGTAAATGGCAGGGCTAGAACCAAATCGTCTGATTCCAAAGTCTATATTGTCTGGCATGATCATTAAAGGAATTCCTTGTGTTCAAAGACTAGTGCTTGAACACCAAGCTCATTTGTGCCTGCAGAAATGCCAGCCTTTGGGGTAGAAGAAACTCCATACTTTGATCATCTTCCACAGTAAATTAGGAGAAAAAGAAGAAGAAAAGAAACCGAGGATACCAAAGCCAGACAGGCGCTAGGTAGTAAATGCAAAAGAATTTAAAGAAAGTAAAAATCAAAGGGAAATGTCACAACATTTGGTCTGACACCCTATTCCTCACCCATCCCCTTAATGTCTTTCTACAGAAATCAGATTCCTGGCACAGTCAATCCATTGTTTGAACATGCCGTAATGGACACATCCAGATTCTTAGCACCAGGGAGTTGAGAGGCAATCAACATGAATTGAGACACTTAGAGCTTCATCTTCTGCTGATTGAACACTGAGGGGTGTGTATCCCCATGTGGTCCCTAAAAGCTACACCCACGGGAGAAACATTTTACGTTGTTCCAAATACTTGGAGCTATGTCAGTTTTTATGGTTGTTATCTTCAATTTTCTTAACCAGTAATGAGTGATCCTCGTGTTAAGCTGAAAAACACTAGACTCTCTGTAGGACATTCATTACAGAAGGCTTTGAAGCTTAGGAAGAAGTTCAGGGTTTAGGGAAAAAATGTAAAACAACTCCATATTGTACACATTTTAAAAAAAATTATAAATGAATGCAGTGGAATTCCTTTATAGGTAACCAAGTTTCTCAGGACATTTTTGAGGCAGTGATAGAGATTTAATTTTTTTAAATCACTATCAAACCCCTTTCTGCAGCATTTGCTTAAGTTCTCAAACAATTGGACTGTTTTCACGTAAATTTCTTTTCAGGACGATTCCTGCTTTCTGAAAGCAGTGTAACTGTAGCTGAGTTACATAAAGCAACATTTTATTGCCTCCTGCGGAAGATACTTTGTACTAATGGTTTGAAAATCGGTGTTTCGGGCTTGGTATTAGCTGATCTGTGGTTCAAAATGTGAAGAGACAGAGGGACCTTTATTTTTCAGTTAATTCCTTCTGACTAAGATGGTGGGAGCACTTCCCAGAACTTCCTGGATCCCTGGAATCCAGAACCCCAGTACAAAACCTAAAGGAAGCAGTTGACCCCATCACAAGAGTGACCGCAGGGAAAAAAAAGAAAAGCGATTCACCAACACACACCTGATTTCAGTGAGAAATGTACCTGTGTTTCAGAAATCTGACGCTTTTCTGTAACTGCCCTTGTCACCTTCCTAGCTAGAAAAAAGGAGACCAAAAATCAGCACGAATATGTAAAAAGGTGAGGCTTGTTGGAACTGCAGAATAGAACCGGCTGCCCCATAGTGAACAAAGCTTGCACTCCTGTGAGACTTTGCCATGAAAAAGAAACAACTCTGTCCGTTCCAAGGTTTTTTCCCCCAGATATTTCTATCTGAAAATTATAGTAAATCAATTAATCAGTCTTTCTCCCCTGCCCCCCGTCTCTTTCCTTGTTTCTCAAGGACCCCTGAGTTCTCCAATTCCTGAGGACCCCTCGGGCAGTTCAGACTACCACAATAGAATTTTTTGTGGTTGTTTTCTCGAACTCTATACTGACTCCTCTATGCATTCGCAGAGAACACTGCTCCTTGATCACGTTTGAGTTTCAAAGAGAAAAAGTTCATACCAGTTTAGATTACCCACAGTCCTCGATGCACACCACACAAAAAGATGTCAGTCCTGATGGCAAAGTTCAGGACAGAACCCTGTCAATTACTTTAATCATTTACCATGAAATACCAGTTATCTTAATCTTAGGTGCGGTCCTTAAGACAGCTGCATATTTTTGTGTAATTGAATACTGACCTGACCAGGAAGAATTCAAGGATTTCGCCTTTCAGTAAATACTGTTAGAAATGAAAAGCTTCACGTTATTCAGGCACTGTGCGTTTCCTCCCCAAGGCTTAAAGGGTCACCACTCCAGCAGCTTCTGGCTTAGGCTACTGGCTTTCCTCCCTGCCACCACTCTCGGCATACCCACACATCCCTTCCATTCCACCTTTATTTTTTATTTTTCTCTGACCAAACAAAGCATTCTGTCTCCAAGGACTCCATTTGGACACTTAGGAAAAGTCGATGAGCACTTTTTAGGGAATTGAGCCGTGGGAAGAAGTGAGCTGGCCTGGCACCCCAATTATACATTCCGTGCGTGTGTCTTCCTTTACTCTCTGGATTCCTGATGTATTACTGGGAAAGCAAACACAACAAGGCCAAGATATCTTCATTTTCTGTCAAAGCGAGGCCTCAACTACAGCGTGATGGAAGCCCTGCATCTCTGCAGCCAGCCAGTCAGAACGCGTCAACAGCTGCGGCCAAGCAGGGCCGAGGCGGGAAACGGGAGGCGTTGGGAGCCAAGGGGGCGGAGCCTGCAGCTCTGTGTGTGACTGCAGCCGAGAGAGAGGCCGGGCCCGAGGAAACCCCAGCAGCAAGGGAAAAACAGATTGACTCTCAGTGACTCATTTAGCTCCTGGATTGGACAGAGCTCTCCCCTGCTGGCAATTTGGCTCTGCATCAATAGTTCGGATACCAGGCTGAATAGCTTAAAATAATTAGGGGGAAAAATCTGCAAAACTGCTAGCCATCCAACTCTTTACTCTGCGCTGAAAGACACAGGACAAATGACATCTAGGTTATTAAATATGAAGTCACTGGATTTGCTACCCATTTGGTCCAAAAGCAGAAAACTGGATAAACCTCAAATTTATAATTCAGTGTAGATGGCCTGTTTGTCCTTGAGGCAATCCATGAATTTTGGCTGGGCAGGCACTGTGACATTTGGAAATAATGTGGGGGGGAATGGGGGATGAACAATGTTTGATTTCGCCCCCACTCAGCTTCCACCCCCTGGGAAAAAAAAATGAAAATGTCAATAAAGAGTGTGAATGTGAAGAGAAATGGAATCTGAGCCAAGAGTTTAGTAGCTGGCAGTTTAAACTTTATATACTTTAGGCCGACAGGCGGCTGGATTTCCTGTGCTTTATATCCAATGTACAAAAACAGAAGCAACAGGCTCATTTGGTATCAGTAAAGGTCAGTTAAAATTATAGAGACATCCTTTGGAGCAAATCCCCAGTCTTGTATTTGCATATTTATGAACTAGAGATTATGACAGGCCATTCCATTTATTAGAGCAGTGCTGCTATAGTTAATAGTCTGTCAGCATTTCCATTATAAACCCCGTTTTTCAGTGTTTTAATATCTCAGCTGTTAGAAATCACATCAGGCTGAAAAGTGGTCTTCAGCCTCTCTGGGCCACAGCAGGGTGAGCTGCTGGTGGTGGTGATGGGGCTTTGAACCCAACGAAGGCACTTAAATCAAGCCAACGATTTTTACATCGGATGTTAACAGTAAATATAAAATCAAGGGTTTGGGAAGTGTTGTTGAATTCTTCTCCTCCTGCACCATCTCAAATCATCTTTCCCCTGTTCTTGGGATCCTTGTCAGTATCAGGGCTTTCATTCTCTAAGAGGAAGACAGTTTGGGATTTTAGTTGCAAAGATTCCAAGTTTTAACTTGGCCAAGTAGTCTCCTCCCACTTCACCGGAACTGAGGGGAAATAAAGGCACCAGAGTCAAGCAAAGATGCTGGAGGAATCCATTCATAAGGAATTGGACCGCACAATCGTGGAGGCTGGCAAGTCTGAATTTTGTAGGGTCAACTGGCAAGCCGGAGACTCAGGAAGGAGCTGATATTGCAGTTTAAGTCTGAAGACAGTCTGCTGGCAGAATTCCCTCTTCCTTGGGGGAGGTCAGTCTTTTTCTTAAGACCTTCAACTGATTAGATGAGGCCCATCCACATTGTGGGACATAAAATTAACGGTCACAAAGAGTAATCTGCTTTACTCAACGTCTACTGATATAAATGTTAATCTCATTTTAAAAATATTTGCACAGGAACATCCAGACCATCTGTCTGATCAAATATCTGAGTACCCTGGCCTAATCAAGTTGTCACATAAAATTAGCCATAACAGACATGAACAACATCATATTTTAATCATCTCCTATTTATCAAAAGCCTGGATTTGACCTTGGCAATACAAATTTAACAACACAGTCCTTGTCCTCAAGGGTCTCTGGCCTACCATCTCACTGCTACCAAGATTTCACAGCAAGATTACAGGGCCTGACAGAACCAACAGCTGGTTCCTTCCTTTGTTTCTCTTTGAAATGACTCAGGGTACCCTCTGGCAGAGGCAAGTTGCTGGGCATGCTTTCAGCTGTATTCTCAAGAGAAGGAACTCATGTCTAGGGGCTCATCACACAGGAAGACAGCCTGCTCTTTCCAAACCAAATTCTTGTCATTTTGACCTGAGACGAAGCTGCCAAGTAATCCAGTGATATTCGAAGCTCCGTTGGGATTTGAGGAGATAGTGGAATAAGGGGACGGAGGAAGTAGGTTGCCTTCTCATTAATAAGTCATTCCTTCAAAAAAATAATGAGTCTTGACTCCAGTTATACATTCCCTGATACATTTCAGGAGGAGCCCCACAAATGTATCCACAACTAGACAACCTCCAATGGAACAGGTTGAAAATTCTCACACTACTGGGCGGATTCTCCCTCCACAGAAATATGCATGGGACCCAAGACCATCAGGAGACTAGCATCAGGACAGTGTGACCCTGGGAAATCCCCATTTGTAAATGCCAGCTCTCTGCCGTCTCTGATTTTGAGAGCTGCCCCATGTAACAGAAGCAATTCTCCTCACCCTCTCCTCTGTGTTTCTTTTTGGAGTCAGTGACATTTATTTTACTTACTTAAGATGTGTCACACTCCTGGACACATATGATAGGGTTTTGAAGTCACGAGGCAGAGAATGTCACCACTGTATCGCTCAATTTTACTTTATGAAAAACTTTAAAAATAAATCTAAATACACAAATTACAGGTGCTGCTATTGTTGCTTGCTGGCTGGGGGGAAAAAAGGGCTATTGGATAAGAAGGCCAAAATGTGCCGATTCCATCTCCAGAGTGGGTAGCCCAATATCCTATCAAGAGATGCGACATTCTGTCTAAGGCACGGTTGCCCTCAGTGCCTGTGAGCCTGCTTCTGCTTTCCTTCCACCCTTCAGATTTCCCATGAAATGCCCAGGACTTACGTAAGCGCTTTCAGCAGCATCTTCAAATGAGAAGAACAATTACGTAATAGGACATACACCAGGATGTGTGTAATTGCGTAATAATAGTATGCCTCACCGTGCTGGGCTGATGGCCAAGAACCACCTAGTCGTACTATCATATTACAAGAACATATGCCCTCCAGGCATGTTGAAATTATTTTGAGGATTTCTAAAGAAAAGTTTACTGATCAAAAGAGAATCAACTTAAAAAACAATAAAATAAGTAATTTTTAAAAGTCTGAGTGTGATCCCAAAAGGTGACAGAAAAATTACACCTAACCTAACAAAACCTATAGCATAAAATTACAACATTGTGTTATGATTCACTAATGTCATCACAAGAGTTAAGATGACAGGATGTCAAGAAGGAAAATAACAGGAGCCGGACATTCAGCCGACATGTGACTCTCCTCATAGTTGGCCAGAATTCTGACTAAAGTGGAGCCATTTCTCAACCAGGAAAGCTCCAGCCCTTTAGACCTACTGTTCCCTGACAGAGTCACTCCAAAGGCCTTTGAGACTTGCCACACTTTGAGCTTCTTTCCTGTTGTTCTGATAGTCATCGACTCGACAAATAATCTCAGAAACGTGAGAGGCTGAGACTTCATCTTGTAGGTGAACCCCCTCGGTGTCGCTTTCCTTCAAGTGAAAGTATGTGCTGGAATAAAGTTCCCACGACTTAGTTTTATGACACAACATGCATATACATTATGAAGTTCCAATATGTTAGTTTTCTGTATAGGCAAGCTAATTACATTTCCATCTCTTCTATTATTCTTACTCATTTAGCAGGAACAAAACCTCACGTGCCAACAAACAATAGGTCAGTACGAGACAAGGGAGACATGGGAGGGACATTTTTGCAATTTATAAGATTAGTTTGTCATTTCTTAGATGAGATTGTATCCACTTCATAATCATGCAAGTTATCGTATCAAGGCAAATATAGAGACACGTGCCCAATATACTCCAAATCGACAACTGATGTTTCAGCTTTTATTATGCTATTAGAGCCTTAAGGTATAGAAACTCTGCTTGTTATTGTTAGGGACTGAATTGTATCCCCTCAAAATTCTGAGGTACCCTCAGTACCTCAGAATGTAACTATATTTGGAGATAAGGTCTTTAAAGAGGTAATTAAGTTAAATGAAGCTGTTAGTAAAGGCCCAAATCCTTTATGACTGGTGGCCTTATGAGAAGAGGAAATTTGGGCATACAGAGAGACACCAGACAGAGGGACAACAACGTGAGGACCCAGCAAGAAGAAGCGTATCTGCCAGCCAAGGCGAGAGGCCTCAGAAGAAACCAGTGTGCCGGCACCTTGATCTTGAACTTCTAGATTCCAGAATTGAAAGAAAATAAATGTCTGTTGTTTAAGATACCCACTCTGTGGTATTTTGTTATGGAGCCCCTAGTAATCTAGTAAACCTAATAAACCTAGTAATATAGTTACTAGTTTATTAATTCAACAAACATTTTTTGGACAATTCTGAGTGTAAGTAATAAAGATAGGATGGGGAGCAAAGCAAGGTCTATGTTGTTTCCGGCCTTAGTGTCCACCAAACAAGTAATTTTGGCAGGACATGCACAGGAAGGCACTCAACATAGGCGTGGGTTTGAACCTGATGTGTGTGGCACCCCCAAAATGCCATTCATAAGCTGAGTTTGAATATTTCCATTGATCTTAAAGAATACCCACTGAATATTTTATAATGATCGAAAGTATTCAACGATTCAGCAAAGAATGACTCCAATTTTGCATAAACCCAATCTAAATCCCCACTGAGTTAAATTGGAGCCAATACCTACAGGACTATTGGTACCTTCCAGTAGGGTGCTAGAACCAGCTCACATCCTCTCTTGAGAGCAATTATGCACCTCTCTTCTTAACTCCATGTTCAGCGATATCACGTTGAGTAGCTTGAAATCGGCCAGGGTGGGAGTGTTTACACCACAGAACTTGGAAAAGACCACACAAGTCCCCCTCCTCCCAAGCATGTTGTTAACCATTTGCCAGCACACCACTCATCAGGGTGAGCTTCTGTCCACAGGAAAGCTCAAAGACATTTCCAAAGTGAATGCATACTGGGAAAATGTTACAGGGGAAAAGAGGGATATAAAAACAAAAGGATAAAAAGAAATAAAGTGGAGAATTCTGCTCTCACGCTAGAGCAGTGATTCTCAAACTTTTTGGCCTGCACCCAAATCCCCAGGAGAGGTAGGGTGGGGCAAGGGATTTGCATTTCTAACAAGTTCCCAGGTAACGCTGACTGCTTTGAGAATCACTGCACTAGATTGCCAGTGTGGCCATTTCTCCCACCGCCAGCCCATCTCCTGTGCTTGCCGCCCGGTTGAGGAGAGGGTGCAGTGGCTTGACAGGTGGAGCTAATTCCATTGGATTGGCAGCTCTTGGTAAAGGAAATCAATGGCCGTGTATAAACAACGTTTAAGCTGAAGCCCAGTGAAATGTTCCCCCAGGACCCATGGGCTGCTCACAGCTGGGAGGCAGCAATGCTCAACATTGCCCCCAGTCTGTAAAAATAATACGTGCCAAACACCTTTATCTAGTCCTGAATGTATTTATAATATGCCTATGTAGAAGGTGGTTTGACCCCAATGATTTGAGTCAGCGCCTGTGGGAAGATACAATCTTTGAGCCACAGTGAGTTTTTCGCCTGGGAGGCAGGACCCCATTAAGACACTGGGTGCTGTCATTCATACTTGGATCACCACAAGGCAGACCATGTCCCCCAAAACAGAAAACTACAAGCCATAAAGAGGAGGAAAAAGCTAAATGACACCACTGGTAAAGTGGGTATACAGTAACTTGGTCTCACAGAATAAGAATTCTATTGTGTTCCCATTTCTTACCTTGTATAATGTTGAAGATCTGAAATCTGTTTGCAAATAGATTGGCAATTATTTTTCAAATTATCTTCTCAAGAAACAAACATGAAAACTGACTATAGGTTGAAGTTTGGCTCTTTTATAAATATGCAGCTGGTGATAATACTGTCAGAAATGAAAAATTGTGGATGGTTAATAAGAAATTGTTCAAAGAAATGATTCTTGCCAAACAAAACATCAATGAGATTGAAAATAATTTTCATTGACAAAGCATGTGCCTGTTGGGCATTCCAGAGGAATGTGATGGGAATAAACTTGATTGAACCTTTGAAAGAGTTTCTACTTGTTGGGTCAGATCTTCCTGCTAAACCTCTCCCTGTGAAAATGCTGCTTTGCTTTTCCTAACTGTGCTGGGCACACCCCCTCACAAGCCATGTTCTGTGAATCGGAGGATCGCATTGTAAATGAGTTCCTGGATTGCTCAAGAAATACTTCGGGCTATAATTTTAAAAAGTCTTCTGCTCACCCGGTCCTCTGTGAGAAGTTTAACCAAAAGAAAAAAGAAATTAACCTCAAAAGCAAACTTTGGAACCACTACAGACATGGAAGCTATGTGTACATCATGTCGTGAGCATTTCCTGAAGAAGCTGTGTGTGGGCTTCACCGCTTTGGGATGATAATCTGGAAATGATAAAGAATTCTTTTATGTATTTGATGGTAGTAAAGATCTAATAATAGTTGTGTTACAAATGTTAATAATGTGTTAGTTGTAAATTAAAACAATAATATGATATTGTTTCTCCAACCACAAATTGGCAAAAAAGAAAAAATTAAAGTAAGAAATAGTATTTGGTAAGGAAATGAAGAAATAGGTGAACTCTCAAATTCAGTTGGTGAAAGTATCAATTGATACGATCTTTTTGGAGGACGAGTTGCCAGTGTCTATCAAAATTCCAAATATACCTAACCTGTGAGGCCACAGAGCGCACGAGGTAAGCACAGATTCTGGATTCAGAGAGTCTGGGTTCCAATCCTGGCTCTACCACTTAGAGCCGAGAACTCAAGCAAGTTACTTAACCTCTCTGAGCCTGTTTATCATCTGCAAAATGGAGATAATAATAATACCTATGTTATTGTTACAGGAATGTAAAAAGTTGGTATTTGTAAAGGGTTTACAATGATGCCTGGCACATAGGAAGCACCATGTAACCTAAAACCCCAATTCTAGAAAAATCCTCCACAAAAATTCTAGCCAAATGTCTAAGTTCAGTGCCACACTGCTTCTCATAGCACATAAATGGAAACTAACTTTAGATATCCATTACTAAGAAAGTATGTAAATAAGTCATGGTACACCGTGTGATTGAATAGTTTGCAGCCTTTTAAAGAATGAGATGGAGCTGCATGTACCCCAAATACAAAAACAAATTGTAAAACAGGATATAAAGTATAATCCCATTATTGTAAAAACAAACTCTGTGTGTGTGTGTGTGTGTGTGTGTGTGTAAGAAAATACATGCCATATTTAACTGTGTTTACCCCTGAACAGTGGGATTGCAGCAAGGGAGACAAAACTTTCAATTCTTACTTTATATACTTGCCTGTTGTGCGAACTTTTGAAAATATACTTGAATTACTTTTCTAATTACAAAAGATTTTAAATCACTAGTCTGAGCATAGTTTAGATGTAAATAATTATTCTCTTTTTTTGAAGATTCATACTCATAGCCATGGGGTGGATGGACTGTTATTATCGGCACAGATGACCAGCCAGGAAATGAGATTGTGTGAATAGTCCATTTAATTAAATGTTTTGGCCACTTAGATCTATGTGAGCATAAAATGTGGAAACACTTAGGAAATAAGCTTTCGTTGTATGGTAAATAGAGGGTAATAAGATTTGGTCAATCTGTCAGAGGCTTAAGCCTACCCAATCCTAAAGAAAAACAGGCCTAAAATATTTCAAAGGTGAGATGATGTTAAAAATCACAGTTTCAAACTGTGAATCCAAACAAATCAATAGTTTTAGTTTATTGTCTTAGGAAAGGCTCAATGTAATACTTGAAGGAGAACCAAAAGGAAGGTTAGCATTCTCAGCAACCAGTACTTTCATGTAATGCTAATACTTTCATTTGCCAAATCATCTTCAAAGATACTGCCTGACTGAAGCACTTCCACAGTAAAGGTATCTTCATGTTAGTAGATAGAATTGGGGAACGTTCACGTTGAAAGAGGCCTTGGGGATTATCTAGGTCAGTGTCCTCATTTCACAGAGGACGACACTGAGTTCTGGAAAGGTCATGGGATTTGTCAGAACAAAATGAAACTATAGCGTAGGTCAACTGACCACGAGTATGGTGTGCATTCTAATATACTACTTTCCTAGCATTTTTTTTTCTCCCCAAAGCCCCAGTACATAGTTGTATATCCCAGCTGCAAGTCATTCTAGTTCTATGTGGGACATCACCAAAGCATGCCTTGATGAGTGGTGTGTAGGTCTGCACCCTAGATCCGAACTGGCGAACCCTGGGCCAATGAAGTGGAGTGTGCAAACTTAACCACTGGGCCATGGGGCCCACCCTCCCTAGCACTTTTCTGATGTAATAGTTAAAAACATGCGCATGGTAAAAATAAATCAAATAAAATAATATAATGTAATGAATACAAACATACACAGTGAAAAGTTTCCTTTCTATCCCTGTACTCCAAGCCTAGTTCTTCTCTTCTAGAAGTTCCATGTAGAGCCTTTCAGAGATGCTCTATACATTTATAAGCGAGTGTGTGTGTGTGTGTGTGTAGCATATTATATATACTCAAGCTTCTTGTTTATTTCCTTGTTTTCACTTAAACATGTCATAGAAGTCATTCCATATCAATACATATAAAGCTTCTCTCATTCTTCTTAATGGCTGCATAGTATTCCACTATATGATGTATCATAATTTATTTAACCAATCCCCTGTTAATATTTAGATTGCTTCCAGTCTTTTTATTATAAATGTGCTGCTATCAATGCATATCCTCATACATATATCTTTGAGCAACTTATATAAGTACATACAAAGTATATATCAAATAAATTCTTAAATGTGAAATTATTTAGCCAAAAGGTATGTAGATGTTTAATTTTTATAAGCATTATTAAATTTTTCTCCAAAGAGGTGTATTAATTTACCATTCCACTAAGAAAGCATGGAAGCCTAACATTTACTGTATATCACCCATAAAGTAGTCATTATTTAAATTTTTTAATTTTCTTTGCCCAATAAATGAAAAGCTCCTTGAAGACAGACACGATAGCTTACCCAACTTGATCCCAGTGCCCATGACCATTCTTATAGCCATTATTTGGCAAATATTGAGTTACCAGAACTGTGCTAAAGACTAAAATACAAAAATAGAGTCCTACTTCCTATCATAATAGACTAGTTATCTCAGATCAACCCTTCTGCTGAGAAAAAATAAAATAAAGTTGGGAAAAATATTTTTAAAAAACTCATACCTTCAAAAGGCACCAAAGAGTTAACCAAAGAATGCTAAATTATCTGGTCAAAATCTAGGAGAAAAATGAAAGTGTTGTATTCAAATCTGTTTTTCTCTAAGGAAATTGGCCTATCTGGAAGAAATAAATGTGAAACTTTATTTGCTTTTGGAGGTCTTTGAGGACAGAGGAAACAAGAGTCAAAGCTCAGTGTCCACCAAATTTTAGGACTCAGATAAACCACGTACCACTTTTTTGTCTCAAAGTATTCTTAAAAATAATTTATTAAGCACATTGCCCAGCATACAATCAAAGGAAATGAGGCACATAGGAAATAAGACACCATGAGTGAGAACCAGTCAAACAATAAGATGGTGGAAACAGACCAGCAAAGATTCCACATATTGGAATTATCTGGCACAGACTATAAAACAACTATGTCTACCAACTCAAAGAGAAAAGAAAAGCCACACCTGAAAATTTCAGGAAGAAACTGGAAAAAAAAACAGGGATATAGTTTTGAAAAGGAAAAATATAATAGCAAATTAAAAATTGGTTGAGTTTAATGACAGATTAGACTTACCTGAAGAGAGAATTATTGAACAGGAAAATAAGTCAGAATAAATTTTCTACAATATAGTACAAAAAGACAAAAAGATAGAAAATATAGATAAGATGATAGGAGACAGAGGATACATTGAAAAAGTCTAATGTATTTTTAATTGTAGGTGATAAATAAAAGCAAGAGAGAGAAATGGGGCAAAAACAATATTTAAAATGTTATGGCTGAAATGACGGAATTTTCCAGTATAGATTAACAGAACCTAAGAATTCTAAGCAGGATACAGAAAAAAAGAAATATACATCAAAATGTATCATTGTGAAACTACATAAAACTAAAGAAAAAGTGAAAAAATGTTTACAGCAGATAGAGAAAAAAGACAAATTTACCTTCAAAGGAGCAACAGTTAAATTTCTCAAGGGCAAAAATGAAAACCAAAGGAAAATGGAAATATATTTTCAATGTTCTTGTAGAAAATAAAAATTCCATAGAATTTTATACCCAGCAAAATATCCTTCAAGCATGAAAGTAAAATACAGAAATTTTCAGATGAACAAAAGCTGAAAGAATTCACAACCAGCAGACTATATGCTAAAGGGTCAGAGATGCAGGAAGAATTAGACTGAAAAAGTAGTAAATATGTGGATAAACATAAACATCAACTTTGAAAGCTGTAATATGAATGTCTTATAGAGTTTTAAAATCTAGAGAATTAAAATTCATGGCAACTATATATTGTCAACCATAAGTTGGGGAGAAAGCAGGAATTTAGTTAAATTTTTCTGAGGTCCTTGCATTTATTCCAGAAGAAGAGTAAAAGTGCTGATTAATAATAGACTTTGCTAAGTGAAGGGTGAATGTTGCAACGTCTAAAGTAACCACTAAAAGAATAGAAAAGAGTATATGATTTCCAAACCAATAGACAGAATAAATAGATAGTAAAGAATAAAATCAATCTAAAAGAAGTCAAGAAAGGTGAGAAAAAGAGACATAGATCTATCTTGTGGACCAAATAAAAAGCACGAAATAAAATGATTGATTTTAACCTAAATACATCAGTGATTACAATAAATATAAATGGCCTAAATGTTCCAGTTAAAATACAAAGATTGTCAGCCTGGATAATAACGAAATTAATTTGAATTAAATGTCATTTATAGGAGACATGTCCAAAATATAATGATAAAGAAAACTTGGAAGTGAAAGAATGAGAAGAATAAACCATGCAAATACTCACCAAAAGAAAGAAGGCATACCTATGCTAATATTAGGTAAAATAGACTTTAAATAACAACTTGTTCACTAAAGTTTTGTGTTGGGGGAAGAAAAGAAAAAGATACAAATATAAATAAGATTCCCTGACTATAGTGATTTTAAAATAGTGAGATAAGCCCTGGGAGAGGGATGTATGAAATGCTTTGATGGCACAGAAATAGGGAAGATAGTGCATAATTGTGCCTGATAGCTAAAAGTGGCTCTTCAGAGGAACTGGCATTTTATCAAAATTTTGATGTATTAATTCATCACAAAGCTACAAGTGAGGGGAAGACATTCCACACAACAGAAACAATATGCACAAGATAGGTGTTCATAAATATTGGTTGAAAGCATTGTTTGATTTAAGGATAGTGAGGATCAAAGAAGGGTGGTGCCTTGCCCATCTGGTAGCTGTAGTGGATGCTATGATGACCTGCCCAGACCCCTCCACCCTTCTCCTGAAGGCACTCATTTTCCCAGCTGTGAAAAGTGCTACCTTCTGGTGGTTCACAGCTGAATTCCTCTGTAGGAACAGGCTTCTCCTAAGACTGTGATCCTCCCCAGGCAGCAGCCTGTATGCAGTGACTGGTCAGTGCAATGGTTCAAAGGCCTGGCCCCTTTGCTTGAATTCAGGACAGTTCTGAAAGGCCACGCCAGCTCCAGAGCTTCCTGTGGGATCTGCTGAGGCCTTTGTTACAGCTGCATCACACTTCATCTTCACCTGACTAATCCTGACTAACACGCCCATAGGTGTTGCTGAGCGCACTCTCCAGTAAGCCTTCTGCATAGCAATCTTCATATTAGAGTCTGTTTCTCGGGAAACCTGACATAAGATAGTGGCCAAAGGGGAAAAACTCAGGGATCCCGACTCCTGGCCCAGTGTTTCACCCCCATGCTTGGCTGATGGCAGGTAGAATTTACTGTGAAAATCTCTGGGACCAGAGGCCAAATATAGATTTCTCCTCGTATTTTTCAGCTGCTTTTTCTTCTTCTTTTTTTTTTTCAACCTAAAGTAGTTCTGCTGAGGACCAGTTCTACTTATCACTTATACTGTTCTGCAAGTGGTAACAAATAGAAGAATTAGAAAGAAAAACCTGTCATTGAGTATCTACAATCTGCAAGATCCTTTTCTCCATGAAATCTGTGCTTGAGGGTGGTTAAATGACCAGTCCAGGCTTTCATTGCTACTAAGTGGCCCAGCCGGTATCTGAACTTAGGGTCAGATATAGCTCCATCTCCGCAGTTGCTTTCCTAAGAGAGGAACATACAGTGACCTAAACTGAACAGTAGAGAATGTAAAGGGAGAGAAATTAAGACTGCTCCCTAATATTGATCATTCCTTGCTCAGCCAGGCCAACCTGCTTAGCGGTCTAGGTTTCTAAATGTTATTTCAGCCCACCTTGCCCTCAGCCCTAAAACTGAGCTACATTTAAATCTTTCAACTCATCTTTGCTTTTATTTCCAGGCAAACACATGTTCTAAATGGCTTATATCACTGACAACCTTTTATCTAATGAGCCTTGTTGAGATTTGATTCAATGGATGGATATGACAATCTTTTCACAGTTTAGAGAAAAGTTAATTCTTGATACCAAGATATTGACATCACCAATTCCTTTTGTTTCCACATCCTCCCACGCCTCACAAGAAGTGAGGCACGGTTGGGACTCTGAGGCCAGCCCCAGGCCCACTTGTTGTGTGTGGCAAGGCTTGGAAAATGAAAACCAGAGGCATCTTAAAGAGCATTCCATTTGAGCTCCGGGACAGTGCCTGGGCACTCTGCCAGAGCAGCTGGGAGCTCTGGTGAGGCACTTTGATGCAAATGCCCAGCTGGGTCAAGTTCATTCTGCATTTACCCCACAAGGCTGTCCACAGGGAATTTGTTCTCCATAACACTGAAACACATGGAGACCATCATCTTCCTGCAATATACATGAGCACTGACAACATGCCAGCCTCTGGGACGGGGATGGCAGTATACGATCCAGGTAAAGAGTAGTTAGAGAGCCCAAGTGAATCCTGGCTCCAAGACTAGTTGTGGTGGGCAAGCTACGTTAACCTGCAAGCCTCAGTAAACTCATCCATACAACAGGGATAAAGCCACCTTATTGATGGGAAGCTGATGAAATAATGAATACAAAGATATTAACACAGTGCTTGGCTCATAATAAGTGGCTCAATAAATTATTGTTATAGCCAGAGAACACGTCCTTCCTGCTAACATCGACAGAGATAATGCTTTGGAGATGCTCTTTATTTTGTTCTTTTTCCTTTAAAGCTTGTCCCTCTGAGCACAGTGCTTGGTTGGCTGTACCCTAATGTGGAATAAACAGCATCATCAATTCTGAAGTTTTAAGGGTTGATCCTGTGCTCAAGCAGAAGATAGACTACAAAGGCCTCTTTCTGTCTATCATTTGCCATTTGTCCTTAACTGACCAGATCTCTACTGAGGAAGTTCACGTATACAGACAACCCAGATGTTTTTAAAAGTCTGTTCTCTTGAGAAAAATAAAATAGGGATTGTAAGAAATGTTAACATCATTCTGGTCCTAAGAGTATTTTCCTGAATTGTCCAGTTACATGCCTGAATTCCCCATGGAGGTTTGACAGGGAAAGTCCTAGCCTTGCTGTGGCATTGAGCACATGAACATCCCCCGGACCTTCTGGGCTGAAAAGGAGTGTTGAGCAGTGACCTCCAAGAAAGCCCCCTCAGAAATGCTGTGGTGTGGAGCTGAGCGTGACTACAGAGCCCTCACAATGGCTGGATTTGATGAGTTAAATTTACACCCCTGACTGTCTCAAGGCACTCTCTAGCTTCCAAATATACCACAGTAATAATGCTAATGATTGCAAGCAGCACCTTTGTTGTATCTCATTTATTTTTACCCCAAATTATGGAATCTTGAAAGAATTTACTGACTGCTCGGGTTTTCTGACTAATTGGGGTAACTCTGTGCTCTAGCCATTGGGAGACTTAAATATAGCTTTTCTTGAGCAAGACTCTATTGGATCCCCAGTTATCCTTTAAATATCTTGGTGTGCAAGTGGATAAAATTAGAAAGAATTTGTTTGCTTTAAATTACCAACCTCTGCTTGATAAAACCATTAGCTATTTAGCTAATTGGACGGCTCTTCCATTATCATTAATTGGCAGAGTTAATACTATTAAAATGGTTGTTTTATCTAAATGTTTGTATTTATTTCAATGCCTTCCCATCAAGCCACCTAAAAATGCTCTAAAGCTTTGAATTCTGCAATTAGTTTTGTTTTATAGGCTACAAACAGAGTTAACATTAATCTTAAAACTACAACTACTCAAGGGGGCCAAAGGATTAATTCTTCCTTTTCAGGGAATAGATGTATGTTGGAATTTCTTGATCAGGTTTTGTCCCTTGTTCCTGGATATCTTCACTAAGAAGTGCCAAAGCCCAAAAGAAATTGAAGGGGATTCTTGTTAATGTTGTTTATCTAAAAATAACTTTACACTTGGATATGTATTCAATATCACATTCAGTCATTCAGCAAATATTTATTGTGCCTCTCTTATTATGACATTCACCATGCTATATACTGTGGAAGACTTCAAAGGTGAATAAAATACAGTCCTTCACTCAAGAAGTTCAAATATTGAGGTTGAAAAGAAAACATAAATAACTACAAGGCAATGTAGTAGGTGCTATTCCAGACAAATGACCAGCATGCTGGAACAGAACAAAGGGTGTTGTTAAATGGGGATCCAAATAGGCTTCCCAGAGATGGTGACATCCAAGCTGGATCTTGAAGGCTGGGGCTCCCACAGGGCCCTTCCAAGATTTAAAAGAACACCTTGAGGGGCTGGCCTCATGACCGAGTGTTTAAGTTCGCACGCTCCGCTGCAGGCAGCCCAGTGTTTCATTGGTTCGAATCCTGGGCACGGACATGGCACTGCTCATCAGGCTGCGCTGAGGCGGCGTCCCACATGCCACAACTAGAAGGACCCACAACGAAGAATACACAACTATGTACCGGGGGGCTTTGGGGAGGAAAAGGAAAAAAAATAAAATCTTTAAAAATAAATAAATAAAAAGTAAAATAAAAGAACACCTTGAGTGTGTCCTTCTGAATGATGAGGTAACTTGATTTGTGGGACAGTTAAAATGGTCCACCCTGCTGGAAGGTGACCATTTTCTCTTTGGTGGATCAGAGGAATTCCATAGACATAATGCACCAGGACTTTCTCAAGACATTTAACTAAGGCTTTCATCATCTCTTTGAATGTCAAGATTGGGACATGTAAGCACAATGATGGCACAGCTACATAAAATTCTAGCTGTTTGAAAAATGATCATGAATGTGTTAGTTACTGTTTTAAGGCTAACCCAGAGAAAAGTCTCCCAGGAATATGCCAGTGGCTTCTCTCTTTGGCTGTGTCCTGTTCAAAGTTTTTAATAACCTGGATAAGGACATAGACTTGCTCAGTCAATTTGTGGATGATACTAACTGAAGACAAAGCCAGCCAATATACTGATAAATAAATCAAGGATATATAAAAAGCTCAAGAAGCTGGAATAAAGGGTCAAAGTTAATCACATGTAACTAAATAGGAAAATGTAATGTCCTACCCTACTTTGTCCCACTTGCTAAAGTACAGGCAGGGAAGCCCTCACTAACTGTAGCGTCATGAGGCAATAGAAAATGCTTCATACTTGGAGTCAGAAGGCCTAAGTTTAAGTCCTAACTTGACTGAACATTACATACGCAGTTTCAATCAATACTTCAAACTTCTCTGAGCCTCAGTTTTCCATCCCTAAATTAGAAGTAATAATGCAAGTTCACAAAACTGCTGTGAGAATTGAGGATGTAGAAAGACTTTGTAAACCATATATTACTATCCAAAAGTTATCTTTTATAAAGCTTGTAGTAGTAATGGTGGTAATAATAATAATAACAGTAACTTATATGAGGTCCTGAGGTCTTAGGTGAATTCTAACCTAGAGACTAACAGTGTGACATGGCTTTCAAAATATCCAATATAGGGGCCGGCCTGGTGGCCCAGCGGTTAAGTTTGCACGTTCCACTTTAGAGGCCCGGGGTTCACAGGTTTGGATCCCGGCTGCGGACATGGCACCATTTGGCAAGCCAAAGCTATGATAGGCATCCCACATATAAAGTGGAGGAAGATGGGCCTGGACGTTAGCTCAGGGCCAGTCTTCCTCAGCAAAAAGAGGAGGATTGGCAGCAGATGTTAGCTCAAGGGTAATCTTCCCCAAAAAACAAAAAAAAATCCAATATAGTCATGGGGTGCATTACTGAAACGAATGGTCAGAATTGTATCCCCAGTAGGTTCAGTTAAAGTCCATCCAGGTTTACTTCTAGTCATGTGATAACTCTTTATCTAAAGCAGAGTTTGACTGGGTGCCCAATAATGTTTGTGGAATAGATTAATTTTAATAAAGATGTTGCAGCACGTCTGGACTCAGGTAATGAGGATTCTAAGAATATGGAAATCACAGAGTGCTTTTAAAAGCAGAAACGTTTTGCATGAAAAGGAGACGATTTATGGGGTCGTCGCTTGTGAGGGAATAGGTCAAATACGGGGCCTGCATACTTGGAGGACAGTTACGTGGGGGCAGGGGAACACACTTGACATTTACTGAACGCCATCTACGAGCTGCACATCTGAAAGAATTACTCTATTGCTCTAGAGGCCAAACTGGGACCGGTGGGTAGAGGTTACAGGAAGTCATAATTTGGCCCAATAAATGGAAGTAATGTCTAAAATTATGAGCCCTCCAACAAGAGAAAGGCTGGCTTTTGAGTCAGAATGCTTAAGTAGAATGTTTTGGAAGAGATTTCTGACACGTAGCATGTCAGACCAGACCACTGATTCCCAAACCTGCTTTGGCATTACCTGTTATAATGTAGGTACACAAAATGGAATTAGAACCCAAGGGCACGGCGCCCACTACCCAGCCTTCTGTATTTTCAACAACCATTATGGACAATTCTGATACATAGCCAAGGCTGAGAATCAGTGAACTAGGCCTGTTTCAAACTTTCCTGATGATAAAAATACCACATTGTTTAAATAAACACAGTTTCTGAGGCCCCTCCCCTGGAGATTCAAACTCAATAGGTCTGGAATAAGGACCAGGAGTTACTATCATCAGGAGAGTCTGGAAAACGCTGCACTAGATGATCTGTAATATCCTTCCCAACTTCTAATATTCTAAGATCTGATCCAACTATAGCTGCTCGTTGGTTCTGAATAACAATTTGAAATACTTGAATTACAGTAACCAAGCCCCAAGCGAAAATATGTATGCCTGTAGCTGGCCATGATAGTCTTCATATGGTGTCTCTAAAGAATTAAACATATTTTTTAATAAACTAAATAGCAATGAACATGTTGACTTTCCAATTGGCTGCAGTTTACTATTTCGGCTGATTCCAGTAAATATATGTACACATGTATGCAAATGACAAGTGAATCGTTTTCATTAAAGAGTTACTCAGTATAAACAGACTTTAAGCCTTTGATCAGTTAGGAGTTGAGTGTGATATATTTAAATCAGTATTTTATAAATATTTTCATTTAAACATACTCCATTCCCTAAAAATGTGAACATGTAAGTCACTAGAGTTTCATTCTTTTTTTTTCATCTAATGTTTCACTCTAAAGTAGAGGTGAGAAAGTATATAAGTGTTGGAGTGCTGATCTGCCATCACATCCAGCAACTTTCGTTAGTTTTTGATAGTCTCACCTGAATCAGTTAAAGATACTATTCTCTCTCAATGAACCAAAATCTAGATCTTCTGCAAATCTTCTTTCTTCGATTCCTTGCAGCTTAGAACCAAAAGCAAAGTGTTCTATGTATTTTTGAGAAAATTGCTGGGAGGAGGATGAAAAGGAAATCACCACAGAGCAGCTAAATGCGATTTTTGCCTTTGACTCTTCTTTCAGAGCGCAGTTCCCTTCATCCAGCGAGAGACGGCCCAGGCGGCGGCTGCAGCCCCAGATCTGTCTGCATCTCTCCTCGGGCAGGTGATGCTCTGATGGACGGATAGTCTTGCACACTCAGCTTATGAGATATAGGTTAAAGATAAAAATAAAGATGGAAGAAAGACAAAGAGGCAGGAAGAGAGGAGAGCAGGCTGCTATATCTACAGCCTTCACAACTCGGACAATAGGAAGTAAGCCCCGCCTTTCCTTTAACCCTTGGTTCTTGAAAGGGAAGAGTGTGTTCAGTTTTGAGATTCTTTAACTAATAATAATAGTTTCTATTCCAAAGGTGGCGGGGTGAATATCAAGTTGGGAATCCAAACACATTTTGGGAGAATTAAGTCTTATTCTTTAGGAATACATTCACAAAAAGCAAGTCAAACAGTTTGAGAATACATTTTTCTTTATTTCTCAAAATGTGATCTAAAAGAATATACTAGGTCAAAAGAGACAAATTAATAGAGCAATTATTCTTATCATAAGTGATGTTTTATTTTAATGACAAAACAGACACTTTGGTTTAAGGACAACTTCAGTAAGCCAATCTTCCACCCAAAAGTGTGTGCTGACATATTTCAGATTTTCCCCTAAGGAGCCATCCCTCCCCTCCCCGCCAAACTCCCACCGAGTGACAAAGTCTGCGGATTGTCTCTTATAATTCCCTAGAGAACAGAGCTGGAGAAGCCACGCTATTCCCAGAGGAATCTAAGCTTGCTTCCTTTACCTCACAAAATGAAAGAAAGCCTAGAAGCGACAGGTAAGAAAAGGCTGAGCCAGCCCTGACAGCCTAGAGGTCAAAGTTCAGTGCTCTCACCACTTCAGTGGCCTAGGTTCACTTCCCGGTCACAGCAACATACTACCTGTTTCTCAGTTGCCATGCTGTGGTGGCAGCTCACATAGAAGAACTAGAAAGACTTACAGCTAGGATATACAACCACGCACTGGGGCTTTGGGGAGGAAAAAAAAGGAAAAGCCTAAGAAGCTTCTCCTTTTCTCCTTCTCCAGGTGGTAAAAGATGGAAGAGAAGGTGAGAGAAGGCATCAGAAGGAGAAGGGAGGGGGGCCAGAGGGCAACACCCCCCATCACAATTGCTCCGGACACTCTCCTCCTGCCTGGAGAATGGCTGTTTCCTCTCTCTTGTTCTCAAGCAACCTGTCTCAAGGCAGTGCCCCAGAACACTACCTGTCACACCACCAACCTGGGGAGGTTCAGCCACACTGGCAGTTTATCTTGGAGTCACTTGCCTCATTCACTCCAAGTCCTCTGCCCTCTACACAATTCAGTTCAACTCCAAACACATTTGTTGAGCACATACTAGGAGCCAGACTCGCTGAGGGGCCATAGCACAGAGGTAAGTGTTTAGTCTCTGCCTCACTCAGCCTGCCTACTGAGTGGTAGACAGAGGGCAACACAGTTAGCTTCACAATGAAGACTCTGCAAATTCTACAAAGCTATGGCATTTGCCAAGGATGAATGGATGTAGAAACGAAGTTGGATTTCAGTGCACCCCTTATCACTCAGGGGCTTTCTTTCTGGTAGATGTGCTCTATGGTAATAATACTAGTCTACATTTGTATAAGGCTCTAGAGTTTACAAAGTCTTCTCATAAACATAATCTCATAGTGAAATTTTGAGAGTCAGCTTTTCTTTCACAATTTACAGATGACAAAACTGAGGCTAAGAAAAAGTAAGGTCGTGATGCACTAAGAGATTTTATTAAATAATACTGCTCAACAGCCAATAGGCACACAGAAAAGAAAAATTAGGCTGGCTCCCCATTATAGTTTTACACCCTTAAGTATTTCCAAAATATAACTTCAATTATCCCACAGAATAGAATTTTGAGGGAAGAAGATGCCAAGTAGGATGAGCACATTTTACTAATGGACAGGAGGAATTCAGTCACAGCCTTCACACAGTGCCCTGGAGATAAGACACTGCTGCTTCTCAATGTCTCATCCGCAACATTCTTCTCTGGATTGCTATGCTAAGAGCCCAGCAGAAGGAGTTGAATATGGGTTCTAGTGACTGCGGAGTCAGAACACAAATCAAAGACCCCAGGAAATTTCCCGAACTGTGCTGCTGACTGGGCAAATAACTTCATCAACTTGGATTCAAACAAGAATTTCATAATTTAATTTAAGTAATAACTTAAATAATTATCTCCAGGTGGGGGTGGGATTAATAAGACTGCCTTTCAGGAAGATGTGGAGCCGAGGCCGTATTACTTCACAAGTTCCCATCTGAAACACGGTGCCGTCGTCACTGGCTATGCCAAGCTTTGATGAGGCCTTTGGGGCCAGGGAACCAGTCCACGCACATTGAAAGGGGCTGGAGCTCCTCGGATGAAAGACATCTCTATAAGACATGTGGATGTGCATTTGATAATCTTTGACATATGTTTAATATTTAGATTTCCAAGATTACTCATGTTAATATCCGCTGCACGTTGTACTTTTTTGCCTTTTGTGCACACTGGGAGATGTGGGTTTGGACATGTTTCAAGCCAGATTTGTTCCTGTTGCTTTATTGCTCCTAACCACGGGGTCACTAAAATGGGAAAATCATCTGCTGCTGCTTCTACGGAACTTTGAATTCAAAACTTACAATTCAAAAAGAAAAAAAGGAGGAAAGAAACAAGTAAATGAATAATGAATGCAGTAAAAATAAATGTGTGGTTCTGGGCTCCATTTAATTTTTCTTAAATGACAGTGTTGTTAATGCTATGAAATATTTTCTCTGATAAATGTGAGTTAGCTAATTTGCATGAATGGCTAGTCTGTCATTTTTTTAGTCTGTTGAGTTATGGGTTTTTAAAAATGGGTTCTTTTCTGTATAGCTTTTAATACATTCTTAGTCTGTGTGATCACTGAGCTTTCCTAATGGCACATTGAAAACATGGGTTACATCTTTTTTAAAAAAATAGGAATTAATCTTGAAAAAGTAATTTATGCAACAATGAAGTTCTTCAGATAAATGTATTTATAAGGGAAACCATTTGTTATTCAGAGTTCTTTTTAAATGCCCCCCCCTCCAAAATTTTATTTTCTGCCAAAGTCTCAATCACAGGAAACTTGGAAAATTCAAAATTACTCCTTCCAGGGTCTCCCTCCATGCATAAGTTTCTATAATTTCCCAATGATTGAAAAAAGGTTCTACAAAACCTCCCTGTAGACCTGTGCCCATAGGCTGGGAGCAAAAGAAAGGTCATTTGATTTTGAATTTAAATTTTGCTACATTCATGCAAGTCAGACAATAATGATAATGGCACCTAGAGAGAGGTTTCAGGGGCCTTCCTCTGAAAAAAGCCGGTAAAGATAGAATGAGCATGCCGAAGTGAGGGAGAGTCTCAGCCAGCGTGTCACTCCCACCTAGTTTTTCTTTTCCAAGTGTTTTTAAAGAAAACTCAGTGCCTTCTGACACCTTGAGGGAGATACCTATGCCTCAAAATTGCCCAACTGCACGGCAACAACAGCATCTGAACACTGATGAAATCGTAACCCATGAGGCAATTATGTTAGAGTTACAAGCTTTAAAAACTAGCATTATATGACACCGGAAGTGCCATCTCAGCAATCACCACAGTGTAAAGCACTAATGAATAAGTGCTCTCTGGCTGCCTTGGCTCATAAATGACAGAGTCCTGAGATGAAGGAATCTGATTTAAATCCACCAGGCATAGAAAAGTGGAGGTGCGTTGGTATAGACCAAGGGCCATGGCCCAGGGTTTTGCTTCAGCACACAGTGGAAGGCCTTAGACCCTAGGGGGTAAAGACCCAAGTTCAAATCCCCCTTGGCCACCTGCTTGCTCTGTTATCTCCTCTGAGCATTTCTTTCCTAGCATAGGGTGAGTTCCATATGTCAGCTATTGTTACTAAAGTATTTATACCAATGGAGGAAACAAGATCCACTTTATAGCACTATTTTGAAGACTGGTAATAAAACACTTGTAACTCCAAACACAATATATGGCATTTAGGTAGCTACTACCCCTCCTGCTATTGTGTCATTATCATTAGAATGATTTTCATTAGACTGTAAACTACTAATTAGAGGAGGGATCGTGTCTATTGAATGTAGTGGCGTGTCCCCAGCACTTAGAACAGTGCTGGACACATGACAGTCACTCAATCCTCCTCTGCTAATAGCACTGACATAATTCAGACCATATCCAGTGTGTGTGTTTGCTATTTAAGTGTAACCCTTTAATTTCAAAATGCATTCAGACTCAAAACTAGAGTGCCCTGTGAAAGTTGTGAATAATTTAGTTCAAAGTAGCTGTGGATCAAGGACAAGCTCTGGAATCAAAAGACTGAGATCCAGTCCCTCTGGTTTTTTGGGCTCTATGACTCGATGCGGGGACTGAACGTTCCTGATCTTCAATCAACTTATCTATGAAATGAGGAATAACGGTAGTATGTGGCTTATCTACTCCAGTTGTACTGTTTTGAGAGCCAAGTGGGATAATATATATATATATATATATATATATATATACATATATAACATCAGACAATGTTTAGTGTGCTACAAATATCCCTTATAATAAATATTACTTATCATCATCCACCAGTGCACTTGAATGCCGTATTGGTCTCTGGACAAAAGGAACTCTGTAGACCAGGGGTCAGCAAACTGTAGCCCGCAGGCCAAATCTAGTCTGTGAGCTAAAAAGGAGTTTCACATTTTTAGATGGTTGAAAAAAATGAAAACAAGAATAATATTTCATGACACACCTGCAAAGCCTACACTATTTACTATCTGGATCTTTACAGAAAAAGTTTGCCAACCCCTAGCTCTAAGAGTTTAATGTAGTTTCTTTTAGCATTGAGCCTTGAAACAGGTAGGAAGTATTCACTGCACAATTCCAGGGAGCAGGAAGAGCACCTTCTTAACAGCAGGCCCAGGTGTGCCTCCCTGGCCTGATGACTCCCTCGAGTCCCGGGCTAAGAGCTACCTATTCTCGCCTGCTGGCCTCTCTGAAACCCAGATTAGCCTGTAATCTCTGTGTCACCAAGGTCAGTGTCTCTCTTGTTCACCTCTTTATTTTTGGCACCTGTCACATGGGAGAGATTTCCAAAGTATTTGTTGAATGAATGAATGAATGAATTCAACTATTCATCCATTTGCTCTCCAAGGCCCAGCTCCAACCCTTGCTCTTCCATGAAACCTTTAGAAACCACTGCAACCCAGATGTCTCTCTCATGTCCTGGAGTCTCGCGCCCTCCTGGATCCAAGGGAGGAAATGCAGGGTTTCAGATACTCCTGAACTATCGCCTGGACTCTTTATTAACAATTGTCCAGTTGACTCATTTGCTATATATTTATACTCTGGTTCTTCCAGTTAGCTAGTAAAACTGCCTGAGTGTCAGACCCACCATGACTCCCAGCCTCCACATCTGGCTTCCTCCTCAAAACCCCCGCAGGCAAATCCATATGCACTTGCAGCAAAATATGTTAAGCTGCTCCAACCCCAGCATCTATGACTCAACATGGAGACATTTTGCTGCTCGTCTGCCCTGGACCTCAGCCTCTGATCTGAGTTCTGGCCCACTATCTTGGACCGTAGGTCCCACCTTCACCCCTGTCTTCAGTACTGGCTTTCAGCTTTATTCCTTTGTTTCTGGGCCCCAATAATGGTCCTTTGAGAAGGGACCTTGCTCTTGCCTTGCCCCTCCATAAAGAGTGGAGTCCCATCTCTCATGCCCATCCTGAGGCCTGGGCTACACGATCTGTACCCACTTGCTTTCGATGCTGACAGTCTCCTGCCTGCTGGACCTTCCAGGAATGCGCTCTCAGACTCCCATTGTTCGACCGTTCATCTTGGACCATGTTTACAATTATTTGCCGGTGCTGTAACCTCCAGGATATCATGGTTTATCTTCTGGCCTACCCCAACCTCTGGTACGCTACCAGGCCAAATTAGGCCAAGGTCTGAGATAGAAGATTTGGAAGACAGTCTGTGACTTGCCCTTCTTTTTTATCTACAGGATGCCTGTGTGTGCTTGAACCACTATAAGCTTACCATGGGAGCTCAGTAAAGGTCCATGGATGAGTCCAGCATAACAAATAACAATCAAAGATGGCCACGCATAAGCTGTCATATCTAAGTTTCTCGTGTTTCAAACTCTGTGGTTCTCACTCCATCATACCCAACATCCCCTTATTATAACAAATATTTCATAGTCCCCCTTCACTATTCTAAAACAAAATTCATAGGACATATATATATATATAACATACAGTATATTACGTAGACACATATATAAAACACCAATATAATGCCCTAAATATAGAGAAGAAACTAAAGGAAAGTAATTCATAATAAAAATAATATGTATTTAAACATATACACATGGAAGGTGTGAAAAGGTAACCAAATGATTACATCTACATGTGGAATGACAGCCTCGAACGCCACTCAAATAGAGCAGCATTGCTGCCAGCAATATGATTTTCTCCGTGTCCAATTCTTGGCAAAGTTCTGAACAAAACAAAATATAATCTTCCCTTAATATACATGGTAGTTGTAAATTCATGGAAAATTTAGTGTGTATTAAAACTGAGCAGCAAAATATATAAATTGGAGCTCGGTTTTAGGCTTAGATAATTATAAACAGGTTTACCTACATGAATGCCTGGCAGGACATTCAAAAGCCATGTGGATGCGGCACAATTCTTCATTGTGGAGGACTATCCTGTGAACAGAGGATGTCCTGCCTCCCTGGCTCCCACTCAGTTTTGTGATGTCAGAAAAACGCTGCCAGAAATTCCCAAAGCACTCTGTAGGGGGCAGTATTACCTCCATTGAGAACTATTGGTCTAACCACTTATTGAAAACAGTCCCGCACTCAGACGGCCTCTCAGGCAGAACATCATTCTGACCTTGAAACCCCCAAGCAAAGGGTTTGACTAAGTGCCTGTCTTGAAGGTGTTGGCACACCCTAGATCCAAGGGCCGAGGCTGAAGGAAGCCAAAGGTCTCAGCACTACCCCAATGTGGAGTCTGTTATGTACAAGGTTACAAGAAGAGATTTAGGTGCACAGTGGAAATACTGAGAGTTCCCTCTGGCCAATTAATCAGCATTTCCTTACTTCACTTACTCTCTGCATCACATACTCATTTTGCTCTTTAAAACCACTGAATTTAAGGGTTGACAGTAAATCTCT
Organism: Equus caballus; assembly: GCF_041296265.1. Classification (NCBI taxonomy): domain Eukaryota; kingdom Metazoa; phylum Chordata; class Mammalia; order Perissodactyla; family Equidae; genus Equus; species Equus caballus. Next base: position 82,071,473 of record NC_091688.1, read on the forward strand.
CCCTCCACGTGGAGCACTTAGGCTCATCTCGAACGCTTCCTTTTCTAGTCTCCCAGACCACCCTTTCCTCTCTATCCCTCTGTCGTGTCCCCTAATGCCCAAGACAAAGCTCCTGACTCTATCCCTCTTTCCCTAACCTTAAATCGCTAGTCCTACCTCCCAAATGGCCTTCCTGCCACAGTCTCTCCCAGCTCCGGTCCTTGCTGTGTTTCTACCTGCTCTGTGTAGGCCCAGACCATTTTCCAATCGCCCTCATCTGGTTCACTCTGGGAAGGAACCTTGAATGGTCTTCAGGGGCCCACCTTCTCTGATTTCCATTGCAACTTGACGTCTCCATATGCATTCCTACACCTTTTGCTCTTCGACGTCCACTTTGTTTCAGTAAAGTGGGACCTCAGTTCACGTGGCATTGTATTCCATCCTCTGGGACTTTTGCTTTCTACCTGGAATGACTTCTCTCCTTCCTTTCACCTATTAAATTCTAACGGTCCTTCAGAACCAGCTTAAATATCACCTCCTCCAACAAGCCTTCCTAAATTCTCTCTCCCTCTAGGTTCTTGCACGATTTTCATAGTGAGTCTCTTTTTCTTCAACCTTGAAGACAAAGGTCCTTTGGGGATTCTTTTATGTCCCTGATGGCATCTAGGAACTTGTCACAGTGGCATAACTGTCCAACACATTCTTTGTGGTTTTATGAACTCAAAAGAAAGGGAAGTGATCAATTGATCCCATACTCGAAATATTTGGGGAGGAGGTCCTTAGCCTCTCCTTCAGAATCACTTCCTTTCTCCTCAACTGAAGGAAAATTCCCTCAGGAAACCAGCCCACCCAGAGGAGTGTGCGCCCCTCTTTCAGTTGCAACATTAGTGCTTTGGAAGTAGAGATATAACTTCACAGTGGCTCTGAAAACATTAACTAAGACAATAATAAATTAACACAATAGTTAACTAATAGCACCGTGATGCTTTCATGTATGAATTGGAATGTGAACACTGAGATTTTCATTTCATGGTTGAAAAATACATGAGTTGACCCAAATACTAATTTCTGCATTTCCGTCATTTACATATCATGGGTCAGTAATCATTTCTTGCCTAAATGGCTTTCCAAATGAAGAGCTGTAATATTGTAATGGTTTATCATATTTACAAACATCGCATTGTGCTACCCACTTGGTGCTTTGGATTTGCAGACAAGCAGAGCCCATTCTCTGGGAAGGCAGGAGCCATACCTGGGAGGAGGGAGTGAGTTCCCCCAGGAGAGACCCATTTGTTTCATCCTCCCTAACGTTCGTGAGTCCAGGAACTTCTACTCCGCTGGGACATCTTCCAGCCACCTCATTTCTCCAGCGTGGCGGTTAGTCAGCAGTGGCCAGGGATGGGCTCTCCTGGGCTTCACTGATTGCTCTCCTCTCCGGGGCCGAAAAATCTAGCTGCTTTGAAAATGTCTCCTTGGGAGGCTGGAACTGCTGAGAGCGCCGAATGTGATATTTGGGAAGGGTAATGCAACCTGATGTTTTTTATTACAGTTCGGAACCACATCAAGTGATATGTCTAAGGTGATTTTTTCCCTCATTTTAATGCTGGGATAATACAAATCAGTACATGACTTAACTGGTCTTTCATTTAAACCCTATCCTTGCCGCTAGACTTCTTCACAGTGTCCTGAGTTACCTGCTCCATTAGGGATCTTGTGCTTGTCGTTGGGCACTAGTCTCTTAGAAATCTGTTTTCTTTAAAGGATAGCAGAGTTAGAGCCACACATGAAACAAATTGCTGGTACTGGATAACAATTACATCCTGCCCCAACAGGCTTTGTTTACACGTCTGCTTGCTCTTTAATGATAAGTTGGGGTTAAATGTCAGCAGCAAGCATTTGTGGGGACAGTCACCCCTTCTTCACACACACACACACACACACACACAGACACACACATACTCAGCACGAGGGGTTCTTTAACCAACACCTCCTTTGTCGGGCTTCCGTTGCTCCTACTTTGGCACAAACACTTAAAAGGAAACTAAAGAAAAAGCATTGAGGTCATTTATTAGATTCTCCTGTGAATTTGGTTTCAGGACTAGAAAGCAGAGCAGTGGTTGCATGATTGATGAAATCTCTCCCGCAGCTGCTTTTCCTTATTTTTAGGGTGATGTACAAGAAGCGAGTTAGCTGAGAGTTGACTGGTCGCATTTCACACCGTCGCCTGTGAGTCCTAGAATGGAGGGCATAAAAACAATAATGTGGACAGAGAGGTGGTGGGGAGGGATTCAGCTGTTAATGGAAATTTTTCCTTCAGACCCTCTGGAAAAAAATGTTACCTTTTAGAGGATGGATCTCTCCATTTTATTTCCTCCCTGGCCCCTATGTTTTAAAAAGGTTAAGGCTGTGTGTGTGTGTGCATGTGTGTGTGTTTTGAGGGGAGCAAGCAGAAAGGAAGGGGAGAGAGAAATGATCGTTATCAGCCCAGGTCCTTCTCTAGCTGGCTGCAGCTCTGTTTATGAAATGCCACAACAAAAGTGAGCTCACGCCTGTGTGCTTCCATCGTGCAAGGTTCCTGGGTGCCAGATGGGCACTTCGTGACTGTATGAGCGTGGATTATTTCATCTCCTACATCTGGGACTCCAAATGGCTGCCCGGAATGCCACGGGAGACAGGCACCGCTTCTCAGCTGGGGGAACCTACCTTCACTGGGATCCCAGTGGAGCAGAGCAGACGAGGCCAGCAGTTCCCCAGCAAAAGCTGTGAGTTCACACACCCCAGGGCAATAGGAAACTTGTAGAACCCAGAACAAGATGGAAATAAACAAGAACCTATAATGTATGTCAGCTGCAGTTTAAAAACAAATGGATGAAGGAAGGAACAAATGAAAACAAACCATAAGTACTTTCCTGTCTGGCTTTGGAAGATATTTGAGGAATAATGTTTTGTGTTTCAGCTTTGAAATTCTGTTGTGACCTTCCAGTCACTCACTTCTCAATATCGCCCATGGTACAGATAAGTGAACTGAAATGGTCTGAGGAATGCCAGCATAGACCACAGCCTCCTGACCTCTTTATCACTTTATTTCAATTAATGGGATGGGGTGTATTGGTGTAAATAGTAGCAATAGTTTACTTTTCCCAAGTACTGTACCAAAATTGAGAGTTCCCAAAGACAGCATACTTAATGCTGTTCAGATGAATCCAATGGACAGAGCAGCCATCCAAAAAGCAAGTTCTTCCTGTTTTCAGGTGTATTGCTGAAACTCATCACCCTCACTTCCATTCCCCTGCCCTTAAAATAGTTACCCAAATCACTCAATTTGTCCTGCAGGGAAAAAAAAAACATTTTACAAGAAAATATGACTTAACATTTAAAAAAATCTGACAGGTGACTTAACTGTTTTGCATAAGATATTTACAAACCGCAGCAGATTAAAGGGGGGTTTTATGCATTTTCACATCCTGCTTGGTTTAAAGCAGCAATTTTCTGCAAGGACAACAGAGAAAAAAAAATCATGCTTTACACTGCTTATATTAATTACATTTTTTCATTACCCGTCATGTTTTCTGCAGGCTTGTGTATTATTACTGCAAAATGTAATGAAATAGAAAAGGAAAAAAGAATGGACTTCTGGGAAATTTTCCAATTCTTGAAATGCAATGTTAATTGAGAGCTATTTTTAGGGCTGCACAGATAGTGGAGGACCCATGCCATCAGTACAAATGGGTCCAGTCCAGGTGCAGCTTCCCCGGTGACAGCCCAGGTCTCTGCTGCTGGAGAGCTTGAAAACCTCCATCTTGCTTGGTGCCAAGTCTACTGAAGGGCATGGAAGGATTTCTACAGATGAGCTACCCACAAAGGTAACAAGAGAAAAGTGAGGGGAGATGAAGGTAGGGCCCCAGAGAGCTCAGGCCACAACAGAGTTTGGTAACAACTCCCAGCCTCATCCTCAACCCCTACTCCATCGGAGGGAAAAAAATGCTGTCAGTACTTAGGAAAATGGTGCCACATAATGAAATGTTTTCCAAGCCCCTTAAAATGAAGAATCCAAAAGGTGCCCCCTGGTTGGTGACAAACAAGACCCTTTACCAGGAACCTTCTGCCCCTGCTGGAGAATTACAAGTTCTTAGTCTTGGCTATGTCCTGCCAAGGACTTGAGGGAAGTTGTCTGGGAACCAGGAACTTGATGGATTGGAGAAATATTGTTTTTTTCATTGTCAAACTAAATAGACGATAGAACTAACTTCTTGTTTGATTAGCATATGTGACCCTCAAATCCATTGATGCCCTATTACCTCTGTGTCCCCACATCCCACTTCCAGACATAGTGTTGGAAGCAACCTTGTGAATGAGGGAAAACACACAGCAAACACGTTTACAGGGGCCAAGTGTTCTTTCAAGGAAGGTCTCGGAATGGCATCAAGAAATTCAGAAACACTGGGCTCCTCTGAAATCTCCCCAACATAGCATAAAGCATGTGAGTTTCTCTGAGTATCCTCGCCACGCCCTAAACATTAAACTCTTGCAAATGCATTCTATAAAAAAATTTTAAACAACTGCAAAAACCCCTAAATTCCTATAATTCCCACTGTTGCTTCCACTTTCACAAAGTAAACACAAATGTCCACAAAAGTCACCAGGCCAAAACTTGCTTTAGGCTATCAGACTTAGAAATCCAATTATGAGCCACATTTCACCCAGTTATGAGCAGCAGAAAAGAGCAAAGGGAAATGCTTTCTGTCCAATAATCTTCCCTGAGCTGAGGCAGGTGCCCTGCTTGCCTATCCCAGCTGCTCTGGGCTGTGCTCCCAGGTCTCAGTCGGGGCCGTGGGCTCACTCTGAAGTCAGCATAGTGCCACTACTCTACTGCCGTGTTGTCATCAGATGAAGTTGGCTGTCTGCCCTGAGACTATTGCTTTAGCCCTGATTGACACATTCTTTGGGGCAAAGTATGTAATAGAAAGAGAAATTCCAACATTCTAGGACTTTCTTCCAATAGCAAAGTCAATCACAAGAGCAACTGGTAAAATCGGTGGTGCATGGATTGTGAAGGCAAAATGGAAATGGTGCATGAGAACCAAAAGTGCATAGCTAGGTAGAGAAAAACATGAGTTTCTGTTTCCCATTGCCTGGATTCAAGTTGAGAAGATTAGCCCAGATGGATCCTGTCTAGCCTGGCCCATATTCAGTAGCATTCAAGGCTGGGCTAATTGGTTGGTAAATATTTCTGTTTTACGTCTCCTACTCATCACAGTGATGACAATAGGCAATCTTCTAAGCAGCCCCTGGTTTGCTCCAAGCCACTCTCCTTCTTAATTATCAGCTTCTCCAGACTTTGCTTCTTTGGACTTCTGTGGTTATTTTAATTGATGGAGAATCTCATTTGTATGTCGTTAATATATAGAACACTGCCCTGAAAAATGCAGTCCATTCTGCTTGCTGCCTGAGAAGGCCTGTCTGATAACCACACCCCCACCACCTTTCTTCCCACTTGCCTATGCCTGGGGAAAAACCAATTTTCTTTTATTACAATCCACCCCACCACTGTCACCAGGACAAACTGAAATGTTCAGTAACCAACACACTAAAGTGGTTTCACAAGGGCTGTGTAAAGTATATAGATTTAAAGTACTACATGTTCATGATAAAATAAATAACGTAATGAGGACTTGCAATAAAAAGGCACAATCTCTTACCTCTTTCATCCCCATGCCTCGCCCCTCTCCCCACAGGTAATCATTTTTAATAATTTATGTCTTTTAGCTATTTGCTTTGTAATATGCTTGTGCTTACCTTTTAATTCTAATGGGGTTGTATCACTATTTCTCTTTTTATCAACTTCAAGCAATAGCTATTCACTCCCTGCTATGAATATTTAGTTCCCTTACACTTACCCCTTACACTTTATCTACCTCCCTCTTTACAACTGCTAATACTTATAGCTTAGGTTCTCTGGTTGGTTACATTTGTAGTGTTAAAAAATACAGCCAGTGTCTATTTCTCATTTCAGCAACTTTATGTATGTTCGATAAAGATATTACTGGCGCTATCTTCCCTCTTCCTCCACGCCCCTGCATTCCACATCCCAATATTTGTCAGCTCTACTTATATATTTACGTGGTCAAAATTGATAACATTTATGAGCTTTTCTGTAATCATAATTAAGCCTTCTGTGGGTTTGCCTAGGGATTGACTTTAAAATTAATAACCTATAAATGGGGTTTATATGGTCATAATTATACAAATATTTTCACTTGCAGACCAATCTCTTTCTTTCCTGAGACATCACCCAGCTGTCTCTGAATTTCTGCTCCCATCCAGACAGCTTGCTCCTTAGCTGCTGCCCAGCTGCCACCCAGGAACGTCCTTCACTGCCCTGCTAGGTTAGATCTACTGTTTACTAGATCCCGTGCCTTCCTCCTTCACGATGTTTTCTATTTTCCTGGAGTTCACTCTCAATTATCTTCTTCAGAAATATAAATGATAATTTTTTACATGTTTGACATGTTCTCTACCCTTTCTTTTTGGTGGTTTGGCTAGGTATAGCACTGTGGTCAAAATTATTTTCCCTAAGAACTTTGAAGGTATGTTCCATTGTCTTCTAGCATCCACTGTTGCTGATGAGAAGTCAAAAACTATTCTGATTCTCATTCCCCAGAAGATAACCTTTTTCTTTTTCTTTTTTTTTTTTTTTTCCTTTATTGAATCTCTTAGGAGTTTCTCTTTTTCCCTGCTGCTCTAAAGTTTCATAGGTATGTGTCTAGGCATGATCAAAAGCCAGGTTTAAGGCATTTTAATAGAAAGATCTTCTTTTTGTCTTCCCTGTTAAGAGTTAGGAAGCAGAAGCTATGTCTTAGTTTCTGACACTCACACTGATATCAGGGGAGTAATAAATCATAAATGCACATTAACATAATTTTCTCTTATCTGACAAATAGAATTTAGAGTATGGAGTTCAAATACTTATAATCAAGTTAATAAACACATCCTCTTGGGGTAATGCCAGAGTCACTAATTTTATAGTTTAAAATTAAAGCCCTGAAAGGCTATTAAAATGGAAGTTACCCATTCCTCATTCATGAGGTAGAAGAAAAAGGCTGGGTAAGAAGGAAAGAAAATGGCTAAATTTTTGACATTTTCTTAGATTTACCAAAACCCAAAAACCATTTGACTGCATTTTAAGAGAATGATGAATATAATCAAGAGAGTTTAAGGAAAAAAGAATGTAAAGAAGCATTTCCTTGGATAGATTTTGTATAAATACCTTTTCATATACCAAAGGAACCTGGGTTTTAGAACGTACAGACCTGGAGGAGAATTCTGGCTCTGCCGTTTTCTGCTTATGCGAGCTTTGAGCAAATCAATTTAATTCAATAAACATTAGTTTTCTTCCTCACCTACCTCTAACTCTATTGGTTCAACACTGAGGCTTGGGAAGATACAAATGCTCTGCACCCAGTGTGCCATGATGAGGTACAAAAGATAGGTTTGTAAAATGCAACGTAATGTTAAATTGGAAGTTTTGACTAATACACCAAGATACAACTGATGTTGCATTCCAAAGAAAGTGCTAGACTGTATGCAGAATTTCCAAAAGGAGAAATATAGAAGAACAAATTGCATAAGCCTTGAAAGACATAAAAGGGCCCTGAGGGTGGAAATAAAGGAAGGATTTTGTGAGAAGATTTTCAAAAAGAGCCTCTGAGATTCTGGGACTCCTAGTCTCCTAAGGAAGGTCAGTGAAGTTATAGAGACGTAAGTGTGTATCTCCCGCAGTTGGGGAACGAGGGACCAGCGCGTAAGCTATATCTGAAGAAGCAAGATAACAGACTACATTTCAAGTCATCACTCACGGAGGTTTGTGAACACTAAGAACACTTGATGTAGAAGGTTCAGAGTGGTTTAAAGAGGGGTCTGACTAAGCGGTGGCTTGATGGACAGAGGAGACACATGGTAATTGTCTCCTATTTAAAACACAACTATCTTGAGCTATATCCTGCTGATTTGCACAATTCTCTTTTTCAGCATATATTTCTATCCTGCCCAGAGTGAACTTTGTGATTCTACGTTCACAATATATCTGCAACAGTTCTAAGTTATCATCTAACTCAAAAGAGTAGCTAACATTCATTGAGAACATTCTATGTGTCAGGCACTGTGCTAAGTGCTTGATACCTATTAACACAACAGCCCTAGGAAGTAGGCATCTTTACTGCCATCTCCATAATGAAACTGAGGCACACAGAGGATAACACCCACAAATTCATATCTTGGAAGTGGCGGAGATTGGGTTCAACCCAAGAGATCCAGCTCTAAGGCCCGAACTTATAACCATTATGATATCCCCTCTCTAAAGTCTTGGCAAGAGCAGTTCCAAAGAAATAAGTCCCTTTCCTTCTATTTTCTGCAAATGTGGCATTTTGACCATTCCGACTAATATTTTTAAGCGTGCAGAAGTGTTCGTGCTGATTTGGAGAGCTCCTACAAAAGAAATAAAAAGTAAAGTTCAAAACTCACAGAATTACTTTTCAAAATTAAGGTTGCATAAGAATGAATAGAAGAGGAAATAAATGAGTAAATTCGGTACTTGGTGTCCAAAAATAGCCATTCATCAGGACATGTCAACAACACCCAACCTAAGTTTGATGAGTCCAATATTTTCAGGACTAGCAGAACTTCTTGTGACCTGTATAACTGAGCAGAACTTCTTGGTTAAGACGGGCCTGGGGCTGGACCTCAGCTCTCAAGGATAAATTTCTTCATTCCACAGTTCTTCCGGGTCACTGTCAAAACCACTGGTAATTTTACACTGCAGTGATCTCTGCCTTTTCCTGGCCTGAGGATAAATAGAAAACTTAACAGTTCTGAGAGCTGTTGACACCATGTACTCAGAAACACAATCAGAAAATGTTAAAGGAAACGTTTGAAGGATGTGAATGAAAGATGTGGACATTCGTACGTGGAAACTCCCCCAAGTGATGCCAGCTTTGTCCCCCAGCTCTGTAGCCAAAAAATGAGTAGGTCAGAGAGGGTGCAGGGTGCATGCCTCAGGCTTTAACAGAACCCAGTAAGGGGTGAACATTCCTAACAAGGTTTTGAATGACCATTCACTGGACACCAGAGGATTCTAGGGTGCTCAAGAAAAAGGTTACGATGATACAAGGGAGGCCAGTGGGAGTATTGGGAAAATCCAGTTCCCCCCCAACCACTACCAAATGTAGTTGTTTGCTCTCTTATTGGACAAACACACCTTGATACATTATTTTAAGTCATTTTCCCCTTCAAGTATCTAGTCCGCCCAATCTAAGCTCACACACCTAAAGAAAAACTAGGGGGTAGAATGCATTTTCTGAACCCTACAATTGGATACTTAGTGTGACAACAGGAAGAATGTTTGAACTGAGAACAGTTATAGTACTTTCTGATCTCTGTCAAGATGAGCGATAAGGAAAAGTGGAGAAAAGGGAAGGAGTGGCTGGAGGTAGAAAGAAAGTGAGCTATGAATCGCTGCCTTGAAACATGCACCAGACACACACACAGGAGGGCTCAGATCGAAAGCCCCTCCAGCTCTGGATCCCACTCCAGGACCCAAGCAAAGCCCCAGAGTCTTCTCTTTAAGTATGATGAAAGATGTTTTTAGATTTTCCTCTCACAAATACGAGAGTCTCGCAATATTTCCCTTCTTATCTGCCAGGGATAGATGCAGACAGCTTCGTTCTCAGTTTAATTACTCTTCACTCAATATAAATGGCGTTTGTTCTTTCATTCACTCACTCAATATATAAACACCAAATGCTAATCTAGGTACAGGAGATTCACGGATAATTAAGCCATTGTCCTAGTCCATGGAAAAATGAAGAACATAAAATGTGTCATATGTGAAGGCAATAACGGAAGTATGTGCATGATATAGTGACTGCGGAGAGGACAAGGTGATTAAATAGAGGGGATGGAATTTGGGACTCAAAGTATTCTGGTAAATAATGACCTAGAAGGAAGAAGAGGAAGGGCCTAGGGCTCTTCCATCATTAAAACAAAGATTTAGGACTTTGTGCATGCCCATCTGAGCCCTCATCCTGCCATCGACATGAGTTTTATAGGCCTTCCTCCAAACCCTTGAATTCAGATGCTATGTGAGTCTCAGAAACAGAAAAAGGGGCTGTTTAACCTATTTTTTAGAATTAAAAAAATCAACAGTGGGACGATGGGCAATGGCCTATGACCAGTCCTCGTGTTCGGCTCAAGTGCAAGGGAACACATTGTGCAGGTGGAGAACAATCCAGCTGCTGAGGGGCCCATCCTGGAGGTGGAGAGGCCGTGAGGGAGCACTGCTGGGCTGGCGATGGGTGTACTGAACTCAGCTCCACAGCAGGCAGAGCCACAGAGAGGGCTCTCCTGAGGCAGCTGAAAAGGCGTGATTAAGAGGCAGCATAAGCCGCATGGATCCTGTCCTAGCATTATGATCTCTGAAGATAATGATGGTGAACGAAATGACGAATGAGCTGTGATATTCCTACAAAATCCTCCTGTCCTCTCTTGCCTTCTTTTCTTCTGCTATTCTCTTTCCTGTCTCCAAATCCATTTCTCTAACTCTTGGATGATTCAAACCCCTTTCCTAGAAAGACAACCTGAAAATGCCCTCCACATCGGCTCTGAGCCACCTGGAGCCTGTCTCCCTGGCTGACGAGGAGGCCCGTCTCAGCTGCCACGAGCCACTTTTACCTGGAGTATTTGGCAGTTCTGTGTTTTGTTCCGATGATTGTTAGCTCTTCTGGTTCATTGGTGTTGGAAATAAATCACATCTAACTTCTTTTGTACTAAAATTAACTGTCTCCTTGGACTGATTATCTTGCCCTTGGTCTCGGCGCAGTTGCACCCACCGGATCTCCAGCATACCTGGCAGCCCGCGCGGTTCACAGAGGTTACATGAGTAGGGAGAGAGGCTGGCTTTCCTAGGCTCCGGTCGGGGAGTCTTGTCTACTCCTGAAGACAGCAGAAGTGCTTTAGCAAAGTTCAGAAGCCAAAGCAAGAAACAGAAGCCATCTCACATGTATGCATAACAGAGGCTCTGGTGGGACAGGAAATGAGAGCATGTTGAACGTGTCCATCCATCTGGTTACCAAATAGGTTGTTTTCTCAGCAATATATTATAATTCCCCTTTGGAACTTGTCAGAATTATTTTTTTCCTGATAAAATTCTTTTCCTTGAAGAAGAAAGAGTTAGCACAATTCAAGAACACAATAGAAAAAATAAATCTTATTTTTAAACCTGGTAAACAGATACGAGGCTTTACCACAGTTTAAGGCATAAGCAAAGGTTCTTTTTCAAGGGTAGGGAAGGTAGTCCTCAAAGAGAGAAAAATAGTTCAATGGCCTTGACAGGGGAGGAAGTGAAACAGGAGGGGTGTCAAGAGACAAGCAGCTGGTCCATCCCTAATTTTAAGTACTGACTCTGACTAATCTAAGCCGATGTGCACTGCTTACCTCTCGAAGTTGTCACCTTCACTTGCAGAGGCAAGGACGGCCATGTGCTGACTTGAAATCCTCCCCTCCCCATTTCCAATACCATCTGGATGCTCCTCCAACCTCTCAGACTTCTCCCAACTCATTCTCTGGCTCTTTCTGTACTTCCCGGATTCTAAATGTGCGCTCTCAAATTGAATTCAGTATAACCAAAATTCCAGAACCATTAAAAAACTTAAACACTTGCTTCTCTTCCTGATTTACTGATTCCTATCAACAGCAGCATCATTCTGCTACATGGATATGCTTAAGACCTGAGCAACAAGCATCACCCACCACCCTGCACAGCACTAATTCAGCACCGTCTTTCTCACCACCCTCTCCTGCCCAATATACCATCAATGACTCCTCCTCAGCGCTTACATGACAATGTCCCAATTACTCCTTTATGAGGCCACAGCCTAGCCAGATGTTAAGGGGCCTCTATCTGTAAGCTAGCCTCGAACTCCTAAAGGAAGCCATGCCTTTCTCCCAAAATCAACTACCCGTTTCTACCTCCAAGTCTTTGTACCCTCCCCCTTAAATGCCTCATCCTTCTCTCCATGTATTTAAACTGTTCCCATTTATCATACTTTGTCTCAAGACCCATCTCATCTGTGAAACCTTTGGGGCCACCCAAGTTCACGGCCTCCTCCCCTGAGTCTCTATGGCAATGAGAGTCTGCACTACTCATTTGACACTTATCATTTATTCTCTTATATTGCCATTAATCCAGCAGACATTTTTGAGCACCTACTATCTCCCCTCTGATGGGCTTTGTGATATTTTCTAATAATAAAATGTTACAAGAGACAAGAAGTACGGAGGAGAGAAAAGATGGGCAGAACAAGCAGGTCCAAGAGAAGGAATCTTTTAAATAAAAGAGATGTGACGACATCCTACACCATAGGAAGGAGGAGGAGTTGTTAGGTTATCTCTGAGCTCCAGGCCCCCACTTTCATTCTCCACTTCGTGGTGCTGGGCTGGAACCCTGCAAACATCGTTTTTGCTTTGCCAGCTGACTTCCTGTAAAGTTGTTCATTGGGAGTGCTAGAAGAAGACAAAGGCTGGAGGGGGAGCAAGGACTTGCTCCTTCCTGTCTGCTACCTGTTGCCTCCCGTGGGTTTCCTGTCTGTTTGTTGTTCCCCTGAGCATCAACCCAGAAATATTTCTTCGTCTCAACAGTGGCAGTTCTTTCAGGTAGCAGCAACTGAATCCCGTTTGCAGTTTTTCTAATTCACAGAACCAGACTCTCTACATCTCCTTTCCCCCATCCCAAGACATCACTACATGCCAGCCAGCAGTTGCTTTCCTCCTCAGAGTCTGGGTTCCAGCCTTTTTCTAACACAGAGACACCGGTACCAGCCCAGCATCACCTTCCCTCAGAGGTCTGACTTTCACCTCCATGGGGCTTCTCCTTTAATCTTCTAAGTTTTAATGATTACAATCTCTTCTCTTTGTTCTCTCAGCCCTAAGAGTGACAGATGCTTCCTACTTTCATGATATCTTAGAGTCCCCTTTGTACCCTTTCAGTTACCTAGGTAACACTTTTTTATATTAAATTCTCTCTATTCAATAACTGCTATCGTTTCCATCTCCTGATTGGACCCTGACTGATATAGAAGGAACTAGTTTAGGGGCATAGATTAAAATAATGCAAAGTGGTATCACTAACAAGCCAACAGACAAGTTAAATACTCAAACAATTCAAAAGAAAGAAGGAAAGAGAATGAGAGGAATAAAATTCAGAGGGGACAAACTAAATCCAATCATATCACTAATTACATTAAGTGTTAAAGACTAAATTGCCCAATGAAAATTCAGAAATGATCAGAATTCATTTTTGAAACAAAAGATCCTATAATATTCAGACTACAAGAGACACACTTTAATTATGATGATATATAGGTTGAAAGTAAATGGATGAAAAAAGATATATAATGCAAACAGTAAGCATAGAAAGGTTGCAGTGGCTATATTAATAACAGATAAAACAGACAACATCGCAAAGAGTATAACAAAGACAAACATGAACTTTTTTTTTGGAGGAAGATTAGCCCTGAGCTAACATCTGTTGCCAATCCACCTCTTCTTGCTGAGGAGGACTGGCCCTGAGCTAACATCCGTGCCCATCTTCCTCTACTTTATATGTGGGATGCCTGCCACAGCATGGCTTGATGAGCCGTGCATAGCTCCACACTCAGGATCTGAACCAGCAAATCCTAGGATGCCAAAGTGGAATGTGTGAACTTAACTGCTGTGCCATCTGACTGGGCCCAAAACATGGACATTTTTATCATGATTAAAGAGTAAATTCACCAGAAAAATATAACAATCACAAATTTTTATGTATACCATAACAGAGCATCAAAATACAAGAAGCAAAAATTGACAGAATTAAAGGGAGAAATCTATAATCCACAATCACAGTGGGAGATTTAAACACTCCTCTCTCAACAATTTATAGAACAACTAGAAAAAAAAATCATTATATGCATAGAGGATCTGAATAACACTATCAACATGACCTAATTGATATTTATAAATATTTATCCAACATCCAACAATTTCTTTCAAGTGCAATTGGATATTCACTAAGATAGAACATATGCTAGGCCATAAAATAAGTCCAAAAATTTTAAAAATTGAAAACCAGGATAAAACAGGAGGATTAAACAACCAACGTGCAATGTGAACTCAGCCCCAGAAATTAAAACAATAAAGACACCACCATCACCAACATCACCAACCATCCCCCTGATAAAAAAATTCACCCCAAAGTACATTACTGTAAAGTTCAGAATACATGGGATATTGTGGGATATAGGATTAAGGAGCAGATCACAAAAGCTACCAGATGGGAAAAACTAGGCCCCTCACAAAGAAACCAATCCAATTGGTCTCAGACTCATCAATAGCAACACCAGATGTTGGAAGAGTGGAATAATATCTTCAAAACTTTAAGTGACAATGATTTTCAATCTAGAATTCTACTCCCCTCCTGTCAGTCACACAGAGGTAGAATAAAGATATTTTAGACATGCAAGAACTAAAACACAATGTTTTAGAAAGTTATCAGAAAGCATGCGTCAACAAAACAAAAAATAAACCAAAAAAAGAAAGACATGAAATCCAGAAAACAGACCAGAAGAGAGGCAAAAGCATCATATAATGACCTCTGTGCAATCTTCCAGAAAGAAGAAAGTCCACTTTGCAGCAGAAGAAGAAAATATCTGGGAGAAATTCTCTAGAAAAATTAGAGCTGCTCCACATGAGTCCATGGTCAAAAGTTTTTACTTATAGTAGATATTAGAACATTTGGAAAATTAATCATAAGTACATAGAAAGAGGCATAAGAGAAAAAATGGAGCAATTGTCATTTCCAGGAGAAATAAAGGGCAGGACAAGAAAGGAAAGACAGTTATAATTCACTATGTGTCTCCCATCATTGGACAATATTTGTATGTGCGTAATAAAGAGAATAAATGGTTTTATTTAAACAAATATATGGAAGCAGAAAAAAGAAGATATAGAAAAGTTAAGTTTTTATCTACGATGGAAAAAATACAATAAAATATTACTAAAATTTATCAGTCAAAAAATAAGCATATTATTAGATTAAATGAGTTAGCATTTAGAACAGTGACTGTTACATGGTAAGCAGTGTCAGCTATTATTAGAAATATGAAATTAAATATCAGGGGAAAGAGCTAGAAGAATTGAGAGTGGTTGTCTCTTGCGCACAGGATTCAGAGTAAGGAAGAAAACTACTCTGGTTCATTATGAGCTTTTTAGTACTATACTTTTAAAATAATATACATGTATTGCTTTAATAAAAATTAAATTAATAATAAAACAGCTATATTACAGAATAAAATATAAACATAAAAATGTTAAGGTATCGTAAATAGGGAAGTAAAAAGTAATTTATAGGCATGGTAAATGTAAATTTTAAGGAAGAAAGCATGCATTGTAAAAAAAAAAAGACATATTAAGCTCTTTCACACACTATTGAGTTAAAAAATAAATTAATTAAAAAATCACTCACACTCAAAAACAAGAAGAAACATATTCCATAAACAAACAAAAAAACCTGAGAGGTCTCCCTAAAAAGAAATATTGAAAATGAGAGAAACAGATGGGAAACCAGGGTGTCAAGTGAAGACTAAAGCTGACTATCCAATGCATACATGGGTGCCAGCCACTCACGGGAAGCCAGAAGTCAGGATGGTGCTCTACAGTCATTAATGGCTACCAAAATATCTCCACCTGTCAGCCCAAGGTGATCAAAATATCTCCACCCATCAGCCAAAAAGAAGTCGCCTGCCATACACAGGGGTAAACACTGAGTTCTTATATTAGAACTAGGACCCTAGTCCATACCGCATTCAGGGGAAGGGCCCAGAATTGCACCATTCCTGCAAAGCGACAGACTCAATCATGTCGCAGATATAAGCCCTGGTCAGAACCAGGCCATAGAGCTGAGGCAGAAGCAACCAGGAAACCATCCCCATAAGGAGGATGATAGGTCCCAAGGAAATGAAAAGATGTGTTCACAAACAAAATTAAAAAGTGGATTTTTAAAAATCCATATCAAGGAGAGAAAGCCAATAAACCAGAAAATGGAAAAGTTAAACCCATGAAAATAGAGATATTTGAGCAATATGAAAAGGACATTAAAATGAGTACTTTTTAAATACTCAAAGAGATAAGAGGAGGAATGGCATCCACCGTAGAAGACCAGGAAGTAATAAAATGAAAAATATCCTGGAAATGAAATATATTTATGAAATAAAAAATTTGATTAGACATAGGGAAACTGCTAGAGAGAACTGAAGTAATTACCTAAAACACTATCAGAAAAGACAAAAAGCTGGAGATAAAAGGAAAATTTACAAGACATAGAACACAGAGAAACGATTAAAAAGCTCCAACATAACACTAGTTCATAAGAAGAGACTGGAAAGAATGGAGGGAAGATTAGGTTACAGAGAGAGAGTAACAGAATTTTCCAGAACTGAAGAGTCATGAGTTCTGGGACTGATAGCCCAAGTGCCAAGAAGAGAAAAGATTTAAAAATCCACACCTAGATGCATCACAATGAAAGTGCTTAATATCAAGATTAAAGAGAACTTAAAAGAATCAGAGATAAAAGAAAGACAACCTATAAAAGAATGATAGGTATATTGACAGTGGACTTCTCATTAGCAACAACGGCTATAAGAAGTCTACAGAATAATTTTCAAAGCATCAAGGAAAAATAATATGAGTCTGAGTCTGGAATTCTATACAAACTACCATTCCACAGGTGAGATTCCGAAAATTATTGACCACAAGCTCTGTCTTTAAAAAACAAACAAGCGAAGAAAAAAAAAACTACTAAAAGATGTATTCAGTAAGGGAAAAAAATTAACCTTGAAGGAAGAAACAAAAATGTGGAAAAAAAATTGTAAAATATGTCAGTAAATCTAAATAAATATTGATTATAAATAATAATAAAATAAGTCCTGTGTTTATAAACAAGGCATAACTTCAATACTAGATCATTCTAATACAAGATCAGTGGAAGTTTACTCAGATGAAAGTTAAAGCTTCTAGGAGGAGGAGAATGATGGAGATACTGATTAACTTTAAGCTTTGATGGGAAGATGTAAATTTGAGTACATATGTTAAGTCTAGGAAAATTCATTCAAAAAAAACAACAGTAAGTATAAGTTCCAAATGAACAGAAGAAAAACAAGTAAAGAAAAAATTCAACCAACTCATACAACAAGAAAGCATGAAAGCAGAAAAGATAAAAAGCATAGTAAATAGGAAACATAAAATAAAGTCGCAGAATTCAGTCTTAATAAGTGTAGATAAACTCTCTAGTTGTATTTTTAAAAACAAACCAGGGAGTAGTCTCTCTGAGACAAGGGAGAACCAGCGAGAAATACAGTTGAAATGGTTGGAGGAAAACTGAAGAACTTCTGGTAAGAAAGCCTCTATTTTCTTACTAAAATGTAATAAAGAGTGAGAGGGAGAGAAGTTGGTTGAGACTTGAGAGCTGCAGTGATCTCATCAAAGATTTTGGTTCAAAAGTAATAGAAATCCACTGTAGGTACCTCAAGCAAAGTACAGTCTATTTAAACAACACAGGAACAATTTTTCAAAAGAAAATCTGATTGGCCAACAGTCAGTCAAGAGATTGGCTCCCTGGGATTCAGTATCAGGTGTCCACCCTTCATCCAAACATCTGTGTCAGGATTGGGATGTCAATGGGTTACACACTGAAAAATATAGCTATCTAGAGGCCAGCTCCCAGGTGTTAGGCATGGCCACCAAACCTGTCCCTACAAACAAGCGTAGCTCGAAACTGTGAGTCAGGAAGGAAGGTGAAAGTAAGTGTAGGAGAGTTGAGGAAAAAGCCAATACAGAGCGCTCAACGTAAAACCAGATACTGTAAGTGATAAGTGGAATTATTAGCCAGGGTTGTTCCATTTTCTCCAGCCGGTGAAGAGAATGGATCGTGTTGAAGATTGGGAGTGGAACGGGATTAGCAAGGTTGGTAAGAGAAATTCCCATGGGATTCTGACTAGGTGGGGTGGGAAGTAAAGCCCAGAGAGGGCTGAGGACTGAGAGGGTAGGAAGGGTCGAGTAATGGATGTCTCACTAAGGCTTTGAAGGAGGGAGGGAAAGGACGAGGTGGAAGAGTAAGAGATGGTGACTAGGAACAAGAATGTACCTGCTGGAAGCTTCAAAGGCGGAGCAGTTTGGGGTGTAACAGGAGAAAAAGCCGGTCTGGGTGGAAGAGTGAAAGTTGTTAGAGCAGAGGAAGTCAAAGACCTCGCAATCATCAGTGCTGACAGGAGACCAGGGGGAAGACCTGGCCCACATCACGTGCTAACAAGAATTAAGGAGTCTGCTTGAAATTTACAAATGGTTCCTGCCACTTTCAAGGTGAAATTCTAACTCTTCCGCACATGAGAACTTTGTGATCCTTCATTTCCACCTCCTCTCCCACCACTTTCCCCTAGGACCATCACTCTTCCACTGAACAACATTCTTCCATCTGCACATGCTGACTCTTCACCCTGTGACTTCTTTTCTCCATATTTTCACCCAACCAACTCCTGCTTAGTCTTCAGAGCTAAGCCTAAGAGTCGTCTCCTCTGGAAAACCTTCCCCAAGTGAGTTCCCTGTCTGAGTTGAATGTTTGCCTGACCCAATCCCGCTCCCATTGCACTCTAGGGGCCTCTGCCACAGCATTTGCCACACCATTGTAAAGTTTCTAAGGAGCTGCACCCTACACATTTGGTGTCCCCAATACCTAGTGGGGTTCCTAGTATCTAACAGACTCTGAATACATACTTTTTAAGTATATGCATGAATTTTAAGGGGATTGAAAGAAATTGTGTCAACACAATTAAGGTAAGGGTATCAAAGAAACAAATATCTCCAAGTGACATTCAATAGAATGGAGAATCAATATGGTGTAGAGCAAGTAGTGAGGGGGGAGTGAGTAGAGGAAGAATGGGCTGCTGGGAAAGATATTACATTGACTGATGAGATCAGGATGAAACAAGACAGAAGAGAGCTCGCTAGACGCGGTTGTACCATGCATATGATTTTGAGTCGCAAGCATGAGAGAGACACAGAACTGAGAGGCCGCCAACATTTGCTTGTCCACTGTACACTACCTCATGTCATCTGCCCAATAGACCTCTGAGATGGCAATTTATACCGCCATTTGCTAGAAAGCCAGCAACAAGGTTCACAATGGAGTTGAAGTGGAAAGTCATGGTCATTCTGTGGAATTTCCTTCCCAGGTGTAGTGAGACCAGCTGATTATGTCAGGCTTGGGCTTCCTTGAGCAGGAAGTTCATACAAAGCCCTACGAAAGCAAAGGACCCTGCCTTTTGGTTCTTCCTATGCCGTATAGCACCTAGCACGTGTTATAGACTTTTTAGAACCCAATATGTATTTGTTGATTGAATGAATGAATGAACGAACAAATGAAAGAGTGAATGAATGAAAGCTGAACTATGTAAGGGTCAGGCACTAGAAGTACTTAACATGCATTATTTTATTTAACCCTCATAATATCCATGATTATCCTCCATTTTACAGATGATTAAACTGAGGCTAAGAAAGTTTAAGAAATCTACCCAAGGTCACACAGCTTGTGACAGAGCAAAAATGTCCCCAGACCTTTCTGTCTCAGAACCCATACCCTTAACTACTCTGCCTCATTGCCTCTCAGTTAATGGATTCCTCTGAATTAATGGATTTCTCTGGAAATCTCAACTTCCCCATATGAAGATAGATGGCCGCTGATGTTCAACAGTATGAAAAAAAACACAAAACATGGGGAGTTGAGGGTGATTAGTTCAAAATGTAACAAATCTAAAAACATGGCTTCACTTTTAGATATTTGTCCAACAGGGGTGGAACAACTTTAATTAGTGTAACAGGACAATAGGAATTAAATTGGCTTGGTCACAAGATTTTTACAGGATGACACTGATGGTATTACTATCCAACTTCAAAGATTTGGAAAGACGTTCCTGCTAACACTGGAGAATAGAAACCTGTTTTTCATCAACTAGGCTGGCCTGACAAATTAAGTCTGTGGAGTCATTAGATTAAGATAAGAGCTTATCTCCTAGGCTGACATTTATTCAGAGGTTTTTATACTGCTCAGCTAGTAATTAGTGCTGTTGAATTTTTAACACTGCTTTGTCCAGTGACTCAAAAATTCTAGAGGTACATTTGCATCTCTTGTGTATGTTTTTGGTTATTAAAAATAGAGGTGGAATACAAGTGAATTAGTTCAGAAGGTTTGAATAATTCTTCCAAAAGTTTTTCGGTGGTGAAACATGTGGCTTAATGACTTATTTGCAGAAGAAGGGAGCTGTTCTCCCAAATTGATAAATGTTGACTAAGGAGTTGCCTTTCACTCTGGATCTATCATTTACTTCGAGGCATACATATTACGGGTTTGTTATGTTCTAGTGGAATCATTAAAACCATGATCACATGCAGTAATGGTTTCCTGCTGTTTCACACCCCCAATTCAGCAAACATACTATAGTTTCAGGGAATAGCTCAAAGTTGTGTTTTTTTTAGTTTCTTTCCTATGGCTGATTTGACTGTGAAAGTTTTATTTTTCCGGTTTTCTTGTAGTTGTAATAACAACTTGATTGCTATAGAATAAACTAATACATTAAACCTGCACAAATGTCTTGACAGTCTGTCAAACAAACAATGCTCACATTTTTAAATGCTTGGTTTGCAAAATTCCAAGTTCTATGTTGAAATACTAATTAGTAATCAGATGGTAAGACCTCCTGTTTTAGGAACGTTCATCACTTGGTTAAAGTTGCGTCTTGTTAATATTACTATCACATCATTTATTTTCTCCTAAGTGTGGATATCTCTCAGCACTCAACGTATTGTATTTGCCACTTTCAAAAAAAATGTGGCAGAGAGAATTCCACAGGGACAAGGAGAAGTGTTTGACTCTACAAGTTGACCTTAACACCACCCGAAAGGAAGCCTCGAAGAAAACGCTTCGTACTTCAGAGATCCAGTTTGGAAGATGGGTTCTCTTTCATTAAAATTTGACCCGTGCAGTTTTGCAGCTAACGAGCTTAAGTTAAAGTCACTTGCCAGTCAGGCTCTGTGTGCAATGGGTAGAGGCCCTCTCGTCGCGTGCACACATGCCCAAGGTGATGTCTCAGAAGGCATTTGAACATCTTCCTATGTGTTCTGGCGCACAATCGTCCTTCCTCAACACTCCAAGTAAATTCAAACACCCTCTTGGCACCCCTGGAATGTGGCATAGTGACAAGTTGACCACTTCGATAAGCCATTGAACCTCAGTTTCCTTAACTGAAAAATAGGATAATCTTTAATATACCTCCCAGAGTCCTGAATCTCAGATCTATGATCCGACCCCCAAGGCAGAAGTGTAGGAGGGCTGAGCAGACAGAGAAGATTATGATGGCAGAAGACACCACTGAGAGTCACCTGGGAAATTGGTAGAATTAAGTTTAAAATAGTAACCTAGAAACTCTGAAATTATGTGATTACGCATTGTCAGAGGATAGGTCAGAGTACATTTGTTGAATAAGTGAATGAATGAGTAAATGAATGACTTAATAGAGAGCCAGCATGGGATACTGGCATTTGGAGTCAGACACACTTGGGTTCAATTCCCAACTCCGCACAACTTGCTTTGTGACCTTGGAAAATACATAAACCTCTCTGAAGGTGCTTCTTCTTAGTAAATCAAGCATAATAGCTAGCTTCTAGGTTTATTGGCAAGATGAACAAAAACCTACATGAGCACATGGTAGGTGCCAAAAAAAATTGTTTTCATTTCTTTTCCCTCAGGTTTTTTCTTTTTCCTTCTCTGGTTCCACATACATTAAGTTATAAAAATATTACCATCCGGCTTTCAAATTCATGCATTACCAACTACGACCAACTCACTTGCTATGCGTTATTATTATCATTTAATGTGTAATGACAAAGGAAGGAGAGGAGAGGAAGGAACAGAAAGCTTCCCTTTCAACTCCCCCTGGGTAATCAGGCCAGAGGAAGGTAGGCTCACTCAGTGTGTTTCCAGTGTACTCCATCTCAGCGCTCAGCCTTCATTAACTCATCCACCCCCACCCCCAGCTTTCTGAAGAGCAACGTGTAATTAGAGCACTAACGAGGTCATTTAGCAGAAACCACGGGTAGGGAGTAATGAATGTGCTATCAGGCTCGGAGAACAGCTTGGGCAAAAATCCAAACCAACATGTTCAACTCTGATGAGCCGACCTAAACTTGGACAACAGAGCCTGGAAAAAGGTTATTAATAAGAATTGAAAGCCCCCTCAGAGATACCAGACACCCAGAGCAATGTTTTGAGCTGGTCGGTGCAGATAGCGGCTTGGCAAGAGGAGCAGCTGGATGGCACCCGGTACCTGGCAAGATGGCTTGGGTGTTCCAGCACCATTACTGGGGACGTGGAACAGACAAAACCTGGAAGGGACTTCAGAGGTCATCTAATTCAATCTCCCCATTCTACAGATGAGTTTAGAGCCCCCAGAGAGCTGAACTGGCTCCACCAGCCAATTAGAAACAGACTCAGACTGAGTACCAAGGCCTCAGGATGAGGAGGGCAGCATTTGATCCATTAGCCCATGCTGTGTCCTTGCCTCTGACGGTGACATTTAGGAGACCATTTGGACAGTATACAATAAGACTTTAAGTGGGGCCAGTTTTACTTGGACCACTTCTAGAGTAATTAAGCCCCAGAAGAATAAACCCATCCATTCACCAGTTTGCATTTGGAATTAGCACTCTTAATTGAGTTGCAACTGCTAACATCACAGTGGCTTTCAACTGTATAGAGAAGGAAGTGGAGGAAGAGAAATCAAAAGAAGCCAAATACCTCCACACCCCTGGCCCACGGATTCCCAAGCTAGAGCCGTGCCCACCCCACCCCCACCTCCCAGCTCAGCAGTTGTTGCCCTGATCCATGCAAGCACCAAGTACCATGCACTGCCAGAAAGTAGCTTAAATAATGGGCCAACAACTCTCTTCTTTACAATTTATAGATGTCATTGGAATGAATGAACTAAAATAAAAATGACTACAAAAGCATTTGTCATTGTGTTTTTTCCCCAATTAATGGATATTAAAAGCACAACTGGGATCATACACAGGGGTCCATGAAGGTTTTTTAACATTAAAAAAGGATTTCCGTGGTCAAAAAGGTGGGGAAACTCTGTTCTAGCCTTTTGCTCCGGATGTTTGAAATGTAACCCAATATATTTGTTTTTTACAACACCATTTTTTAAAGCCTGTTCTAAATGTTCTTAGTAGAGAAAGAAAGAACTTAGTCACTATCAATACTTAAAGCATTAAGTCCCAGAGTACTAAAATTCACTGGATGGATTTTGTTCTGGGGATCATTTTCATTTCAACAAGCATTTATTAAGCACTTGCCACATACACTAGGCAGTTGGGAAGAACAAGAGAGGGAGTACATCTCTGTCTTGAGAAACTTCCTGTTCACTGGGGCAGGTCCAACCTACCTCCCAAGATAGTGAAGAACAGTTATAAGGAAACGGATGACAAATCCTGGGAGTTTCTGAGCTCCTATTTAATACGATGTTGTCTTTCATTTAAGATGGTAACCGGAAAGTGTGCCGTTGGAAGGCCTTTGGAACCAGGAGGCTTTCACTTGCTCCCGTGATGTGTGTAGTGCTCTCTGGGAGCCCTCTGCTCAGAACAGCCCATTCATACAACTGGGTTCCCCCTAGAACTACCCACCAGGAGCCAAGGGGTTTTCCCCAAGGGCCCTATTTCCTGGGCATCCTGTATCCCTCACACCCAGATCCTACACACACACCCCCTTTGCTCTCCTGGAGGTGACAGGAAGCAGGGAGAGCATCAGCCTGTCAGGATGCTGAGTCTCAGCAGTATGATACGATGCCAACAATAATGTGAGGGCGATAACCATGCCTCGGGGACTGGGGCCTGGGATGGGCATTCTCGCTCCGTTAACACAGTCTTCCTTGTTTGACTTTGAAGACAATGTCATGATAAGAGGAAGCTCTTCAAAGCTGTAGATTACCAACTACTTTAGATCTCCCTATAAAACAGTGTGGAACAAGATTTCATTGCCACAGATGCTGCCCAGTTGTTTAAAACTAAGGACTTACCAAGAAATTTTCTGCTCCTTTGCCCCTCCTAATTGTGAGAGAACCAGGTAAGAATCTGGTGATACTCTGGTGGTGTGAGAGACAGCTGCTGAGTTGGAACCCAGACTCTGGGGATGGGCAGACCCTGGTTAAAATTCTAACTTAGGAACTTCAGAGCTGTGTGGCCTTAAGCAAGTTGCTTAACCTCTCTGGACTCCAGTCTCCTTACGACAAAATAGAGATGCTAATGATATATACCTGATAGGATCACTGTGAAAATTGAACGAGAGAAAAGATATCAAGACATCCGACACATAGTAGGTGCTTGAAGAATTTTAGTTATTATGTTTTCAGAGCAAAATTCCAACGCTTTCTCCTTAGGAGAGAAAAATAAAACAAGCTATCTTGTCAGGATGCAACAGCTGGTGCTAGGAACAAAAATAACCACATCAGAGGGGAGTGTCCCCCGTCCTCAGAGTCAAATGCACTTTACGGATAGAGCAATTTGCATCTTGTCAAATGTTCCCTAACATTTTGCAAAAATCCCCAAATGTCAAATTAGTGAGTAATCTGTGCAGTTCTGCAGACCTTGGTATCCTCTGACTGATTCAGAACATATTTTGGGTGTCCCAGACACCAGTCCAAGCAAACGTTAGTAAGTAAGGAAAATCACATCTCCCCCGACAGGCCTCTGGAATCAGTATCAGCTTCCACTGCAAAGAAAGAAAATAAACCTGGAGGGCCAGAGGGTGCTATGCATTTCTTCGAGTTGAGGAAGCTGTCACCCATCAGTTGGAGCTGGCGTTGACCATCCACCCACTCCGGAGTCAGGACCGCAGGGAAGGGTGACAAAGCTCATTCAGTGCCTCCATTCCAGCCACCCAGCTTCATACACATTTTCTTACTCAATCATCTCAAAAGTCCTTTTTATTTATTTAGCAAATACTGAAATGGGTACTTGCTATGTGTGTAGTGCTTCCCTGGGGACCTACTTCTTGGAAAGGCCCCTCCCTGCAAGTGGATGGATTTTGTATATCTATATATATATAATAGATATAGTAATTTGCATCTTAACTTCAAAGTGTTCCCTAACATTTTACATAAATCCCCAAATGTCAAATTAGTGAGTCATCTGTACAGTGTTGTGTACTGTACAGGACACACATTATAAAAGGATTATAAATGCTTCACAATCCTCATGTCAACCCAGGGAGGTAGGCACCATCAGTATCCCCATTTTACACATGAGGAAACTGAGGCTCAGAAGGGGGAAGTAACGCTGCCCAAGATTTCGTTTACAGCTACTTGGTGGTGACAGCGCTGGAGTTTAAAATGAAGTCTGTATAACCCAACCCTGGACCAATGGGTTATAACTTAGACAAAGGCTAAAAAACCAGTCTTGCCTAAAGTAGTTTCTAGTTTTACCGGCCATGCATCAAAAAAGAGATCTTTGCAAGACCATAAGCAATAAAGGCCGAAGGCCCCCACTCTTAGACGTTCATTAATGTTACAGTGAGTTAGCAGCCATGGCTCCAACAGGAAGGATGGCTCTCGGCTCCTGACTGAGAGGCATGATTCTCGAAAACGGGGCTGAGGGCCCTGAGAAACGCCTCTGTTTTGCTTGTATTTTCAGTTTCCCTGCCTTGAGGAAAATTAAGACAAATCCAAGTTGCTGAAGCTGCAAGATATATATTTATATGCTTTCTCTATAATGTATGCCTAAACCTTGTTTTTTTCACTCTGTTAACTTTTCAAAAACTATTAAGAAGAAAAGCGACAAGATGCTATGGGGGCTAACGAGAGAGAAGATGGGCGGGAGACGGGCAGACTATATGCAAAGCAGAGCGATTTTCCCATGAGATTCTCCATCCTGCTTCTGGTCCCTCTGTCCCTCTGGAGGTTGTCATGACAGGTGCTCAGTGATCGTTGGACTGACTTGAAGACAACAGAAGTAAGAGCCTCAGTTTTATGTGTCTCTTAGAATGACGACAGTAACGAAGATTCCTGGAAAAGAACTGGATTTAGTAGCTGGAAAATACCAGGGGCTAAATAGCTTTAACTGGAAATTCTTGCACGTCAGGCACAAACACCAGAAAATCTTCCTGCTCATTGTTATCTTCTTCAAGTAAGGGTCCCCACTTCCTCATTCCCTCTTCCCCCTCAGTGTCCGTAACACCGGCTGCAGCCTGGGAATATTCACCTAAGACAGAAGGACCAAAAGAGACTGCTTCACTTTAGGCCCCAGAACCCCCTCCCCATCTCTGGTTCAGCATGAAGGTCAGAGAAGTCGGCACTCCATCCACCCGGGGCCACATTGGACGCCACGCTCCTCAGCTCCCCACGTACAGTTCATCCCCATAGAGTAAGCAAGTACTCTATCGCTTATAACCTCAACCACTCCCAAACCCAAGCGAGTTCTCCACGCCCACGGCCCCTGCCCTGCTCTAAGCCAACGTCGTCTCTTCCCTCATCACTGCCACAATCCCAGCCTGCCTTTCTGCTTCCAGTCTTGCCCACTTGAATCACCATCCACACAGCAGCTAAAGCAGAAATCTGACTGTGTCATCAGAAACCCAGTGCCCTTAGGGTTCAGGCCAATCTCCTCAGCTTGGTCTACAGGGCTGTTCTGTGATCTGGGCCCCATCTCATTTCTCCAGCCCCAGCATCCTGTGCTCCATTCCTACTCACGGTTTGCAGGCCCTTAAACACAAGCTAGGCTTGCTCGTCACCTTCCTATTTCCCACGCGTTCTTCAGTTCTTGCCTAGCTGTCGCCTCCTCTTCCAGGCCCACACTCTTCCCTCTGCTGCTCAGCAGCCTGACTTCGTGCCAGCAGCCTGCGTGGTCAACGTGTGCTGAAACTGTCTCTTAAAAACCCTCAAATGGATGAATGACATGGATGATCTTCTAAAAATGTAAATCAATGCCACAACTAGAAGGACCTGCAACTAAGATATACAACTATGTGCTGGGGGGATTTGAGGAGATAAAACAGAAAAAAAATAATAATAAAAAATTAAAATGTAAATCAGATCACATTGTTCTACTCCTAAAAAACTCTGCAGTTTGTACTTCGAATAAAATTGAAACATCCTACCACCAACAAGACCTTACTAAATGTGGCCCCTGCCTACCCCTCCACCTTCCTCCCACACAGTGCTCTCCCTTGTTCACTTTGTTCCAGTCACAATGACCTTCTTTCTCTTGCCCCAAACACACCCACGTTGTTCCAGCCTCAGGGCCTTTGCTCTTGCTGTGCCCTCTGCCTGGAACACTGAATTAGCTCCGGATATTGCTCAGGTCTCAGCTCAAAGTCACGTCATCGGAGAATCCTGCCCCGACCACTGAGCAAAGTAACCTGGCAACAAGTTCTCTGGCCTTTGTAGAAAGGACTACCGTCTGAAATTATCACGTTCCTTTCTTTACCAAGTTGCTTATTGTGCTTCTCCGACTCAAACACAAGCTCCCTAAGAGCAGGACTCTTTCTACCTTTTTGCAGCTTCTTCTCCAGTGCCTAGAACTGCGCTTGACACCAGGAGGCACCCAGCAAATATTTGTTGAATGAATGAATGTGAAGAGATAAGGAGGAAAGTTGGAGGACTAAAAGCGCAGACAAATGATTTCGCAAATATGAGCCCAGTATTGCTTGGTAGCATGAGTTTCTTGCAGACATTATAAGATCCTCTGACATATGACTAAGAGAGAAGGTCACTGCGATTCCCCTGCAAAGATACCTCAAGCATAGACTTTATGATTCTTAACAGATAGAAGCCCAGAGGTGAGAACCACAAAATCTTTACAACTGGAAGAAACCTGCAGTACGTTTACAGTCAGATCCATTCACTTGGTGAGAGAGGGAGGCCCAGCGAAATCCAGTAACTTAGTTCTCATCACTAGCCAGAGGCAGGCCAGGAGACAACTCAGATTCCCGGTCCAGCTGCTAGTTGCACATTTTGCTGCCCCTTCTTGTATTTACTTACCAGCAATACATGAGGAGCCTGGAACTACTGTATCTGGTTTCTGGATCTGCTAGAAACACTTCCTTAAGTAATTCTTCTTTTTTCCACATTCTGATTGCTTTTGCCACATAACAAATCACCCCTGCAACTTAGTAGCTTAAAACCTGAACAATACGTTATCATCTCATGGTTTCTGTGGGCTAGGAATTTGGGAACGGTTTGGCTGGGCTTAGAATTTCTCATGCAGTTGCACACAGACAGTGGCAGGAGCTGGCCAGGTATCTCTCTCTCTCAGTCTCAAGGTCACTCCATGGGCTCTCCATCAGGATTAATTTGGGCTTCCTCACCACATGGAGCCCTCAGGACAAACGGATTGCTTACACGGAAGCTAGAGAGTTCAGGAGCAA